>NC_138772.1:476644051-476799051 GCF_965119305.1 Pelophylax lessonae
TACACTATCCATGAAAAAGAGATGAATCCAGCCTAACCCTTGGAGATAATACTCCTTGATGGGAAGGATGTGCAAATGCACTACAGGGGACTCCTCCTATATCCACTTGATGGTGGACACTGATTGAGTACAGGTGTGTGTGGGGGGGTGGGGAGGGTTGCTCAACCTCGATAGTCTGGTCAGACCGAATACATAATAAAAAGGCAAAAAATTTGGGGGAGCATACCCATGTATTTCTAAAGCACACACACCTGTACTCAATCAGTGTCCACCATCAAGTGGATATAGGAGGAGTCCCCTGTAGTGCATTTGCACATCCTTCCCAGCAAGGAGTATTATCTCCAAGGGTTAGGCTGGATTCATCTCTTTTTCATGGATAGTGTAGGACCCACTGATAATGGGGTACTTTGACGCAGTAGTGGGCTTGAGCACGATATGGCCATATGGTGGGACCAAACCCCCATTTTTATTTATGGATTGTCTTCAGATTTGGTAGTTATTTCTTTTGCATTTGCGCGCTATTCTTTTTTAATATACATGTCTTTTGGTTCATAGCTGCAGCAGCTTTAGAAATACATGGGTATGCTCCCCCAAATGTTTTGCCTGTTTATTATGTATTCGGTCTGACCAGACTATCGAGGTTGAGCAACCCTCCCCACCCCCCCACACACACCTGTGCTCAATCAGTGTCCACCATCAAGTGGATATAGGAGGAGTCCCCTGTAGTGCATTTGCACATCCTTCCCAGCAAGGAGTATTATCTCCAAGGGTTAGGCTGGATTCATCTCTTTTTCATGGATAGTGTAGGACCCACTGATAATGGGGTACTTTGACGCAGTAGTGGGCTTGCGCACGATATGGCCATATGGTGGGACCAAACCCCCATTTTTATTTATGGATTGTCTTCAGATTTGGTAGTTATTTCTTTTGCATTTGCGCGCTATTCTTTTTTAATATACATATCTTTTGGTTCATAGCTGCAGCAGCTTTAGAAATACATGGGTATGCTCCCCCAAATTTTTTGCCTGTTTATAAGGTAAGACCTTCACACAGATCGGCGGTCTGCCTATGTAAACAAAGCAGATTGTCGTTCTTACAGGAGGAATGGCATGTATCCTCTGTCTCTGCAAAGCAATCCACGTCTGCCCTGGTAAAAGCATCTCCCACAGTTTTTAGAAAAACACAGGCTAGGCACACAACCCTTTGCTCGCCCCTGATGTTAACCCCTACTTAACCAGTGTCATTAGTACAGTCACAGTGCATATTATTTTTAGCACTGATCACTACATTAGTGTGACTGGTCCTCAAAAAGTGTCAATTAGTGTCTGAATGTCCATCGCAATTTTGCAGTCCAGAAGACACTGGTTGCGGCCATTGCAAGTAAAAAAACAAATGAAATAAAAATATCCCATAGTTTGTAGACAATTTAACTCAATAAACTATTATTGGGATTTTGTTTACCAAAAATGTGTAGCATAATACATATTGGCCTAAATTTATGAAGAGATTAGATTTGGTATTTTCTCTAGCGCTCATTGACAGACGTAGTCCTCGGTGATACACCACCTTCGGGTTATGTTGCCTCCACAGGAGCAGGACTAGACAGGAAATTAAAAAGCTCTGGCCACACCCCAGGGGCAGTCCCAGAGGGTATATCCTCTCTCTCTCTGCCTCAGCAAATCAGTTATTTTCTGTCTAGTTAGGAGTAAGGACCTAGATACCTTGCTGGGATCTTAGGTCCTGGCAAGAATTTTTTCTTAAAGGATTTTTTTAGACAGCTTTTTTTCTCCAGTGTTCCTGTGAGATCTTCAAGCAAGAAAGCTGAACTGGGCGACGGGCTGGATGTTGAGATCCGGTGGTCACCCCAGTTCAGCCTACGAGCGCGTGCAGGCCATAGCTCCGCGCTGGGTCGGCCGCGACAAAGTCCCATTAAAGGACTGTCCACGCGAGTTAAACGTCTCGCTGAAACGCCAAAGACCATGAGTCACGGCGTCCGTATCGGTCGACAGCCCTCCCGCCCCGGTGGAGAGGGGTACTGTCAGGAGTTGGTGCCCGCCTGGTTCCGGTATGGTGAGTAGTATGTTCCCCCTTTCCCCCTGACGGGTTTTGTGGTGAACGCGGGCCCCTCTCTGTATGGTAAGATAGTCCCTTTCTATCCTACAACATGACACAGATCCTCCTACTTTGAGTGTGATTTTATGTGTGCAAAAAGCCAGGAGGCTTGGTTTGGGAGCTAACAATCTAATTGTATACATGTTTTAAAGATGTAATCTGTGGCATTCTGGGAATCTTATGGGTTAAGAATAAGCTACCTACCAGTCAGAAGCCACGGACATGTAGACTGCCTTCCTAATCAGATCTCCAGCTATTAGCAGGCCTCCCGAACGGCCATGCGGTCCGCCAGGGCCGGTACCGCCAACCACGCCATATCCCCATGCAGTGAGAGTGTTGTGTGCCCTGCAGCACACCGCTATTCAGTACAGGCCGCCGCCATTTTTTTTGCTGGATCGCACGAGCCGCCATTTTGGCGTAGCCTCGTGTCTCCAGCATGGGGGCGGCCATGTTTGAGGTGATCCAAACACCTCGTGGAGCTTGGGGGAGGCGCCGGAAGGCGTACAGAGGGGCGGAGCCGCCTCCTTTCTTCCTGGGCAGCCAGCCAAAAGACTTCCTGTTTGTTAAGACAGCGCTGTAACCTGTTGCAGTTAAACTCTGAGCATCAAGTGGTGAGCCTGGGGGTCTATCTCTCTCTCTCTCTCTCGATCGATAGGGATCCCTAGCAGGTAACACTAAGGGGCTTTTGTGGCGCTGGGGGTCGAAAAAAAAAAAAAAAAGTTTTATTTTTGAATTATATTTTCCAGGAAGTAACTGGAGTTATCATGGACCCTGCCACACATATTCCCCCACCTGTTTCCCTCGAGGGGGCCACGGGACCCGCCGGTGCACAGAGTATAGAGTCATTTACAGCAATTTTGGAGTCTATGGTGGCTCGGGTGGAGGCGGCCTGTCAGGGACGGGGGTCAAGGAAGCGACCCCCGCCTACCCCTATACCATCTGACACCTCTGACTCAGATTCAGAGGTGGTCACGGCAGTTGCAGGTTCCTCTGCAAGGGCTGTTATCCCAGGTAAAGCCCCCTCAGACAGTGAGGAAGACGCTTCTTCTCCTGCTATTATTCAGGAAGAAGCATTGGTGGATGCACTAGTTGTGGCAGTGCAGGAAACCTTAAAACTTGAGGCTTTACCGGCAGAGGCAACTGAAACAGAGATTCCCTTTGGTACTAATAAGCCCATCAAGACGATGAAGGCTTTTCCTGTACCTAAATGTTTCGGTAATCAGATTAAAGGAGAATGGGAGCATTCTAAACGTACCTTTACTATTTCCAAGCGTATTGCTAGACGCTATCCGTTTGAGGAATCCATCATTAAGAAATGGACGGTACCACCAGTCGTGGATCCGCCTATTTCCAGGCTGAATAAAGCCACGGTTATTCCAGTGGAGGACACTTCGTCCTTTAAGGATCCGGTGGATCGAAAGATGGAAGCAGAGTCCCGCACCATCTTCTCTCTGATAGGGTCAGCTTTTAGACCAGTAATTGTTATTGGTCTAGTTTCCCAGACACTTACGGAATGGGCGAAAATGGTACGCCAAGATCTTAGGGGAAAAGATATTCCCCAGGAGACATCTGATTTGATGGAACAGATTATACAAGGGCTACAGTTTATCTGTGACGCAGCCTTGGACACTACTCCCTTATTAGGGCATGCATCTAAGACAGCGGTGATCCTCAGATGTGTGCTGTGGTTAAAATGCTGGTCAGCTGACCTAGGTTCCAAGAAGACCTTGACAAATCTCCCCTTTCAGGGGAATCGTCTATTTGGGGCCAACCTAGATGAAATCATTAAGGATGCCACTGGGGGCAAGAGCACTTTTTTGCCACAGGCTGCTAAAGCTAAGGGACCTCGCAACAAGCGAGGACCTTTCTTTACCGCCCATAAAGGGCGCCCGGCTGGTACTAGCGGGAAAGGCAAGACTCCTCCAGGAGGGTTCAAGAAGGGCTGGTCGGACAAGCAAAGGACCAACCCAGCCAAACCCGAAGCAAAGGAGTACACAGCCTGAAGGTGCGCCCCCACCCGGTTTCAGGGTGGGGGGACGTTTTCACCGGTATTCAGGACATTAGATCGAGCATCAACCACTACTACCGGTGCGATTCTTCCCTTCCAACATTTAAGTACTACAGGAAGCGGTAATTACCGTTCCCTGAATAGATCTTTTCCTTTACCCTTTCCTAAGATTAGTCCCGATACCTCACAGGAATCGGATCTGGTTGACCAGATAGGCCAAGTAGCCTCTAGTCGGGTGACTTCGGTCCCTGAGGTTCAACCAGAAAAGATCACCTTTCCTGATAACTATCAGGTATCTGATAAATGTGTGGGAACAGAAAACGACCAGACTTTCTCGGATGGTCGGGGCCAGATACCTCTAGGGACGCCTGGTTCAGACCCAATCAGCGCCAGTGGTCCTAGAAATTCTAGGCTGGCCTCCTCAAGCCGGCCTGGCCGACTTGGACATGTTAGTCGTAGACGTTCCGTGGGAACTTCGTCTCAGGGAGTGTCTGTGGTCTCAAGGACCAATTTACCATCATGCTTTACAGTCGCTGGGTTTAATGGCCTGGCCATTGAGACCCAAGTACTGAAGGACAGAGGTTTGTCAGCTTCAGTCATTCCTACCCTTATTAAAGCAAGGAAAGCGACTTCCAGCAAAGTTTATTATCACACATGGAAAACTTATATTGCGTCGTGCTAATCTTTAGGATTTCCTCCACGTACCTATTCGGTGTCTCGAATATTGGCCTTTTTGCAACAAGGGGTTGAGCAGAAGCTAGCCTTGAGCACCATCAAGGGTCAAGTTTCAGCATTAGCAATCTTCTTTCAGAAGCCTTTAGCTACCAAATCCTTGGTGCGGAATTTCATCCAGGGGGTGCGGCACCTGGCTCCTCCAGTCCGCGCGCCCTTACCGCCTTGGGATCTTAATTTGGTTTTGTCGGTTCTACAGAAACCTCCTTTTGAAAACATCAGGGAGATTCCCTTGCTTACTTTATCCCAGAAAGTGGCCTTCTTGGTGGCTATTACTTCTGCTCGCAGGGTGTCAGAACTGGCTGCATTATCATGCCAGTCCCCATACCTAGTGATTCATAGGGATAAGGTAGTACTTCATCCTAAGCCATCTTTTCTTCCCAAGGTGGTTTCAGATTTTCATCTGAATGAAGATATTGTACTACCTTCCTTGTGTCCTCAGCCCAAGCATCATCGGGAACATGCGTTGCATTCCTTAGATGTGGTTCGGGCAATCAGGGTATACCTGAAAGCTACGGAATCATTCCGTAAGACGGATTCACTTTTTGTGATCAGGGATGGCCCCAGAAAGGGTTTGCCTGCATCTGCCGCGACCATTGCCAAATGGATTAGACAAACGGTGGTACAGGCTTATTCTATTAAGGGTCAGAGTCCTCCGTTCCCTGTTAGGGCGCACTCCACTCGAGCGCTCAGTACTTCCTGGGCCTTTCGCCATCAGGCGTCAGTGGTCCAGGTATGTAAGGCGGCCACCTGGTCGTCAGTACATACCTTTACAAAATTCTATAAAATTGATGTGACGGCATCGGCGGATGCCTCATTTGGCCGCAAGGTTTTGCAGGCCGCAATTTGAGGAGACCGGTGGTCTACCTCGAGGGTTTTTTTTTTTTTCTGTTTGAAAAAAAAAAAAAAAAATTGTTTTCTCTTTTTGTTGAGTCTCATCATTAAGGATGAGCATTGTAAACTTCTAGTTGGCACCGGTTGGGCCTTCTAGATTGGGATTTGATTTCCATTTTCCCACCCCTCAGTTGTGATACTGCTCTGGGACGTCCCGAAGGTGGTGTATCACCGAGGACTACGTCTGTCAATGAGCGCTAGAGAAAAATGGATTTTTGTAAAATCTTACCGTAAAATCCTTTTCTCTTAGCTCATTGACAGACGTAGTCCCCGCCCCTCTGTTTTTTTGAGTTGGGTTAAAATCTCTAAAGACTGCTTTTTCACATAACTGATTTGCTGAGGCAGAGAGAGAGAGGATATACCCTCTGGGACTGCCCCTGGGGTGTGGCCAGAGCTTTTTAATTTCCTGTCTAGTCCTGCTCCTGTGGAGGCAACATAACCCGAAGGTGGTGTATCACCGAGGACTACGTCTGTCAATGAGCTAAGAGAAAAGGATTTTACGGTAAGATTTTACAAAAATCCATTTTTTTCTTCATACATCACAGGACATAGTCATACAGCATAACATAAGGGTTATATAGCCACCTATAGGTGAAAGACACTGGCAACCAATCAGAAAGGAGGTCTCCCTATGTAACCCCTCACACACAGGAAGTACCTCAGTTTTTTTTGCCAGTGTCTAAAGGTGATGGTCACGGTGGAGAGTCTCTAAACATATTTTTTATGTTTTAAAGAAGAAGAAAGAAGATTATGCTACATACCCCAATCAAAGATCACTGCATCAAAGAGGTTCTCTATCAGATCCATTCTAAACAGTCAATGGACTAAGAAGATGGTACCTGAGCCTCGGGGAGCAGATACGAGGTTTTGCCTGTAATGCTGTCCTTTTTAGGCGCTGGACCCTGGGATCCGGACCCTTGGAATACCAAACCCCAAAGTGCTCAATGCTAAAACAAGGGGACCCAGTCCTTGAAGGTCGCTAAGACAGAGCTCGCTGTGATGGGTGAAGATTGGATTCCTGTTTTAAAAGCAGAATCCTGCTGCGGGACTGGTGAGTCCAATTTAAAATATTTACTCATACAAGCAAACCTTAAACGTAAAATTGCAAATTGTAAATTTTTTATGCACTGTTCCCCTTAAAAAGATAACAGAGACTAGTGCCATGTGTGTCTCTGCATGAGACTATAAATATATCATATTGTGGCAAGTTTTATGCAAAAGTATGTTTAAAACATTCTTTATTTGCCTATTGATATTGCACTTTTTCTTGACCTGGGATGATCACCTGAAAGGGTATCAGCAGTGACAAACAAGATTTAGCCTAAGCTGCTTTCACCCCATGTGGTTGCTGTTTTCGCCTTGGCGCATAAGCATCCGCATGTTCATCTCCTGCCTTGCTGGCGTGTCTGTGGCAAAGGGCTGTTTGTGCGCGAGAATCTTCGCCTTTTAAAACAGGCGTATGCCGTGTGGACGGCAGGTTCGAATAGTACATGCGCTATACAGCATAAATAGGCGCAATTTGAAAGGAACTGTTTCCAACACGCTAGCCCCTGTCAGAAGCTGAAGGGGACACAGAGCAGCAGCAGCTGGGTTGCATGAGTCACTGTGGGTGTATGTTACTGGCACAAACAGGTCCTGTATCTTCGGTAATCAGTGCTTTGTGTGATGAGCTGTATGAGCTTGGCACAGGCCTTGAGTACACTTAAAGTTAGTACCTCAAGTTTGTCTTGCTATAAAGCAATGTCTGCCCCAAAAAGGGCTGGGGGGGGGCACACTTGTAAGAGGCACTATGATGCCACCGTCAGGCCTTGAGGGTCCTTGCCGTGCTTCCACTGTGTCTACTCCTCCTGAAGAGCCAGAGGCGACTAGCCAATCTGAGCCATTACGGTTGTCAGGCATAGTAGCTACTTCGAGTACTTCTGCCACAGCCTACGTCACTAAGGACAATTTGGCGTCGGCATTAGCCAGCCTTGAGGGTAGGATTGCTGGCATGATTGCAGCATCACAGAGAGGGAAGAAACGGGATAGATCCCCCCTCACCTGAGCCACCCCCTGAATCAGTTCAGGATTGGGCAGAGGATGTGAAAGAGTAGCTGATGGTGACACTATGGAAGGTCAAGCTGAGGTTTCCACTTTTGGGGAGTCCGGGTCGGAGGAGTCTCTATCAGCCTCTCAAACCCAGAGATTGTTTATTCAGTCTCTTACTGAAATAGTCCGGTCTGGATACAAGTTTCCTCCCTTAGAACCAGCTGAAGTCTTTTTCCTCTCTAGGCTCATTGTGCCCTCCTTATAGTCTTTGGACATTTCCCATACATCCGCTCTTGGCGCAAGAAATGTATAATGATTGGGTTCATCCTGATAGGATTTTTTAAATACTGGACATCCAGACTTGTCCACCTGTCAGGGTGCAATTTGACAATGCCATGGCTGTAGCTTATGTCAACCATCAAGGAGGCACAAGGAGTCAGTCAGCCCAGAAAGAGGGAAACCAGTAATTCTGGTAGCTCCGGAATGGCCGAGGAGGATTTGGTATGCACAAATCCAAAGTTTGGCAGTAACGAGGCCTTGGGTTCTTCCACTGCATCCAGACCTACTCTCTTAAGGTCCAATATTCCACCCTGCTGTACAGTCTCTAAATTTGGCGGCTTGGCTATTGAAGCCTTAATCTTGAGGGAGCCGGGTGTATCTGGCCCTGCAGTTCATACGCTGATAAACTCTAGGAAACCAGTTTCTAGAAATATTTATTACAGGGTCTGGAAATCCTACATTGCCTGGTGTGAAGCCAGTAAATGGCATCCCCGCAAATTTATCATCGGGAGAATTTTAACTTTCCTGCATGCAAATTTCAGTTTTATCGGTTTTCTTCCAGGAACTGATCGCTTCCTATTCGTTGGTCCAGACCAGGGGTGGTGAACCTTTTTTCTGGCAAGGGCCATTTGGGTATTTATAAAATCATTCTGGGCCATACAAAATTATCAACTTAAAAATGTGCCTATTACCGTATTTATTCGAGTATAACGCGCAACATTTTCTACCAAAAAAATAAATCAAAGTTAGGGTGCGCGTTATAAACGAGGGCTGGGGTGGGGTGGCAGTGGCGGCCAATCCATTGAGGGCGCAGGCGAATTGTGAGTTTGCACTGCGCCTTTTCCGGGCTGCAGCCGCTCACTGTAAAAGCGTTCCCTCGTCGCGTACAGTGGGCGGCCCGCTGTATGGTTGCCGCTTCATTTCCTCGCCTCGCCCACACGTTATGGTAAGCATTGCTTCTGTACAATTCAGTGTTTTGCGTACCGTAACCGATGGCAACTCAGGGTATCAAGAGAAAACGTTCTGCATATGACGCTTCATTCAAGCTCAAAGTTGTTGATCATGCTGAAATTCACGGAAATCGAGCAGCTAGCAGAGAATTCACTGTACCAGAGACGAATGTTAGAGAATGGAGAAAACAGAAAGTCGTCCTGAAAGATATGAATAAAACAAAAAAAGCACAACGAGGGAGACAAGCCATGTACCCAGACATGGAGAAGGAACTTTATGAATGGATCATTGACCAAAGAAGTAGTGGGTACATCGTCCCATCACTCCACATTAGACTTCAAGCCCAAAAGTTTTGCAAAGATTCAAACTTCAAAGCCTCTAATGGATGGACACAAAAGTTTATGAAAAGGCATGGACTTGCAATACGCCAGAGAACAAAGATAGCACAGAAGCTGCCTAATGATTTAGAAGAGAAGATCGCTTCATTCCATACCTTTATAATCAACCAACGCAAGCAGATTAATTTTGAACTTTCACAGATAGGCAATATGGATGAGACCCCCATGTGTTTTGACCTACCAGGCAACAGGACAATTGACAGCAAAGGGAAGCGCACAGTCCAGATTAGAACCACAGGCCATGAGAAAACTTATTTTACCGCTGTGTTATCCTGTATGGCAGACGGTTTTAAACTTAAACCGATGGTGATTTTTAAAAAAAAGACTATTCCAAAAGGAGTTAAATTTCCACCAGGTGTCGTGATCCATTGTCATCCTAAAGGATGGATGGATGAAAAGGACATCATTTTATGGTTAAATAAAGTTTGGAATACTAGACCAGGCGCACTACTGAAGAAATCCATGCTTGTATGGGACCAGTTCCGCTCACACCTGACAGACACTGTGAAGGACAAACTGAAAAGTCTAAAAACATTTCAAGCTGTGATTCCTGGTGGACTAACCTCTATTCTTCAGCCACTAGATGTCGTTTTAAACAAACCCTTCAAAGACAGAGTCAGGGAAAAGTGGATTACCTGGATGAAATCCGACGACAAAGAATTGACTGCAAAAGGAAACCTCAAGAAACCTGGCCTATCTCTCGTGACATCCTGGGTTAAAACATCATGGGAAGACATACCAAAAGAAATGATCATCAAGAGTTTTTTGAAGACAGGCATCAGCAATAAAATGGATGGCACAGAAGACGACCTGCTGTGGAATTCAGAAAGAAAGCGAAGAAACTGGAGAAACAGATGTTCCTGCCAACTGGGACACTGATGAAAAATTAACTCGAAGAATGGGAACAACTCTTTGGTGTATCTGATGATGAATCTGACTTTGAAGCATTTTAAATAAATATTGTTATTGTTAATTTTATTTCGGTATTGTGTTTATACCAGTTTACGTTGTCAATACAACGTATTGGTGTGAAACAAAATTTTATACCGATTTTTAATTGAAAATTAGGGGTGCGAAACAAAATTTGGTGTGAAACAAAATTTTATACCGATTTTTTAATTGAAAATTAGGGGTGCGCGTTATACACGAGTGCGCGTTATACTCGAATAAATACGGTATATATTTGGTCAAACATTTAATTAATTTACCCCTAATGTGATGGCAGCAACTGCTTCTCTTTGGTGAAGTGAGCGATGTTAGCTAGTATTGATGATGTTGCTACTGGCAACTGGTTTTCCAGGTTTGCGTCGGTCAGTCTGGAGCGCAGTCGACTTTGTGGTGGTAAGTTTTGAAAAGAACTGCTGGCGGGTACAGCTGGCTGGTACTGCTGGTGGGTACAGCTGGCTGGTACTGCTGGTAGGTACAGCTGGCTGGTAATGCTGTGGCTACTGCTGGCTCATGCTGGTAATTGCTGTGGGTACTGCTGGCTGGTACTGCTGTGGGTACTGCTGACTCAGGCTGGTACTGTGCTGTAGGTATTGCTGGCTGTTACTGCTGTGGGTACTGCTGGCTCAGGCTGGTACTGCTGGCGGGCACTGCTGGCTCAGGCTTGTACTGCTGTGGGTACTGCTGGCTAATATTGCTGTGGGTACTGCTGAGTCAGGCTGGTACTGCTGTGGGTGCTGCTGGCTGGTACTGTTGTGGGTGCTGCTGGTTCTATTGTGGGTACTGCTGGCTCTGGCTGGTTCTGCTGTGGGTATTGCTGGTTCTGCTGTGGGTATTGCTGGTTCTGCTGTGGGTATTGCTGGCTCTGGCTGGTACTGCTGGATCTTAGTGCCCCCTTAATGCAGAGTGATTAGTGCCCCCATCAATGCAGAGTGATTAGTGCCCCCATCAATGCAGAGTGATTAGTGTCCCCATCAATGCAGAGTGATTAGTGTCCCCATCAATGCAGAGTGATTAGTGTCCCCATCAATGCAGAGTGATTAGTGTCCCCATCAATGCAGAGTGATTGGTGTCCCCATCAATGCAGAGTGATTGGTGTCCCCATCAATGCAGAGTGATTGGTGTCCCCATCACTGCAGAGTGATTGGTGCCCCCATCAATGCAGAGTGATTGGTGCCCCCATCAATGCAGAGTGATTGGTGCCCCCATCAATGCAGAGTGATTGGTGCCCCCATCAATGCAGAGTGATTAGTGCCCCCTTAATGCAGAGTGATTAGTGCCCAGGAATGAGAGCGCCTCCTGATTACAAAGAGCAGGGTTCTTCTGCTTACCCAGCGCGGGCGCTCTCATACGAAGTCACGCCTCCTGGACCGACTCCTATGATAGACGTCACCATATCATAGGTAGGAGGCGTGACTTCGTGTGACAGCGGCCGCGCCGGGTAAGCAGAAGAACCCTGCTCTTTGTGTAATCAGGAGGCGTTCGCCCTCCCCTTTCCCTCTGGAGGCAGCCCAATGGTAGGGCCGGCCCTGGGCGCCCCCGCCCAGGATCAGCCATGCAAAGCGGGGACAGTGTCCTCAGTCTGGGGACTTCTGGTCAACCTAGCACAGGGGGCCAGATCAGATGACTTGCGGGCCGTAGGTTCCCCACCCCTGGTCCAGACCTTCCCCCGGGAAATATTACGTTTGCTTCCACCTGTGAAGCCACCATTGTGCCCTTGGGATTTAAATTTGGTGCTGGCAGTTTTGCAAAAACAGCCTTTTGAACCTCTGGGGCAGGTTCCCCTGGTTCTTTTGACCAGAAAACTGGTCTTTTTGATTGTGATAACTTCAGCCAGAAGGGTATCGGCGCTAGCAGCTCTTTCTTGTAAAGAGCCATGCTTGATTTATCATCAAGATGGGGTGATTCTACGTCCACACCCAGGTTTTTTGGCCAAGGTGGTGTCCGCCTTTCATTTGAATAAGGACATTGCACTACCTTCCTTTTTTCCAGATCCTTACTCAGAGGAGGAAAGGTCATTCCCTTGATGTAATGCGTGCACTTAAGTTTTACTTGGAGAAATCAGCTCAGATTCGTAAGACTGGGAGCTTGTTTGTGCTGCCAGAACGGCTCAAGAAAAGGTTTGCAGCATCTAAGTCTACGATTTCTCTTTGGATTCGCAAGGTTATTACCCAGGCGTATGATTTAGTAGGGAAGGTTCCACCTTTTCCTGTAAGGGCACATTCTACCAGAGGAGTAGGTGCCTGTTGGGCACTTCGCCAACAAGCCTCTATGGCTCAGATTTGCAAGGCCACGACCTGGTCATCAGTGCATACATTCACTCGTTTCTATCAAGTGGATGTTAGGTCTCAGGAGGAATCTGCATTTGACCGGTGTTTTGCAGAAAGCTGTGTGATCCTTTTGGTGGTCAGATGGCAGTTTTTTTTGGTATCCCCCTTCCCTGCATTGCTTTGGGACATCCCATATGTTATGATTTATGGCTCTGTGCCCCGTGATGTACGTAGAGAATAATGGATTTTTTAATGCAGACTTACCTAAAAAATCAATTTCTTGAAGTACATAACGAGACACAGAGGTCCCTCCCCTCTTATATGGGGTCTTTATTGCTTGCTAAAAACTGAGGTACTTAGTGTGTGGGAGGGGTTATATAGGAGGACATCCTTTCTGATTGGTTGCCACAGTGTACTTCACCTATAGGTGGCTATATAACCCAGATGTTATGATTAATGGCTGTGTCCCAAGATGTACTTCAAGAAATGGATTTTACAGGTAAATCTGTATTTAATAATCCATTATTTATTGGGTATGTTTTATAGCAGAAAGTTAAAAATATAATTTTTTTTTATTTTTTTTTAATTGTTGGGTTTTTCAAAGATCTCAGCAGCTATTTCTGCTTTCTCCGGACCTTTGCAAAGCCATTGACACTCCTGACTCCTTTGACTTTCCTGGACCTATTTGCGAGCAGTGGTACAATATAGAGGGCTGGGCGATAGGTTCCTTTCTTGGTTTGATTCCCTATATAGTTCTTCCTTGGCCTCTGTGAAACATATGGGTTATAAGTCTGCTACTTTCTCTATCGCGAGAGGCACGAGGCAAGGCTGTCCCTTAATCCCCACTTTTGTTGTTGCACTAGAACCTTATATACGTGCTAATCCAAACCTGCAGGGGGTGGAATTGGCAGGCGTAACTCACAAGTTAGCTATGTTTGCAAATGACCTGCTTATATACGCCTCCTCTCCAGACACTATTTTACCAAATCTTCTCTCCCTCATGGGTAACTTTGGGACCATATTGGATCTCCATAATATTCTGTCCAAATCCCAGGCCTTGAACGTTTCTTTACTTGACTCAATTTACGATTCTTTGAGAGCTCAATTCCCATTTCAGTGGGCGTCCTCGCTTCTGTATCTGGGAGTTCATCTGACCTCTTCTTTCCAATCTATATACGCCGCTAACTACCCACCTCCTATATCTTCTCTTAATCGCCTGTTAAGACACTTGGGGTATCCGTCATATCGCATGGATGGGTTGCATCCATGCTATCAAAATGTCTTTCCTTCCCAAGCTATTTTACCCATTTAGGGTTCTCTCTATCCCTGTTCCCCCTCATGTCCTTCGCATATTGCAATGTCGCATCTTAATGTATCTGGAGTGGGATCAGACCGTGGCTCAATAAATCCCTTTTGTATACCCCGAAAGTTAGGGTTGGGTTGGGAGTCCCCAATATTGTCTCCTATTATCAGGCAGCACAGATCGCTCCTATTGTCCGACTGCAGGCAGTTAACTCTGCACCTTTATGGACCTATATAGATGTCTTGGATACTGACCCAATTCCTCTTTCTTCTGTACCATGGATTCCTCCGTGCACCGTCCTAAACTTATAAACCCAATTTTGGCCCATACTCTGTCTGGGGATTCCGTCAAATATTCTGCTCGCCTGACATCCCCCCACCTCCCTCTCTTGCCTTTGCTCAACTGCCCTCTGTTCCCACCTGGGTTGGTGGATCCCGCGTAGTTTCCAATGGTGGAAGCATAAGGGTCTCGATATGGTTCGTTCTTTGCTTACGGCTTTAGGAATCTGTTCGACCAACACTTACAGACTCGCATGAAATCCCTGAATCAGAACATTTTCGATATCTAAATATTCATCATTTTTTAAAGTCCCTTAACAAACATCATGAACACCCACTATTGTCCACTGCCTTCGAGACCAGGTGTCAAACCAATCCCATAACTCAGGGTCTGATCTCTTTGATCTATCCCTCTGCATTGAATAACACTGGACCGCAAATCTTTGTACTGTGAAAAATAGGCAAATGACCCTGGTTCTGTTCCAAAATGTGGGAGGCCCTGTTTAAATCTTCTCGTAATATTTTAGCCCTCGAAAACCCTTTTAAAGTTATGTCCCCTTTGTACCTTACCCCACCTAGGATCACGAAATGTCTACCATCATATCCGCCCAACTGCTCCTAAGGTTCTTGAATTTGGGGGGCATGAAACATATATGGTGTACCTGTCCCAAGCAAACCATAGTGCGTTCCTGGAAAACGCCACTTCTTAGCTTTCAAGAGGTTAAAAATCAGGTTCATGGTACGCTCATTTATGAAAGATTGACAGCGATCCTTGAGGACAAGTATGACAAATTCCAATGGACTTGGCAACCCTGGATAGACCATTTCCCACCTTCTCAATTGACCTCCCGATTTCTAGAATTGTGAGATTCTAAGTGTTCCAGCCTCAAACCCCTGGGATCCCCGATTCCCTCCTTTTTTAATAATCTTCCTTTCCCTTTCTCTTTTTCTTTCTTCTTTGTTTATGGTCTCTATGTGCTTTCTTCCTATTTTGTTGAACTCCAGCAGGCTCTGACTGAAAAGTGAAGGCCATGGCTGTTTTGATTTTTTTTTTTTTTTTTTATGCCTGGCCCCCCTGCTCAAATCTGCCATTTAGATCCCAGAGGTGTTAGGACACCAGAGGTATAGATTGTATGATTTTGTTTAGATTGCCCAGTAGTGCAAGCCGGTGGGGACCCTTTTTGTGTGGGAGCTGGAGGAGGCTGTTTTTTTTTCCGTGTGGGGTGCAGCTTTTCTGCTGCCCCCCCTGCAAAGTGCTGCCCTAGGGCTGGGCCTTGTTGGCCTAGGCCAAGATACAGCACTGGCTATAGGCACTCAGCTTTTTTTCTTTTTTCTTTTTTTGGGAGGGGGCTGTACCTGGTGGGGGATCCTGCCAGGGCCCCCTTCCTGCTGGTGTCATTTTCCAGGCTTTTGGGACCCCTTCTGGCCCCCTGGGAGCCGCGTGGTGCTGCCATTTTCTTGTAGCCTGTGTGCTGTCGATTCGGTGGCCATGTTTATGTAGCCTTGGCGGACATTTTCTAGAGGTTTCTTATGGCTAATAGCGGCGGTCATGACTGTGAAGCATGTATGGGTGGTGATTTTGGTGGTGGGAGCCCCTCCTTATGCCCTGGTGCTGACTCCTGGATCTTTATCTTCCTGATCGCAGCATGTGTGTGCAAATAGCATGGTGCTGCGATGCCTGATCAGTGGGTGGTAAGTCTGGAGGGGTCCTCTTCCTCTCTGCTATGGGATCGGTTGGTGGTCTGTGCCTGGCGACCTGTGGTGCTGCCAGTGTGGTTGGGGTGTCCCTAGCAGTGTTTTTACACCTTTTTCTTGTGGGTCCCCCTTTTTTAACTCATGGAGTTCCTGGAACACATTTCCCCACCTGATCCCCTCTCAGAGGCTACTGGGCCCTCTGGGTCCCAACATTACCTTACTGCACTGACGGCAGACCTGGAGTCTTTGGTGCCCAAGGTGGATTTGGTCCTGGGGAAACGGGCTAGCAAAAAGCATCCCCCGCCTTCACCTGCCTCATCTGTCTTATCAGATCCTGAATCTGATTTGGCTGCCAAGGAAGCGAATCATCCTGTTGAGTCTGTGTCTACACACCCTGATTTCTCAGATAGTGAAGATGATACCTCTGCTCCTGTAGCCGCGCATGAAAAGGCGCTGGTGGATGCACTGATTGTAGAGAGACTTTAAAAATGGAGAATGCAGCTGATGCCGCATCGGAGGCCTCGGTTCCCTTTTGGCATCCACAAGCCCTCCAGAGCGACAAGGGTGTTCCCCTTTCCTGCTTGTTTTGACAAAATTGACACTAAACAGTGGAGTTCTCCAAAACACCTATAAGGGCTCCCTGCTTAAAAAGTGGACTGTCCCACCTGTAGTGGACTCTCCAGTTTATAGGTTAAACAAAGCAACCTTGATTCCGCTTGAGGAGTCACTGGCCTTTATGGACCCAGTTGACAGAAAAGTGGAGGCTTTGGCATGCCATATGTAGACTGTGGCTGGTTCTGCACTTAGGCCGGTTTTTACTATTGCTCTGGTGTCGCAAACTCTGACCGAATGAGCCAAGCTTTTACGCTGGGACCTGGAGGGGGAGCAGCTTCCCCCTGCCTTTGCTGAGCAGTTGGTCCAGGGGCTGCAGTTTGTCTGTGATGCCTCTTTGGTTGTGGCTCCTTTGATTGTTAGGCTGTCTCAGCAGTTGGTCCTTAGGCGTGTTATTTGGCTTAAATGCTGGTCTGCAGATCTGACTTCTAAGAAGGCCTTATCAGATCTCCCCTTCCTAGGGGATGTAACGCTCCTGCGTTTTTGTAGTAGGCTGGATATGCAGCTGCAAAATCTCCACTCAGTAGTCATGTAGAGATGTGTTGAATAACCAGATCCAACTCTCCAGCTCTCCAGACTCATCACTGTGGGCCTGTCAGCTTCAACATACAGAAATATACACACTCAATAAGATGTTCCTGGAGTGGTGGAATGTATATGACAGTATGAAGGTGTTGTGCTGAAGGGACAGGTGTGAACAGTGATAGAGATGGTAAGTACTTGATAGGTTTGTTCAGGAGAGTACTAGATGGTATTAGGTAGAGTGCAGATAGGTTAGTAATCGAGTATGGTGACAGGTGGTAAGGACAGCAGATGACAATTACAGGATAGACTAACCCAGTGCAAGGATAGATGGTAGTAGACTTAAGAACAAGCAATCTATGTAACAGTGCAGATGATAGATGGTAGTAGACTCAAGAGCTAGCAATCTATGTAACAGTGCAGATAGTAGATAGTAGTAGGCTCAAGAGCTAGCAATCTATGCAACAGTGCAGATGATAGATAGTGTAAGTAGGTTATGGAGGATTCCCCTGTGGGGTACTTATCACTAGTAAATGTTAGTAGTAGAGGGGTCCAGTAGAGAGGGGAAGATCCGGTAGCGAGATACAGGGATCAGTAGCGAGGTTCCGGTCTGCTCCAGGCAGAAGCAACCAGCTGGAGGTTCCGACAGCAAGACAGGCTTGAAAGCATGTGGATACACAAGGCAGGTTGAGTGAAGGGTGGAAACAGCATGCGAGAGTGATCGGGTAGCGAGATACAGGATCAGATATGAAACAAGTTCAGGTAGCGAGATACAGGAGCGAGTAACATCTGGTATGCTGTTTCACTGATGGCAGGTTGAACGAACAATGTGAGTGAGAACGCCGGCGGTTGAAATAGCCGCTCTGCGGCGCTCAGCGATGACATCATCTGTCTTAAAGGTGTATGCGTATCACCTAGTAAGAAAGGTGGGACGCATATTTGGAAGGAAATAGATTATTAAGGGTACCAGAGGTACCAGAATCTTACAGTACCCCCCCCTTAAGGCCGGCTCCGGAAGGCCTATAGCACTGGTTTCTCTGGGTATTTCGAGTGAAACCTTCGTATAAGCCTAGGTGCATGAACATCAGAGGTATCCAACCAGGTGTCGTCTTGGTTTCCATAGTTCTTCCATCTTATGAGATACTGGAGTCTTCCTCTATGGATGCGAGAATCCAAAATCTCTTTGATCTCATATTCTTCTCCGCCTTCAACTTGTATTGGAGGTGGAGGCAAGATGGTAGGCCTTATTCCTTGGTTAGGAACATGGGGCTTCAGTAGCGACACATGGAAGATGGGATGGATCTTAAGATCTGCTGGTAAGGTGAGCTGTACTGCAGCTTTTCCAATAAGTTTCTTAATTGGGAAGGGTCCCAAAAATAGAGGTCCAAGTTTTTTGCTAGGGATTTTTAATCTTAAGTTTCTTGTTGATAGCCAAACAAGGTCCCCAATAGCATACTGAGGAGAAGGTCTTCTACGAAGGTCGTAGTACCTTTTTTGTTGACTATGAGCGTGTGATATAGTGGTATTGAGTAAACCCAGAGTGTCTTTTATTTGGGTAAGGTAATCCGAGGCGACTGGGTTACTTGATGGCAGGATGCGTGGTGGAAGAAGAGTGGGATGAAACCCATAATTCAAGTAGAACGGACTTTGCTTAGTAGTACTGTGGGTTGCATTGTTGTAAGCAAATTCCGCCAGAGGGAGGAGATCCACCCAATCATCCTGTAGGTATGATGTATAGCAACGTAGATATTGCTCAAAGCACTGGTTGACTCTTTCAGTCTGTCCGTTGGTCTGAGGATGGTAGGGAGAAGTGAGCTTTCGCTCAATCCGTAATATTTGACAAAGTGCTTGCCAAAATTTAGAGATGAACTGTGAACCACGGTCGGACAAAAGAGTCTTTGGAATTCCATGCAACTTGAACACGTTTCATCAGTAGTTCCGCTGTTTGTTTAGACGAAGGTAGTCTACGGATAGCAATGAAATGTGCCATCTTTGTCAAGTGGTCCACTGACACTAGAATGGTATTAAATCCCTTAGAAGGTGGTAGTTCTACTATAAAGTCTAAGGACATAACTTCCCATGGAACCTGGGGTATTGGTAGACTGCAGAGTAGACCAGATGGTTTTGTAGTGTCAATCTTGGACCTTGCACAGATGTCACATGAAGAAACAAATTTTTGTACAGACGTCTTCATATCAGGCCACCAAAACTGCCTGGTAAGCAAATTAAGGGTTTTCGTCATACCCATATGTCCTGCCATGGGCACATCATGTGACAACTCCAAGATCTTGGTGCGCATAGTAGGGGGTATGTAAAGTTTGTCGTTGTAATAGAGGAAGCCTTCTGCATCAGTACTCAGTTGTGGTGGAGGTGAATCCAATCCTATACTGTGCAAAATCTCTTCCTTCAAGGAACGGACAACACCAATAATACGTTCATAGGGTATTATGGGAATGGAAGGGATTTTGGCGCAGTTATCTTCGATTAATCGTGATAGCGCATCCGCTTTTTTATTTTTGTCTGCAGGCGTGTAGGTCACTAGGAAGTTGAATCTTAGGAAGAATAATGACCATCGTACCTGTCGGTGGGAGAGAGTTTTGTTAGTCTGGAGGTATTGAAGGTTTTTATGATCTGTATATATGAGTATTGGTAACTGGGTACCTTCGAGTAGATGTCGCCAATTCTGCAGTGCCAGTTTTATGGCAAGCAACTCCTTTTCACCTACTGGGTAGTTCACCTCTGGGCTGCTTAGTGATTTTGAAAAGAAAGCAACTGGGTGGAGTGGTGAAGTATTTGTTGGTCGTTGGGAGAGAACTGCTCCTACTGCCATATTTGACGCATCTACCTCCAGAATATATTGGAGGGATGGGTCTGGATGGCGTAGTATGGGAGCAGAGGTAAAGCTTGATTTTAACAAGCAGAAAGCTTGATTCGCTTCTTCTGACCATTTGAATGGTTTCTTTATACTTGTCAGTTGTGTGAGCGGTCTCACAATGGCGGAAAAGTTCTTGATGAACTTCCTATAGAAGTTCGAGAATCCTAGGAATCGCTGTAATGCCTTACGAGTTGTTGGTATAGGCCAGTCCAGAATACAGGATATCTTGCTCATATCCATCTTAATTCCAGTTTTGGATATGATGTATCCTAGAAATAATATTTCTTCCTTATGAAATAAGCACTTTTTTAATTTCACGTATAGATTGTGTGAGAGTAATTTGGATAACACAAGTCTTACATGTTTTATATGTTCAGGCATAGATCGCGAATAGATAAGTATATCGTCCAGGTATACTACGACACAGACATCAAGTAAGTCTCTAAAGATGTCGTTTATGAACCTTTGGAAGGCTGCGGGAGCATTACACAACCCGAATGGCATCACAAGATATTCGAATAATCCGTATCTGGTTCTGAATGCTGTTTTCCACTCATCTCCGTCACGGATTCGGATTAGGTTGTATGCCCCTTTCAGGTCTAATTTAGAGAAGTAAGTAGCCCCACGCACTTGTTCAATGAGTTCAGGGATGAGCGGCAAAGGATAGCGATCCTTTATCGTAATCGTGTTTAATTGCCTATAATCGATAATAGGCCTAAGACTGGAATCCTTATTGCGGACAAAGAAAAGTCCTGCAGCTGTGGAAGAAGTAGAGGGTCTGATGAACCCTTTTTTCAAATTCTCATCCAAGTATTCCTTGAGATGAGAGTTCATCCTGTGAAAGGGGATAAACATGACCGAAAGGCAATTTGCTGTTAGGGAGTAGATCGATAGTGCAATCATAATCCCTATGGGGAGGCAACACTTGAGCATTTTTCTCAAGGAATACTTCGGACAGATCCTGATAGCATAGTGGTGCAATCTCATCTGACACCACAGACAGGATCTTTCCATAAGATGGGAGGTTACACGTAATCTCACAATAGTGAGAAGGGAAGGCCAAAGTCCGTCTTTTCCAATCTATGATTGGTTGGTGTGTGTGTAACCAGGGAAGTCTCAAAATAATGGAAAAATGGGGTGAGGATAGTATATCAAAGGTGATGGTCTCCACATGAGACTCGTTGGCAGTGGCAAGGAGTGCCTGTGTCTGGTTGGTGATTGGACCAGAAGACAATGGAATACCATTAATGAAACTAACAGAAACAGGTTTAAGCTTTGAAATAATAGGTATTTTATTTAAGGTAACAAAACGTGTATCAATATAGTTTCCACAAGATCCAGTGTCGATCATAGCCTTGGTGGTGATCCTAGTCTGGTCCCACTGTAATGTTAAATGAACAAAAAGATAGGGGTTAGAAAAGGAAGTCGTTAATCCTCCTAGCAAGACATGTGAACACTCACCCTCTTTTTTGCGGACAAGGGGACAGACGCATATCAAATGATCCGGGGATGCGCAGTACATGCAGAGATTTCTGGATCTCCTTCTGGCTCGTTCAGTAGTTGATAAAGGTGGGCATATAGTTCCTACCTCCATGGGAGTAGGGTCAACGGCCGCAATCTGAGAAGGACTAGTTAATGGCATTCCCATTTTTTCAGCCCTTCTTTCACGCAGTCGCCTGTCAATGTTGATACTGAGTTGTATTAAGGCATCCAAGGTGCCAGGTAAATCCGCTCGGGCGAGCTCGTCTTTAACAGCTTGTGATAACCCGAGTCTGAATTGAGTTCGCAGAGATGTATCATTCCACCCTGAATCAAGGGTCCATCTTTTGAACTCTGCTACAAAGTCTTCTACAGGTCTCCTTCCTTGTTTTAAAGCCCTTAATTGAATATCAGCAGTACTCTGCCTATTGGGGTCTTCATATAAACTAGCGAGTTCTGCTAGAAATAAGGAATAGGAGTTGAGAATCTGATCATTTTTCTCAAAGAGAGAGTCTGCCCAGGCCCGGGGATCACCCGTTAAGTATGAAATAACGGTACAGACTTTAATCTGATCAGTAGAGTATGTACAAGGTTTTAACAAAAAAAGCAATTGACATGCGTTTTTGAATTCACGAAATTTTTTCCGATCACCTGTAAACACTAGGGGAGGGTTTATTTTAGGTTCAGGGGGCTGAACAGTAGTAAGCCGTGAGAGACGGGTTACCTGCTGCGTCAGAGTCTGATTCTCTTCTTTTACTTCAGTAAGAGCAAGTATTAACGCATTTACTTGTTGTGTTAATTGTGTCACTTGAGTGGGTAATTCTGCTGAATCCATTTTTTTTTCTGGTTCGTTCAATCTGTAACGCTCCTGCGTTTTTGTAGTAGGCTGGATATGCAGCTGCAAAATCTCCACTCAGTAGTCATGTAGAGATGTGTTGAATAACCAGATCCAACTCTGCAGACTCATCACTGTGGGCCTGTCAGCTTCAACATACAGAAATATACACACTCAATAAGATGTTCCTGGAGTGGTGGAATGTATATGACAGTATGAAGGTGTTGTGCTGAAGGGACAGGTGTGAACAGTGATAGAGATGGTAAGTACTTGATAGGTTTGTTCAGGAGAGTACTAGATGGTATTAGGTAGAGTGCAGATAGGTTAGTAATCGAGTATGGTGACAGGTGGTAAGGACAGCAGATGACAATTACAGGATAGACTAACCCAGTGCAAGGATAGATGGTAGTAGACTTAAGAACAAGCAATCTATGTAACAGTGCAGATGATAGATGGTAGTAGGCTCAAGAGCTAGCAATCTATGCAACAGTGCAGATGATAGATAGTGTAAGTAGGTTATGGAGGATTCCCCTGTGGGGTACTTATCACTAGTAAATGTTAGTAGTAGAGGGGTCCAGTAGAGAGGGGAAGATCGGGTAGCGAGATACAGGGATCAGTAGCGAGGTTCCGGTCTGCTCCAGGCAGAAGCAACCAGCTGGAGGTTTCCGACAGCAAGACAGGCTTGAAAGCATGTGGATACACAAGGCAGGTTGAGTGAAGGGTGGAAACAGCATGCCTGAGAGTGATCGGGTAGCGAGATACAGGATCAGATATGAAACAAGTTCAGGTAGCGAGATACAGGAGCGAGTAACATCTGGTATGCTGTTTCACTGATGGCAGGTTGAACGAACGATGTGAGTGAGAACGCCGGCGGTTGAAATAGCCGCTCTGCGGCGCTCAGCGATGACATCATCTGTCTTAAAGGTGTATGCGTACCACCTAGTAAGAAAGGTGGGACGCATATTTGGAAGGAAATAGATTATTAAGGGTACCAGAGGTATCAGAACCTTACAGGGGATCGCCTGTTTGGAGCTTCGCTGTATGACATCATTAAAGGTCTCACAGGGGGAAGAGTACCTTTATTCTGCAGGCTAGTAAGGGCGAGGAGCCCCATCGTAGACGTGGTCTGTCCTTCTCGGCTCATAAGAAGTTTTCTCGTCCCTCAGGGTCTCAAGACAAGGGCTCAAAACACTTCAGGGCCTCCTCTGGAGGATCCAAACAAACCTGGTCTGGCAAGCTGAGATCGAGCTTTTCCAGACCTGTGGACAAGGCTCCGTCAGCATGAAGGGGCGCCCTCACACATATGTGGGGTGGGGGGTGTCTTCGCTGGTTTCTGGACCCGTGGACCTCCCTGGTACAAAACAATACGGTCCGGCTACAAGATCGAGTTTCGTTCTTACCCTCCGGAAAAGTTTTTTCCCTCCAACTTGCGCCTCTCCCCAGACCACTTACAGGGTCTCTTTGGGGCAAGACTTTCTGAGCCAAGGGGTGATTGTCCCGGTTCCGACTTCAGAACGTTTTCTGAGGGTTTTATTCAAACCTGTTTACAGTCCCTAGGAACGAGGACAAGGTGCGCCCAATTCTGGACCTCAAGGCGCTAAACTGCTTTGTGTGGGTGCAGAAGTTCTGAATAAAGTCCATATGCATGGTAGTGGCTTGCCTGCATCAGGGAAATCTTCTTGCTTCTATTGACATCAGGGATGCTTACCTTCACATATGTGTTGGTCACCAGCGCTTCCTCCACTTTGCCGTGGGAGTATAGCATTCTCAGTTTGTGGTGTTACCATTTGGTCTCGCCTCCCCTCCTCGGGTCTTCACTACAGTACAGTGTTGGCCCCCTGGTGCTGGAATTGTTGCCTCAGTGGGGGGGATCGTGGTACTGGGGAACCTGGATGATCCTCTGCTGCGAGCAGAGTCTCCGACAGCTCTGATGGACAACTTGGAGATTACTCTGCAAACTCTGAGGGAGTTTAGTTGAATTCTGAACCTTCAGAAGTCTGCTCTGGTTCTGTCCACAAATCTGGACTATCTGGGTCTGACTCTGGACTTGGCCTTAGCCAGAGTGTTCCTTCCGCTGGAAAAACTCCAGAAACTGCAGGATGCAATTCAACTTCTGTTGTCCAGCAGGTGGTCATCCCTTCTGACTTCTGATCCTTAGGTGCGCTTTTTGGCTCAAATGTTGGTGTGCGGACCAGACTTCAAAAAAGGCCTTAACTGATCTCCCTTTTCAAGGAGATCGCCTGTTTGGAGCTACCCTAGATGACATCTTTAAGGGTCTCATGGGGGGAAGAGTACCTTCCTTCCACAGGCTAAGGATCCTTGTTGTAGACATGGCCCATCCTTCTCTGACTCACAAGAAGTTTTTTCGTCCTTCTGGTTCGGCCGACAAGGGATCAAAGCCTTTCAAAGCCTCCTCAGGAGGATCCAAGTGACCTTGGTCTGGCAAGTCGAGAGCAGGATTCTCCAGACCTGCGGAAAAGGTTCCTTCAGCATGAAGGTGTGCCCTCACCCGTACCAGGGGTGGGGGATGTCTTCCCTGGTTCCTGGACCCGTGGACTTCCTTGGTACAAAACAAGTGGGTCCATGAAGTCATACAGTCCATCTACAAGATCGAGTTAGGTTATTTCCTTCCAACATGCACCTGTCCCCGAACCGCTTACAGGCCCTACTTGGGGCGGTGCAAGACCTTGTACTTCAAGGGGTGATTGTCCCTGTTCTGACCTCGGAACGTTTTCAGGGGTTTTTTCAAACCTGTCTACAGTCCCCAAGAAAGAGGGCAAGGTGCATTGAATCTTGGACCTCAAGGCACTGAATAGCTTTATGCGAGTACAGAAGTTTAGAATGGAGTCCATTCACACAGTGGTGGCATCCCTGCATCGGGGGATTTCCTTGCCTCTATCTACATCAAGGACGCTTACCTACACATTCCAATATGTGTCAGTCACCAGCGCTTCCTTCGCTTTGCCGTGGGAGAGGAGCACTATCAGTTTGTGGCATTACCCTTTGGTCTCGCCTCCGCTCCTTGGGTCTTCATAAAAGTGTTGGCCCCATTGCTAGCAATATTATGTCAGCGGGGGATCGCAGTATTTGGCGACCTTCTTGTGCTTGCGGAATCATCGGAGTCTGTATAGTGATGTCCAAGTTGTCCACCAGAGAAGCAGAGGGAATTCGGCTGGCTTCTGAATTATGAGAAGTCTGCTCTGGTTCCTTCCACAAAGCTGAACTATCTGGGTTTGACTCTGCACTCAGCTCTAGCCAGAGTTTTCCTTCCTCTGGACAAACTCCAGAAACTGCATGCTGCAATTTATCTTCTGCTGTCCAGCAGGTGGTCATCCCTGCGGACTTGCATATGGATGCTGTGCCTGATGGTTTCTACCTTTTGAGGTGGTCCTATTTGCGCAGTTCCATTTGCGGTCCCTGCAAAGGGAGATCTTGGCCAAATGGGACAAGTGTCCGAAGTCTTTAGACAATCCGATCCGGCTGAGCCAGGACACAAAAGGTTCCCTGGTCTGGTAGCTTCCCTCTCCGGCTCTTTACCAGGGGAAATCCTTCCTCCCCTTGTATTGGACAGTGGTCACCACCGATGCCAGTCTATCTGGGTGGGGAGGTGTCCTAGGCCGCAGCTCCACTCAGGGTGTCTGGACACTGGAATATCCAAACTACCGATAAATGTCCTGAAACTCAAATTGATTAGGCTGTGCCTGGATCACTGGACAGATCATCTTAAGGGGTGTCCAGTGCACAATCAATCAGACAACAACATGGCCATGGCTTATGTCAATCACCAGGGGGCACAAGAAGTGTATTGGCAGCTCTGGAAGTAGACTGCATTCTACGATGGGCAGAATGCTTTGTTCCAGCCCTCTCCATCATACACATTCCAAGGGTGGAAAATTGGCAGGAGTGATCCCTTCATCCCGATGTGTTTCATCAATTGTGTCTTGGTTGTGGGCAGTGGTAGATCTGTTGGCACGGTCACGGGATCCTCTGGCTGATGTCACAGATGCGCTGGTGGCCCCCTGGGGCCAGTATCATCTGATTTACGCCTTCCCTCCTCTTAAGCTTCTGCCGAGGGATTCCAGTTATCTTACTGGCTCCAGATTGGCCTCACCAGTCTTGGTACACTGACCTGGTGCAGCTGGTCGCCGACGTCCCTTGAAGACTGCCTCTCAAAGAGGATCTGCTCTCCCAAGGCCGATCTTCCGTCACTGGCTTTGACCGCTTGGCTGTTGAAAGCCAGGTGCTGAAGCATAGAGGTTTGCCTGAGTCTGTGATTCCAATGCTGTTGAAAGCCAGGAAGTCTACCTCTAGGAAGATCTACCATCATACATGGAAAACGTACATTTCGTGGTGCGAGCCTCTTGGGGTTCACCCTCGCTCTTTCTCGGCGGCTCGGGTCTTGACCTTCCTTCAACGTGGGGTTGAGCAGAAATTGGCTTTGAGTACCATCAAGGGCCAGGTGTCGGCCTTGGCGGGTCTTCTTTCAACGACCTTTGGCAACGCACTCCCTGGTGCGTACCTTTAAGGGAGTTTGACACTTGGCTCCTCCAGTGAGGTCTCTGTTACTGCCTTGGGATCTCAACTTGGTGCTTTCAGTTCTCCAGAAGCCTCCTTTTAAAATTCCTAAGAGATTCCATTGCTTACGCTGTCCCAGAAGGTGGCAATCACCTCTGCACGCAGGGTGTCGGAATTGGCGGCATTATCTTGTCGTTCACCTTACTTGGTGGTCCACAAAGATGAGGTGGTTCTGCACCTCTTGTTGTTCCTTCCAAAGGTTGTGTTGCCTTCCCTGTGTCCCAGGCTGAAACATCCTAGAGAGGGGATGTTGCATGTCCTGGATGTGGTTCGGGCAATCTGGGTGTACCTGGCAACTACTGAGTCTTTTAGGAAGTCAGACTCACTATATGTGCTCATGGATGGGCTTCAGAAAGGATTGTCCACTTCTTCTGCGATCATTTCCAGATGGATCAGATAGGCAGTGACTCAGGCCTATTCCATCGAGGGTCAGGTTTCTCTTTTTCCTGTCAAGGCGCACTCTACTCGGGCGCTCAGTGCTTCTTGGGCCTTCCGTCATCAGGCTTCAGTGATGCAGGTTTGCAAGGTGGCCACCTGGTCGTCGGTGCACACTGCCACAAAATTCTATAAAGTGGATGTGTTGGCATCTGCGGATGCTTCTTTTGGCCGCATGATTTTTCGGGCTGCTGTTTAGAGGACCTGTTCCCTCTTTGGGGGTGTAAAATTTTCAGGTGGGCACTAGTTGTTTTTTTTTGGTTGAGTTCCTGTTACCATGGTTTAGCCTTGGGAGTTTTTTCTTGCTGTTCCAACCCCTCATGTGTGACACTGCTTTGGGATGTCCCAATGATTAAGAAGATCAGGAGCTGTGTCCGTCAATGAACGAAAGAGAAAATGGGATTTTTTACTTACTGTAAAATCCATTTCTCTGATGTTCATTGACGGACACAGCACCCACCTCTCTGTGGAGTTGTAATTCTTCTGACACTGCTTGTAACAAAACTGAGTACCTATAGCAGAGAGTGGGAGTATACCTCCTGGGACTGCCCATAGGCGTAGTCGGTCTTCTTTTTCTGCCTAGTGTCCTTCTCCTGTAGGGGGCAGTATAACCCAATGGTTAAGACGATCAGGAGCTGTGTCCGTCAATGAACATCAGAGAAATGGATTTTATGGTAAGTCAAAAATCCAATTTTTGGTGGAGTAATCATTTATACACCTTTTATTGGGGAGATTAGAATTCATGGACTCACCTATGTTTTTGATAGTTACTTTCAATATAAGCATCAATCTACTTTTGAGAGCAGCAAATCACTGCTTTCAGTTTGATATGACTTGGGGGATAGTTCTCAGGGAAAATGAGCCTATGCTGCAGATTGGCTCTGGGACTACCCAGCAATACCAAAGCTCTGCAGAGGAGGAAAGAAAGGAAAGAAACCCAGGTTCAGAGGGACTTGCGTTTTAGCGCTCCAACGTTAGAAAAGTTGAAGGATTTAGAGATTGAAAGGATCAAAGTGGAGGAGTACACCCCTATCATGGTTTTCATGGTTTGCCCCAGACCTTTGACACACTGGCCATTGTGTGAGCTACTAGGGTTCATGAGAAGTTCTACGATTGTTGGGACGAACACAGATCTGGGGAGGCAACTGTCATCTACAGATGTGATTCTTTGGCAGAGAGAAATAATACCCCCTGTTGTGGCCAGTGTAAAAGAATTGGACACCAGAAAAGAAGACTTCATTACAGAAAGTGTCTCAGCCAGAGATGATACCCTGTGAACTTGAGCAGAAGATAAAAACTTGGAGTCTAGAAAATATAGTCTTTACAGTTTTCAGAAGAAGTTGTAGTATCCTCTGTAAAAGAAATGTTTGACCTCAAAGAGCACAGGGTTAAGCAATTAATCAGCCTGCTGTGGGAATGTCGTGTGATGCAAGATGGCCACGTTCGGAAGACGTTGTCATCAGTAAAGTGCCCAAATCCTACTAGTGGACAGAAACTCTGGTCTGTCTTCTGACACACCTTAGTGGGAGTTTACAATGCCTGCTCCCTTTGCAAGGTCATGCTACACAATTAGCCAGACTTCCAGTGCATAATGCAAACAGTTTATGGTTATTTCTTTCATGTGAGCAAATGTTACTTGACTCCTTGTCAATGTTGATTTGATGTTCAGTTTTCTCTTATGTTATTTCATCCTATGTCGGGTTTGCTACTTTATTTCTTCCACTGGTTCCCCTGTTGCTTCTTTGGGGACCAAAGACTTTTGGTGAAAGGAAGTGGGGGGGGAGTGTGTAGCCCATGCCTGAGGTACACACTGGACTACACCTGCACAGACCAGACTGGCACACTGCAGCCACTCACACACAGCCAGTGCCTCAGCTGTTCTCCCTCCCCTTGCCTGCCAGTGAGGAGAAAAGGGGATGGAGACATAACACTGAAAGCTTCGTCCACCACCAGGGAGAGCAGAGGAAACTGTAATGTAATGCTGTGCACTCTAGGGAGGACAAAGCCTGGTGGGAGGTAAAAAATTGGGGGAGATGTAGTCTCCAGAGACTGAGCCTGTGCTCCAGTTTTGCTCTTGAACTATCATCATTACCGGAGCTCTGCAGCGGAGAAGAAAAAAAGGATTGTCCCTGGGCTCAAGGCAGTTGTTGGGAGGATGTTGTAGAGCATGCAGCATGCTTCTGATGGAACTTTTGCTGCAGTGTCAAGGACACAGAGAGGTAGTGTTCCTGACATCTTCTAGTCATCTTGGAACGGCACTTTCAAGTCTGGTGTCATTGCCTTCTCTTTGGGAGGATGTCACAACAGCCATATCACTGAGCCCCAGTTTGAAAGTGGCAAGAGACATTGTCATTCCATTGTTATTCTCAATGCACGCTGACAGTAAATACTGTCAGCGCGCATTGATACTCGGTGCCTCCTCTGTGGTTCTGGCCCCCTTGAACTCCAATTCACTCAACGGAGCTGGAGCACATGGCAGGATAAGGAGATGAGATCCAATGAGGAGTCTGTGTAAGGCAGCAGTGTGATGCAGAGTGGGGGGGAGTATGGCATGTAAAATTCATGTTAGTGGTCCACGGGATTAAAAATTGTGAGGTCTGAAAGGTTGGCAACCACTGTTCTATTGCACCCGATTTAAAGGTACAATAATGCACTGTTGGACCACTATTTTTGCATTGCCCTTTAGTTGGGACCCCCTTAGTATATGGATTACGGGTAAAGTCATTAGTCCATTTCTTATTTACACATTTTGTAACTGCTTCTGTATACTGGTAAAGTGTTTTTCTCATCATATTCCCAAACGTGCCAGCCCTCCGCGCAGTTCCACTCGACCGGGTGATGAGGTCTGCTGGGTTTGCAGAAAACAGGCTCTCCCTGAGAAAATAATCTGTGAAACGTGCCTTGTAGAGGTCCCCAATAATAAAAAAAGGATTTGCTAGGAGAATTAGCCCTATCTCAGGACATAGCAGCTCCCTCTTCTAGTGAAAAACCCATTGATGCACCCACACAGCAGGTGTATTCTGTACCAGCTCAGAGGGAGAGGGAGATGCTGCAGAGGTAAGCCCGGCCTCTTTCAACTTTGGGGCAATCAAGCTCTTTGTAATTGCGGTAAGGAATCAATTTAATAGGAGGAGTCGACGAAACCCCCTACTAAGTTCAAAAGGTACTTTTCCCCTATTGAAGAAAAAAATCTCCAACCTTACCCCCTATGGAGAAAATAAAAGATGTTGTAGTAGATAAATCTAAGAAGGTGGAAAAAAGTCCAATTGCTCATAATCGTTTTCACACGACTATCTTTTAGAGGATGCAATCTCCATTTAGGGATGTTCTTATTCGCATAATTAATTCGGATCTAAAGAAAACCTATCAGGTAGCAGGAGGGACCTGCAAGCCAGAGGTAACCCTGACCTCAGTATCCAGGGCAGCTGGAACTTGGACTGATAATATGTAGCTGGCCCTTAGGCAAGGTATAGATTCTGATCAGATCATCAAGGCTCCGGAAGACTAAAGCGAGCCTTAGACTTTGTAGAAAAAGCGGCTAATGACATTCTAAAGTGCTCTGCTAGGGCAATGTTATACGCTATTACAGCAAGAGGAGAACTATGGCTGAAGCCATGTTTGGTAGAACACATGGTGTTGGATACCCTATGATGGGAAAGCCCTGTTTGGTGAAAAACTGATCACGGCAATTAAAAGAGTCACTAATGGGGAGAGTGGCCTAATACCCCAGGACAGAAACAGAAGAAGGAAATTTGAGAAAAGTGCTGCATTCCTTTAACAAAAAAAAAAAAAACAGGAAAATTAGTATAGATTGACCTGGCAGAAGATACAGGAGAGGATGGAAGGGTTCACAAGCCACCTTTTAGAAAATGGGTAAGTCAAAGGCAACACCCTTCAAACGGAAAAAAATGAAGTCTGTTTAGACTCCTTGCCCACTCAAGTGGGTCCAGTGGGTGCCTGATTCAGGGCATTCGCTCAGGTTTGGGTGGAGGCGTGCACAGATCAGTGGGTGGTCTCCACGATCCAGCAGGGCTATTTCTAGAAGTTCAGACAATGCCCACCCCAAACGTCCTTCCTGCCCACCAGAGTCCTGAGATCCCCAGAAAAGAGGCACTACATTAGTACGTACTGTAGCGGGGTGCTGGTAAAACAGGTCCAAATGGCAGGGAAAGTGGTTGATGGGATCTATGTTCCTCCGCGGATTCTTAGGTTTGCAACCTGAGGTAAAATCAGAGTAGATGCTTTACCTGTTATTAGTAAAGTCTGTGCCGGGGCTGGCTTTACTTGGAATCTGATAGAGCTCTGGGTGGGACAGATTACCAATTCCGTGGACCTCAGTTTGATGGTCTCTGGCTAGGGCTTGATCTCAGGGAGAGTGTGGACTTCAAGTGAGGAAGCAACTGGGAGCATGGCTGCTTATCTCTGAACCAGGATACAAATGTTTGCCCTGTAAAGGACACTTACCTTGGGACAAGGACTTATCAAGCTACGGACACAGTAAGGCTTAACAGAGCAATAGCTTACTTTTGTTATGTTATGGCAAGGAGCCTGTTTTTTCTGTTATGAATTTTCCTATGGATTAAACATGAAGTTTTTCTAAAGAAACTGTAACTGTGTCCCTGCTTAGAGACTGATCCCCCCCACAGTACTGACACTTGTTCAACTACCACCTTTTATTCCCTGGTTTTTCTGGTACGAAAAAAGTCAGGAGGTTGTAGACTGGTGCTAGACTTGAAAAGGTTAAACAGATTTATCCTCCTAGAATGTTTTAAGATGGAATCACTCAACACAGTCATCCTGGCTGTCCAGCTCGGGGACTAGACAATCTCAGAATGGAAAAATTTGTTTTGTTTGGCATAGATTCGTTCTGTTGCTGACTTTGTTTTGTTAATTCGTTTTGGAATTTGTTTAGTTTGTTTCGTTTATTAATTTTTTTTCTACAAGGGACTGGATGGCTCTTCCAAGATGCCTACTTGCATATACCGGTCAATCGCGACTTCCAGTCTTACCTAAGTTTCAAAGTGGATGAGTTTCACTTACAGTTCCAATTTCTGCCTTTCGGCATATCGACAGCTCCAAGAACGTTCACAAAGACTCTAGTGGCCTTTGGTAAAAGGGAATTCCTGTTTAACTTTTTTTAGACTACATCCTAATCCTATCTCATGACAAGAAAGCCCTGAAGATCCATCTGCAGGAAGTGGTGAATACCTTGAGTGGTCCTGTGGGTTGGTTGTGGGCAGAGCAACCAACCACAGGTCCGCTGCCATGGATAGGCACCCGGAGAGGAAAATTACAGAAAGGTAAGCATTCCATTTTTGATTTTAAATCTGGGCAAAAAAAAAAAAAAGCAGATGTACTTCTCCGGTGGATCACAGGAGTGCAGTTTGTTCTGCACTCCTGTGACCTGTTTTCAGCAGACAGCGGGACTGAAGCCCGCTGTCAGGTGACATCACAGAGCTGGGGCAAGATTGCGACAATATGCTTGGGATCCCCCCATAACCCTGGACCAGCAGCAGCAGGTAGCCAAGCTACAGAGACCCTGAGCCAGCCACTCCCACCCACTCCACAGCCCAGCGCTCCAGTAAGCGCATGGGGGGGAGCAGAGCAGACAGCGATGATTGATCGTCACCAGCTCTCTGCTCAAGGAACTCTGAGAACCGAGTATTCAGCGGTGTTTGATCGCTCAGTTCTCAGTCTTTGAGACGGGAGGGGGGGGGGGGGGGACAGATGCAGAATTGGACCGATTCTACATCCACCTAGGTCAGTATGATTCTTGAAATCATTTTTTCCCCAGACTTCTCTTTTAAATTTACCAGGCCAAAAGAGGGCCTGTAAGAGAGGGTAAAGTGTAACTAAAGGCAAAACTTTTTTCCATTTAGGATGGAGTATGAGAGGAGGATTATAACCCCCATTTTGTTTTTGGCTTTATCCCATTGAGTAGATTTCTCTTATTTTCCTGTCTAATTGCCAAAACATGAAGTGTGAGGAAATCCCTCCAAAGTGAGGGAATCCCTGGTTGTCACCAGAACTAGTGTCCCCATTGAAAGGTTTCCCCTCTGTTCCTGTTCTGGTGTCAACCCACAATTTGGCATTTTCTCTTACTTTCACTTACAATGACAGTGGTAAACAGAACAAATTTAGGTGAATCTCACCAATGGGGACACGGACTACAATGAAAAACTGGAAGATGTTCTAATCTATTAACCACTTGCCGGCTGCCTAACGACGATTTACGTCGGCAGTCAGTCCCTCACAGGCAAAGTGACGTAGTACTACATCGCTAGCCTGTGAGGCTCTAGGGAGCGCGCGCGTGCCGCTGGAGGCGCGCTCCCGCTCGCTCACGGACCCCCCCGCGCAATAGCACCCCAAACGCTGTGTGATGTTGTCGCGATTTCCACCTGCCGAATCGCGGTAACATTGCGCAAACAACGCATGACGCCCAAAAAAAGGTACAAGAGTTTCTTTGGGGCGTCATGCGTTGTTTGCACGATGTTACCGTGATTCGGCAGGCAGAAATCGCGGCAACATCGCACAGCGTTTGGGGTGCTATTGCAAATCACGGGCAATGCACAGGCGTCCTGGGAATTGCAATGAGTTCCAGATCGCCGGCAGAATCGCGGTGATTCTGCCCATGATCGCTACGCTCACATGTGAACATAGCCTAAAGTGCACCTGTCACCAGAGACTGACATCAGTACTGCCGTGCACCATCACCCGTCACCTGTCACCCATCGGTGACCAACGCCTGTCACCCCATCAGTCATCGTCACCGTCACCTGTCACCCCATCAGTCATCGTCACCTGTCACCCTATCAATCAACGTCACTTGTCACCCCATTAGTGATCGTCACTTGTCACCCCATCAGTGATCGTCATCTGTCACCCCATCAATCATCGTCACCTGTCACCCCATCAATCATCGTCATCTGTCACCCCATCAGTCATCGTCATTTGTCACCCCATCAGTCATCGTCACCTGTCACCCCATCAGTCATTGTCATCCGTCACCCCATCAGTGACCGTCACCTGCCACCTATCAGTCACCTGCCACCCATCAGTGATCATCCGCAGTCAACCGTCACCCGTCGCACAGCCCATCACAGCCAGCATGTCAAAAAGATGTACAGCAGCGGGGAGGCCCTTCAGGTCCTCTCCATGACTGATGAGAGCACCGGGGAGCTCTTATCAGTATCCGAATCCAATTCGAAATTTGAAATTGCTAATAGTAGCGGATCGGAGATGGACTCGGACTATTCCTGTACACTTTCCTTTATACAATGTATTTTGGGGTGCAATTTTTGCTATATACATGCAACCACTTACTGACCGCCTAACGACTATATACATCAGCCATTTAAAGCTAAATACTGGGGTTATGGCAGCAGATAGCCCCCATAACCCCGGTATTTTTTTAAACGGCGGGCAGTCGGCTTTCAGATAAGGGTGGTCCCAGTGGCAGATTCACCACGGAATTACCCTTATGGTGCAGGGAAAGAGGTGCCCCCCCCCTCCCACCGCCGGCAGCGGGGAAAACTATCCGGTCCCGGATCCTCAGAGACAGGAAGTCGAGTGAGGGCAAGATGGCCCTCACTCGACTCTATGGTCTTGGAGGACCGGAGCTACGTCAAAAGTCGTTGCCTAGCAACCGGTTTAAAGGGCCGCTTTTTTTTTTTTCCTTTTTCAACAATTTTTTTTTTTTTTTCTTTTTTAGTGTAGTTGTGAGGTGTGAGGTCTTTTTGACCCCAGATCTCACAATAAAGAGGACCTGTCATGCCTATTTATATTACAAGGGATGTTTACATTCCTTGTAATGGGAATAAAAATGATCAAAACATTTTTTTTTTTAAACTGTGTAAAAATAAAAAAATAATAAATAAAATAAATAGGGAAAAAAAATAATAAAAATGAAAGCGCCCTGTCCCCGTTAGCTCACGCGTAGAACGCATATGCAAGTCCCGCCCACATATGTAAACGGTGTTCAAACCATACATGTGAGGTATCGCCACGATCGTTAGAGCGAGAGCAATAATTGGAGCCCTAGACCTCCTCTGTAACTCTAAGCTGGTAACCTGTAGAAATTTTTAAAATGTTGCCTATGGGGATTTTTAAGTACCAATGTTTGGCACCATTCTGTGAGCGTGCGCAATTTTGAAGCATGACATGTTGGGTATCTAATTACTCGGCGTAACATTATCTTTCACATTATGGGAAAAAATTGGGCTAAATTTACTGGTTTCTTATTTTTTAATTCAAAAAAGTGAATTTTTTTTCAAAAAAATTGCATTTGGAAGACTGCTGCACAAATATGGTGTGATAAAAAATATTGAAACGATCTCCATTTTATTCTCTAGGGTCTCTGCTAAAAAAAAAAAAATATAATGTTTGAGGATTCTAAGTAGTTTTCTAGCAAAAAAAAAAAATGATTTTAGCTTGCAAACACCAAGTGTCAAAAATAGGCCCAGTCTTAAAGTGGATAAATGGACAACTTTGTGTAAAGTGCTACTTGGATGTTGGGCCTCTGTATGTGGCCAGGCTGTGTAAAAAGTGTTACACATGTGGTATTGCCATACTCAGGAGGAGTAGCAGAATGTATTTTGGGGTGCAATTTTTGCTATGTACATGCTATGTGTTGGAAATATTTCATAAATGGAAAACTTTGTGTAAAAAAAAAATGCATTTTCATTTTCTTTCCACAGTTTCCAAAATCTTGTGGAAAAAATGACACGTTCAAAAGACTCATTATGCCTCAAAAATTATACGTTGGGGTGTTTGCTTTCCAAAATTGGGTCATTTTATGGGGGTTTCCATTGTCCTGGTGCTCCAGGGCCTTCAAAAGTGCGATAGGTTGTCAGGAAATCATATGTGTAATTTATGCTCCTAGAATGCCAGACGGTGCTACTTGGATGTTAGGCCTCTGTATGTGGCTAGGCTGTGAAAAAGTCTCACATGTGGTATCGCCATACTCAGGAGGAGTAGTAGAATGTGTTTTGGGGTGTAGTTCCAAGTATACATATGCTGTGTGAGAGAAATAACCTGTTAATACGTCAATTTGTAAAAAAAAAAAAAAATCTTCATTTTGCAAAGAATTGTGGGGAAAAATTACAACTTCAAAAAACTCACCATGCCCCTTATTAAATACCTTGGAATGTCTACTTTCCAAAAAGGGGTCATTTGGGGGGTATTTGTACTTTCCTGACTTTTTAGTGTCTCAAGAAATGAGATAGGCCATCAGTACATCAGGTGTGATCAAGTGTGATAAATTTTTAATGATTAGCAACATAACTTGTGGACTCTATAACTTTCACAAAGACCATGAAATAATATACACTTATTTGGGTTATTACAGAAACAAAGAAAAATGCGTTTTTTCACAATATTTTCAGTCTTTTTTATTTATAGCACAAAAAATAAAAAACCCAGTAGTGATTAAATACCATCAAAAGAAAGCTCTATTTGTGTGAAAAAAAGGACACAAATTTTTTATCGGTACATGGGTACAGTGTTGCATGACTTGTGTGAGAGCGCTGAAAGCTGAAAATCGGTCTGGCTAGGAAGGGGGTGAAAGTGCACTGTAGGCAAGTGGTTAATCGACGGACAAAGCGCTCCATAAATCATTACTAGTGGGTTATATTGCCTCCTCCAGGAGTAGGACTAGGCAGAACAAAAAACACCTGGCTACGTCCAAGGGCTGTCCTCAGCTGGTATATAACCCCCCTCTCTGCTCTAGATAATCAGTTTTGATCTGTCTAGTCAGGAGAAAGGACTTAGGCTCCCAGCTGGGATCTCTGGCCCTAGCAATTTTCTCCTGTCTTACATCTTTTTTGCTTTCTCGGGAGATCTACAATCAGCTGCCGGGCTGGAAGAAGGGCTGGATAATCTAGATTCAGTGCCCCCCCCCCCCAGCCTAGCCAGCAAGCACGTGCAGACAGCAGCTACGTGCTAGGTCGGCTGCCACATAGCCTCACGGACAGAGGCTGGCCTGCAAGTTAAACATCTCGCAGGGTCGCATACGACCGGGCTTGGGTCTGAGTCGCAGCAGTCCCTTGGCCGACAGCTCCCCTACTTTGATGGCGAGGAGTTCTGTCTGGAGCATACCCGCACCATGGAAGGGTAAGTCTGGTGGGGGTCCCAGGGCAGAGAATGCAGCAGAGACCCCTGGGGTCTCCCCCGCTATCCCCACTCTGTAAGGGTCCTGGGATAGTGTGTGTCTCACCCTGGTAGTCTGGAGGGGTCAGAGTGTAGGAGATCCCTAGGTGCATGCTCTGCTGTTTGCAGTGTGGGTATAGTGCAGGGGATCCCAGTGCAGAGTGCACAGCAGAGTCTCCCTTAAACATGTGTCCTACCTTCAGGGGGGGTCCCCTTGCAGAGGGTGTAGGAAAGATCCTAGCAGCATGCTTCAGTGTTTGTAGCTGATGGCCATTTTCCCTTAGTCTGGCTGGTCTCTGGTTGGTGGCCATGTTTGTGTAGCCGCATGATGTCACAGGGGCCGTTTTCCCTTAGTCTGGGTGCCAGGCAGGCCACACGGGGGAAAGTTAGCAGCCCAGGTCTCCGCTTCCACTCACTACACAGCTTGTGAGTCTCTCTCTCTCTCTCTCCCATTCATTTCCTTGACACAGGTGCTGATTTCCCTCTGCTGCCTTTGAAGCTTCCCTCACCTGGGACTTAACCCCTGAGTACCACAAAAGCTCTGCAACTGACCCCATTAAAGGGACCACAGCTCAAATATTGGGGAAATGTACCTGCCATCCAGGACACATTCCCGGTGTCCTGTACATATCCCCCCTCAGCCTCGATGCTGAGGTGTCTGAGGCAACGTAAGACACCCTACAGTGTACCCTAAAGAGAGCATCCGCGTTCTGGTGTTGCCTTCCTGGCCTGTGTTCAACTACAAATTTGAACTCTTGCAATGCCAAAAACCACCTGGTAACTCTAGCATTCATATGTTTATTCTGTCTCATCCAGGTCAATGGGGCATGGTCGGACACCAGGCGAAACTTCCTACCGAGGAGCAAATAGCATAGTGAGTCCAGAGCCCACTTAATGGCCAGGCACTCCCGCTCCACTACAGCACAATTTCTCTTGGCGGCTGTCAATTTTCTACTCAGAAAAACGATGGGGTGTTCCTCCCCATTGACCTCTTGGGACAGAAAAGCTCCCAAGCCTTCACTGGAGGCATCTGTTTGAACAACAAATTCTCTTGAGAAGTCCGGAGCGACCAGCACTGGATACTGACACAAGGCTGTTTTAAGCTCCTGGAAAGCCTTTTCAGCCTTGTCATTCCATTTCACCATGACTGACTTTTTACCCTTTGTCAGGTCTGTGAGAGGTACAGCCATAGTGGCAAAGTTGGGGACAATACTGCGGTAGTAACCCACGATACCCAAAAAGGCTCGCACCTGTTTCTTCATGACTGGGCGGGGCCAGGCCTGGATAGCCTCTACTATGTTCATCTGTGGCTTCACCAGCCCTCTACCTATAATGTACCCCAAGTACTTGGTTTCCTCCATCGCAATGGCACACTTTTCCAGGTTCACAGTAAATCCTTCTTTCTTTAGAGAGTCTAAGACTACCTGCACTCTTTGAAGATGGGATTCCCAGTCAGTAGAAAAGAGGACAATGTCATCTAAATACACTGAAGTGTATTTCTGATGTGGGCATAAGTTTCTATCCATAGCTCTCTGGAAGGTAGCTGGAGCAGAATGCAAGCCGAATGGCATTCTTTTATACTGGAAATGGCCATCTGGGGTAGAAAAAGCAGTCTTTTCTTGGGCTTCCTTAGTTAAAGGTATTTGCCAGTTGCCTTTGGTGAGGTCTAAGTAGTGATGTATCAGGCTGGTCCCAACCTTTCTATCAGTTCATCCACTCGGGGCATTGGATATGCGTCGAACTTTGATACCTCATTGAGTTTTCTGAAATCATTACAAAAACGCAGAGTCCTGTTGGGCTTCGGTACCAACACAATCGGGCTCGACCACTCATATCGAGTTCGAGCACTTTCCGGACTTCCTCTGACACCGCATTCCTATGTGCCTCGGGGATGCGATAGGGTTTCAGTCGAACCTTCACATTAGGTTCCGTGACAATATCATGTTTAATAACTGTGGTAAGACCTGGCAGTCCTGAGAACTTCTCCCTATTTCTCTGTAAGAACTCCTTCACCTGCTGTGTTTGTGGCTGGTTAGGGAGGTGGAAACTGGGACCTTTTCCCCTACCAGGGGCATAGGACTTACCTCAGCCAGGGCAACTTCCTGGTCACAGTCCTTCCAAGGCTTTAGGAGATTTACACGGTATATCTGATAGGGCTTCCTCTTCCCAGGTTGGTGTATCTTATAATTAACCTCCCCAACCTTTTCTACTACCTCAAAGGGCCCCTGCCACCTGGCCAGGAACTTACTTTCCACCATAGGTATAAGCACAGACACCCTATACCAAATCTGGAACTGTCTAAGTTTGGCAGACCGGTTGTACACCCTTTTTTCTCTGTCGCTCATTGACAGACATTAATATCAATTGGGTTATACTGCCCTCTACAGGAGTAGGACACTAGGCAGAAGAAAACGTTCTGGTCACACCTTAGGGGCAGTCCCAGAGGGTATATCCTCTCTCTCTCTGCTACAGGATGTCAGTTTTTTTCTGTCTAGTCAGGAGTAAGGACCTAAGTTCCTTGCTGGGATCTTCGGTCCTGGCAAGATTTTTTTAGATAAATCCTTTTTAGTTTTTTTTTCTCCAGTTGTTCCTGTGAGATCTTCAAGCAATTATGCCGGATCTGGGCGACGGGCTGGATGTTGACGTCCAGTGGTCACCCCAGCCGGCCTACAAGCGTGTGCAGATTCCAGCTCCGCGCTGGGTCGGCCGCGACACATTCAAGCAATTATGCTGGAGCTGGGCGACGGGCTGGATGTTGAGATCCAGTGGTCACCCCAGCCGGCTTGTAAACGCGTGCAGGCCCTAGCTCCGTGTGGGTCGGCCGCGACATAGTCCCACAGGTCGGGGACTGGCCCTGCGAGTTAAACGTCTCGCCAGGACGCCTACGACCAATTTGAATTGGAGTCGCGGCGTCTGTGTTGGCCGACAGCCCCCCACCACGGTGGAGAGGGGTTCTGTCAGGAATTTGTGCCCGCCGGTTTCGGTATGGTAAGTAGAAGGTTCCCCCTCTCCCTCTGTCGGGTGGACGCGGGCCCCTCCGTGGGATAATCGGACCCTCATAATCCCGGGTTCCCCTCTATCCGGTAAACATACTCCTCCTATCTTCCCCACCGATTAAGGGTTGGTAAGTAAGACCTGTTCTGTAAAGATTCCAGGAGGCTTGGTTAAAGAGCTTACTATCCTGTAAAGTCACGACAAAGGTGTATAGGATGGAGTATGGGGCCGCATTACTAGTAACTCGGTCATACAGTTTGTCAGACACTTACCGTTCAATCGCTAAGGTTTGTCAGGGCGCACAGAACAACATCCTTTCGAAGTTTGTCAGGGATAGGGATGGCTCCGCAGGCATTCTCACTAAGACAAGCATGCAGATTGTCAGATACCTACCGGTGGTTCGGTCGGTTGCAGCACGGAACACTAGCCTTTGGGGCGATCGGTCGGCTGCAGCATGGAACGCAGGACTAAGATGGTCAGGTATGGGGCCGCGGGCGTTACCAGTGTAACTCGGTCGGCTGCAGACGCGCGGAGCACCATTCTATTGCGGGCCACGCGGGGCCGCCATTTTGGCGTAGAACAGATGTCCCCTCTATGGCGGCGGCCATCTTGGATCCACCCAGCCTCGTGGAGCAGCGGTGGGAGTGCCGGAAGGGGCGGGCCGCTTCCTTTACCCGGGTAAATCAAACCACAAGACTTCCTGTCCTGTAAAGACAGCGCTGAGAGCAGTCCGGTAGGAACTTCTGTGCATCAGGTGGTAAGCCTTGGGGGTGTCTCTTCTCTCTCTGTGGGGGCTCCAAAGCGGTCACTGAGGGGCGCTATTGCGCTGAGGGATTACTTTAAAGAGAAAAAAGTTTTTTTCTTTAGTTTCAAATTTTGTCATTTGTTTGCTGAGAGGTTCCTGGCTTTGCCATGGACCCTGCGACACACGTATCCCCACCTGATCCCCTCGAGGTGACCACGGGACCCTCCAACTCTCCACTTACTATAGATGCATTATCAGCGGTCCTGGAGTCTTTTGTATCCCGGGTGGAGGTGGCCTGTCAGGGACGGGGGGCGAAGAAACGACCCCCGCCTACCCCTATTTCATCTGACATATCAGATACAGATTCTGAGCCTATCGCTGCGGCTGCAGGTCCCTCTTCTGGGGCTTGTGTCTTGGGTACCGTCTCCTCAGATAGTGAGGAGGACGTTTCTGCCTCCGCCATAGCACAAGAAGCCGGATCGCTTAAAAGCTTTGCGGGGGGCAGTAACGGATTTGATGCAACAAGGAGTGGTGGTCCACGTTCCTTGGACAGAACGTTTTCAGGGGTTCTATTCCAACCTATTCACAATACCCAGAAAAGAGGGCAAGGTGCGTCCAATTCTGGACTTAAGAGCACTCAATCATTTTGTCCGGGTACAAAAATTCAAGATGGAGTCCATTCGCACAGTAGTGGTCTCCCTGCATCAGGGGGATTTTCTGGCATCCATAGACATCAAGGATGCCTATCTTCACATTCCCATTTACGCAGGACATCAGCGTTTCCTTCGTTTTTCCGTAGGAGAGAACCATTATCAGTTTGCGGCGTTACCCTTTGGTCTCGCCTCTGCTCCCCGGGTCTTCACAAAGGTGTTGGCCCCAGTTCTGGCGCTGTTGCGACAGCGGGGCATATCGATTCTAGGTTACCTAGACGATCTTCTTCTCCATGCGGAGTCTCCGCAGACTCTGTTGCTAAACTTGGATATCACTATGATCTCTTTGCAAGAGTTCGGGTGGCTGGTGAACCTGCAGAAGTCATCTCTGGTTCCCACCAGGAGGCTGGAATATCTGGGCCTAATTTTAGACACATCCCTGGCAAAAGTGTTTCTTCCTGCGGAGAAACTCCAGAAGATTCAATCAACGATTCAGTTGTTGCTGTCCGTCAACTGGCCTTCCCTTCGGACTTGCATGAGGGCCCTGGGACTGATGGTGGCCTCCTTCGAGGCAGTACCGTTTGCCCAGTCCCATACCCGAATCCTTCAAAAGGAGATTCTTCTCAAATGGAACCAAAATCCCGATTCCCTGGACAATCGGATCCGGCTGAGCGAGCGGACCAGGGAGTCTCTGGTCTGGTGGCTTCGGTCTCCGATGCTCAGCCAGGGGAAGTAATTTCTTCCGATATACTGGACGATTGTCATAACGGATGCCAGTCTATCCGGGTGGGGAGGAATTCTCGGCAAATTATCTGCTCAGGGGCTTTGGTCCCTGGAAGAGTCCAGGTTACCGATAAATGTATTGGAACTGAGAGCGATCAGACTTTGTCTGATTCACTGGACCGAGCACTCCGGGGCAGCCCGGTTCGGATCCAGTCGGACAATGCCATGGCCGTGGCTTACGTCAATCACCAAGGGGGCACCAAGAGTGTTCTGGCGGCCATAGAAGTGGCCAGCATTCTTCGTTGGGTGGAACGATTTGTTCCAGCTCTCTCCGCGGTATTCATTCCGGGGGTGGAAAACTGGCAGGCAGATTATCTCAGCCGTCAGATTCTGGATCAAGGGGAATGGTCTCTTCATCCAGAGGTATTTCACCAACTGTGCCTTCGTTGGGGCACCCCGGATGTGAATCTGTTGGCATCTCGGCTCAACAGGAAGGTGCGGAGGTTTGTAGCTCGCTCCCGCGATCCTCTAGCAGACGCCGCAGATGCGCTGGTCGCCCCGTGGGGGCAGTATCAGCTACTGTATGCCTTCCCTCCTCTCAAGTTGCTGCCAAAACTTCTTCGCAGGATAGAGGTGGAGGGGATTCCAGTTATCTTGGTATCTCTGGACTGGCCTCGTCGAGCCTGGTACGCCGACTTGGTTAGGCTGGTCGTGGACGTTCCTTGGCGACTTCCTCTCAGGGAGGATCTGCTGTCTCAGGGACCGATCTTCCATCCTGCTTTACGATCGCTGGCTTTAACGGCCTGGCTGTTGAGACCCAGGTGCTGAAGGACAAGGGTTTGTCAGCTTCAGTTATTCCTACTCTAATTAAAGCGAGGAAAGCGACTTCCAGAAAAGTCTATCATCGCACATGGAAGTCTTGTATCGCGTGGTGTGAATCCCTTGGGTTTCCTCCACGTTCTTATTCGGTGACCCGAATCTTGGCTTTTCTGCAACAGGGGGTTGAGCAGAAACTGGCCTTGAGCACTATCAAAGGTCAGGTTTCAGCGTTAGCAATCTTCTTTCAGAAACCTCTGGCTACTCATTCCTTGGTGCGGAATTTCATCCAGGGGGTGCGGCACCTGGCTCCGCCGGTGCGCGCACCTTTGCCGCCCTGGGATCTTAATTTGGTGCTGTCGGTTCTTCAGAAACCTCCCTTTGAAAATATTAGGGAGATTCCCTTGCTTACTTTATCCCAGAAGGTGGCCTTCTTGGTGGCTATCACTTCTGCACGCAGGGTGTCAGAACTGGCCGCATTGTCCTGTCGTTCCCCATATCTGGTGGTTCATAGGGATAAGGTGGTTCTTCGTCCAAATCCATCCTTCCTTCCTAAAGTGGTTTCAGAGTTTCATTTGAATGAGGACATTGTATTGCCTTCCCTGTGTCCTAAGCCCACTCATCCTCGGGAGTTTGCGTTGCATTCCTTGGATGTGGTTCGGGCGATCAGGGTATACTTGAAGACTACAGACTCGTTTCGTAAGACGGATTCACTTTTTGTGATCACGGATGGCCCTAAAAAGGGGTTGCCTGCATCTGCCGCGACTATCTCCAGATGGATCAGACAGACGGTGGTACAGGCTTATTCTATTAAGGGTCAGGATCCTCCGTTCCCTGTTAAGGCGCACTCCACCCGGGCGCTTAGTGCTTCCTGGGCCTTTCGCCATCAGGCGTCAGTGCTTCAGGTTTGCAAGGCGGCTACATGGTCGTCGGTTCATACCTTTGCAAAATTTTATAAAGTTGATGTGATGGCATCGGCGGATGCCTCTTTTGGCCGCAAGGTTCTGCAGGCCGCTATTTGAGGAGACCGTTGGTCTACCTCGAGGGTTTTTTTCTGTTGGGTTTTCAGTTGAGTCTCATCCTTTTGTCTGATGAGCCTTTAAGACTTCTAGTCGGCACCGGTTGGGCCTTCTGGATTGGATTTTGATTTCCGTTATCCCACCCCTCATTTGTGGCACTGCTTTGGGACGTCCCAATTGATATTAATCAAGAGGACTGCGTCTGTCAATGAGCGACAGAGAAAATTGGATTTTTTGTAAGAACTTACCGTAAAATCCTTTTCTCTTAAGCTCAATGACAGACGCAGTACCCGCCCCTCTATTTTTGAGTTGGGTTGGGTTAAAGTCTCTGACACTGCTTTGTGACATAACTGACATCCTGTAGCAGAGAGAGAGAGGATATACCCTCTGGGACTGCCCCTAAGGTGTGGCCAGAACGTTTTCTTCTGCCTAGTGTCCTACTCCTGTAGAGGGCAGTATAACACAGTTGATATTAATCAAGAGGACTGCGTCTGTCAATGAGCTTAAGAGAAAAGGATTTTACGGTAAGTTCTTACAAAAAATCCAATTTTGTGCCTCCTGCACTTTTTACATGTGCTCCTTGACCAGAGGAATCACCTCTCTCTCATCTGAGTTATATGTTCTACAACTGTCTTATGAGGAGAGGACTCACTATCCCACATTTCCTTCACTAAGTCAAGCAGTCCCCTTGGCCTTCGCCCGTACACCAATTCAAACGGGGAAAAACCTGTGGACGCTTGAGGCACTTCCCTAATAGAAAACATCAATGCTGGGAGTAGACAGTCCCAGTCTTTACCATCTTGTTGCACAACCCTTTTAAGCATTGACTTGAGAGTTTTATTGAACCGCTCTACCAGTCCATCTGTCTGTGGATGATAGACAGATGTGCGCAGCTGTTTGATTTGGAACAACTTGCACAGATCTGCCATCACCCAAGACATGAATGGGGTGCCCTGGTCTGTCAAGATTTCCTTTGGGAATCCAGTCCTTAAGAACATATTAAACAATTCCCTGGCAATTGCTTTTGAAGTAGTTGCCTTAGGGGAACTGCCTCTGGATACCTGGTGGCATAATCGAGTACCACGAGGATGGATTGGTGGCCCTGAGCTGATTTCACCAAAGGGCCCACCACGTCCATCGCAATGCGCTCAAATGGTACTTCGATAATGGGCAAGTGGGGCATTGGCGCGGTCAGCTGGCAGGTGGGATATGAACTGCAATAATGTCTCACCTCTGCTGTCACTCCTGGCCAGTAGAACCGGTCAATTATTCCTGTCTCGGTCTTGTCAGCCCCCAGGTGACCCCCCCCAACGCGTCATTGTAAAATGGGTCAAGCACCGTGCGTCTGAAAGGCTGGGGAACCAGTAACTGGTCGACCACTTCTCCCCTAACCTCGATAATCCGGTATAGCAGCTCACCAATGACCACAAAGCGGGGAAACCTTTTTTCAGCCTCAGGTACTTGGGACACCCTATTCACTACGGTAACCTGTTCCCAGGCATTTTTCAGTGTGGGATCCCTCTTTTGGGCAGAAGAAAATGCACCCCGTGACACCTCAAGATCAGGATGGGCAAGACTAGAGGAGCTTTCTCTCTCATCCTCCTCTGTCTAGGCTTCCTCTATGTTCTCCCCAGACATGACCTGCATAAGATTAAGTTCCCCCCCCCTCAAGGTTCCCTTTAGCTGGGGAATCATTTGCTCTAGATGCAATGTTATCAGGGGTGTCCGACCCCTTAAAGGGAACAGAGCAGTCCAGCTGTTCCGGTAGTCCTTGGCTCACTTAGTCCCAAAGTTCAACAAATAATGGGCATTCCCTCCCTATGATGATAACATGGATGAGGTCAGGTACCACCCCAACCTCCTGAACAATTGTGCCACAGGCCATGGTGATTGTCACTGACACCAGTGGGTATTCCTTGGTGTCCCCATGTATGCATACTACCCTCAGGTATCTTGCTCCCGGACTCACTCCCCCAGCTACCCGGTTACCCACAAGTGTTACCATACTTCCGGAGTCCAACAGCGCTCAGGCATGAAGCTGGTTCACCCAAATGTCATATTCAAACTGCCCCTCAGTTAGGTCCAGGTGGGCAGCACAGAGCATCTGAGCATAAAACGACATCCTTCGCAGAGCGCCACACTCCATGGGTTCCTCCTGCAGGGGACAATGGGCTGGATATGACCCCTGGAGTGACACCGCTAGCACAGCACACCCTCATTCCTGTGTGCCGGAGCAGAGCTCGGGGACACTGGGGTGGTTACTCCTTGACTCTCCTGGGTGCTGACTCCCTGGTTTATGAATGGCTTGGCTCTTCTAACTGGCAAGGGTCCTCTAGGCTTGACAGGTCCCAGTAGATCCTCCACCATAGCGTGTCTCTCAACCATTTCCACTAGCTCCTCTGCTGTCTTGGGGTCCCCATGACTCACCCAGCGCTGAAGGTCTTGGGGTCCCCATGACTCACCCAGTGCTGAAGGTCATGTGGCAGCGACCTCAGATATCGGTCGAACACGACCCGCTCCACCATCTGGGGACCCGTTAAAACCTCGGGCTGCAGCCATTTTTTTAGCAGCTGACTCAGGTCATGCATCTGAGCCTTTGGTGAACAGTCCAGGCGGTACCTCCAAAGGTGTACCCTTTGGGCTCGCATAGCAGTAGTCACCCCAAGGCGGGCCAGGATTTCTGCCTTCAGTCTTTTGTAATCCTTGGCATCAGCAGATGACAGTTCGAAATAGGCCTTCTGGGGATCTCCAGTGAGGAATGGAGCAATAATACCAGCTGGTCTGGGGGCCACCCCTCTCTTTCTGCTGTTCTCTCAAATGTAGACATAAATGCCTCCACATCATCACTAGGCGTCAACTTTTGTAGGTAGTGACTGGCCCTTACGGCTACCTGGTTGCTAGGGGCAACAACCGTGTGTTCCTGTCCCTGTGTGAGATGCTGCACCGTTTCTGTTAATGCAGCTATTGCCTCCTCATGGCGACGGTTGTGCTCTACTGACCCAGGACATGCAACTGTGGGTCCTGGTACTGGCTCTTTAAATGTTTCCAAATGGCTTTTGCGGCTACACTCTGCCCGCATCCTCCACCAAATGTAACCTGGGGTAGCTCTGGAATGACCGCCAGCCAGTTTGGTGAAAGCAAAACTGTTCATTTATTTGAATCCCAGCAATTTAAAAGGCAGCTTACTTCAGCCAAAGTAAATAAACAGTCCAAATCCTGGAATTGGTAATAAAGCAGCAGGCTCACCACTAGTCTTTGGTCCCATACAGGAGTCAGGCTCCTCCAAAGTCAGGGTGCCAGGCAGGCCACACAGGGGGAAAGTTTAGCAGCCCATGTCTCAGAGCTTCCACTCACTACACAGCTTTTGAGTCCCTCTCTCTCCCATTCATTTCCTTGACACAGGGGCTGATTTCCCTCTGCTGCCTTTCAAGTCTCCCTCACCTGGGACTTAACCCCCGAGTACCACAAAAGCTCTGCAACTGACTCCATTAAAGGGACCACAACTCAAATATCTGGGAAATGTATCTGCCATCCAAGACACATTCCCGGTGTCCTGTACAATATCTATACATTATAAAAGTGAAGTATGCCTTTTCACTACACTGACTGCACTAAACTAATTCAACACACTACCCACTAACTACCTGCCTAACCTCTATTATAATACACTATACATGGCTGCCGTGTAAGCAGCAGCCTTATAGATGTAGTACCCTACAAGGTAGGTGCTAGGCAAAAGTATAGTGGGCCTTGGCTGCATAACAGCAGGGCCATAATTTTCAGCTGGGCTGTCATGTCTCCCAGGTGTTGCTATTGAGACTGGGGAGTCTCCCCACTGACTCCATGAGAGGGTTTCTCATTGGGTATTGGAGGAAGACCAATCAGTGGCACATTCAGGCTTGTATCTACCCCAGAAAGGCAGATTCTGCTGCACAGGATTCTGGAAGTGGGTATAGGTTTGAAGGGAGCGCATGACGCAGCGTCTTTGGCAGGAAGGGTGGGAGAGTACGGCTGTCTCTCCTCCTGTCAGAAGGATCGGGTGTCTCGGATGGCTTGCCTGAGGATACAGAGAGAACTGAGCTGCAGAGAGGATCCGGTGTGCCGAGGACCAGTGTAGTTGAGGGGGCCCAGTTTCAGGAAAGCATTCCAAGTTTGTGAGTACCGTAACTGCCCCTGGGGGTCTGCCTAGCTGAGAAGGGACCACTCCGGTGAAGGTCCAAGGGATCCAGGAGCTAGCTAGCGGTAAAGGGGGTGCCTAGTGAGAGGACCCTGAAGTGTCAGAGGGGGTGCCTATTAAGAGGACCCTGAAGTGTCAGAGGGGGCGCCAGCAATTGGGCCCTGAAGAGTTAATGTGTACAATGTACAGTGTTGAGAGTTGTAGCAGCACAAGCAGTTACAAGGAGCTACCTCAGTCAGTGAAGGGCTAAAGGGAGCTGTTCACAGGTCTTTTGAGCTTAACAGTGTCAAGAATCAAGTTTCACTACAGTCCAGGATCTTTTGAGTTAACCAGAGGGTTACAAGTCAAGTTCTAGCACAGTCAAGTTATAAAGCAATTTCCAATCGTCGGTCGGCATCCAGCTGGCGTCAAGACAGCGCTAACAGGCATTTTTCTACAGAGTGTCCCAGTTTTACCTAGTTGAGCCAGAGGAGTATCCCACTCATTCCCTTCTCCCATCCCCAATATAAAATAAACCAAAGATACCGGAATGGTCATGGTCTCAACTCTCACACTTGGGTATTCAGCTTAAATGGGCTGAAGGTGTCACCGGTAACAGTGGCAGACCCACATCAGGCCCAATGCCTGGAAAACATGCTACATATAGTGTGGGGCGTGGACTTAGCCCCTGCCTGCCTTTGGCCAATCATGGCTCTGACAGGACACTGTGCTTTGATTGGCCAAAGCATATAGGTCATGTGCATGCTTTGGCCAATCATCAGTAGTTTATTCACTGCACCATTGACGGGCGAATATCCTGCTGAGCGCCCCATTTGTTTGTGTGCTCAGATAATACACGAACAGCTGATGTTCCACTCTAACTTACATTTGACTCGAACATCAAGCCCATCCCTACTGATAGGTACCCTGAGCCTTAAGGGGATCCTTTAATGATAATTTTTTGTACTGCAAGGTCTTCCTTTCCTTATGGAGCCTCAGGGTCACATCTCCTCCACTGACGCCCTCATGGAGGTGGCAGGTCCCTCTGAACCCCAGCTTCCCATGGTTGCACTGACGGCGGTCCTTAATGTCCGGGGTGGAAGTGGTGTGTAGGCAAAGGCCAAGGAGGAAGCGTCCCCCGCCTTCCCATGCTCAGGCGGTCTTATCTGATTCTGAGCCTGATGCTACCATGGATGCGGCCCGTCCAGGGGAATTTAATATAACGCCCCCTGATCCATCTGATAGGATGATTCCTCAATGGTCGCAGCAGCGAATGAAAAAGCGCTGGTAGACGCACTTATCACTACAGCGCATGGGACTTTAAAAATGGAGGATGCAGCTGATGTAATCACGGATGTGGCTGTGTCGTTTGGTATGCACAAGTCGCATTGTGCTCCAAAAGGTGTTTCCTTATGTGCCTCATTTTGAGAGGTTTTCCCGTAAGGAACGGGAACAACCCTTTGGGGTCCCAAACGTTTTGCTGTACATTACCCTTTTGAAGAGTCCCTTTAAAAAAAGGGAACTAGTCCACCAGTGGTGGACCCTCCTGTTTCCAGGTTGAATAAAGCAACCATAATCCCAGTAGAGGAATGCCTGTCCTTTAAGGATCCGGCTGACAAGAAAGCGGAGGCTGTGGCACGCAGCATGCTTACTATGGCTGGTTCGGCATTGTGGCCAGGCTTTGCCTCAGCCCTGGTGTCTCAGATTTTAAATGAATGGGCCAAGCTTTTGCGCCAGGACCTGGGGGGTGAGCAGGTCCCCACTGCTTACGTTGATTTAGCGGATCAGTTGGTCCATGGGCTTCAGTTTATTTGGGATGCAGCTGCTGTGGCTTAAAAATTGCCCCCCAGACCAAGCCTTTAAGAAAGCTCTCATTGATCTGCCCTTTCAAGGCGATTGCTTGTTTGGGGCTACCCTGGATGACCTCATTAAGGGTATCTTGGGGGGAAGAGTACCTTCCTGCCACAGTCAAGGAAAGGGAAGGAACCTTGCCGCAGATGGGAGCCCTCCTTTTCAGTTCAGAAAATTATTTTGTGCTTCTGGGACATAAAAAAAAGGAAAATAGATCTTTTAAATCTTCCCTGGGAGGTTCCAAGCAACCTTGGTCAGGTAAGCCTAGAGCTAGCTTCCCCAGACCAGCAGACAAGACTCCTTCAGCATGAAGGTCTGCTCTCACCCATTGTTGGGGTGGGGGACATCTTTGCTGATTTCCAGCCCGGGGGACTTCTGTTTCTTTTGGGGGTAACCAGAAAGGGGGGCAACGCTTGCCCTTTTCAGGTTTTTTAGGTCCTAGGTATCCTTGTGCAGATTTAATTCCTGCAAAGGTTCAGGTGATGTCTGAACTACCTAAGGTCCCCCCCTATCCCTGTCCATGGAATTGATTTACTTAGCGAGTGAGTGGCTCTGAGGAAGAGGCTTATGCCTCGAAACGCGTCAGCCGTCATCCTAATGAGACTATGGACATCTGTATGGACTACTTCTGATACTCAAATGCATGAGTTTGATGTGATTGATTTTCACCTATATTTGTGAGTAGCCATTTTTTATGTTTCAATTAATAAAGCCTATATTGAGGATAATGCACTAGGTCGGTGCGCCCTTTTTCTTGTTTTCTTAATTGATTTACTTAGGTCTGATTCTATTTCTTACCAGGGTGGTCCTTCCTTTGCACAAACTTCAGGGACCACAGGCTGTGGTTCACAGGCTGCTGTCACACAGATAGTTCTCTCTCCCATTTTGCATACAGGTTCTGAGTCTGGTGGTATCCACCTTCAAGACAGTTATGTTTGCACAGTCTTACATGAAGTGCCTTTAGCAGGTTTTGCTCCACAGAAGGATACCGAAGTTCGTGATGAGGTAACGGGGTCCTCTGATAGATGCCGCAGGTGTCTAAGGGCTGCGGTAAGGCCAGTATAATCCTCGGCTTAGGCTTCTTTTGCAGTTCCTGGGAGGAATCAAGAGCGAGGATCTTCCAATCATCCTAGTGGCTGTAAACATCCCTTGGGGGCTTCTTCTCAGAGAAGACCAGTTGTCCCAAGGGCTGATCTACCATCCTGCTTTACAGTCCCTGATTTTAATGGCTTACCTATTGAAAGCCAGGTACTGAGGGACAGAGGTCTGTCTGGATCAGTGATCCCTACTATGGTGAAGGCGAGGAAGTCGTCTTTCGAAAAGATATACCATCGTACGTGGAAAACTTACATTTCTTGGTGTGAGTCGATTAGCGCTCATCCTTGATTCTTTTCTGTGGCTTGGATCTTAACCTTTCCTCAACAGGGCGTTGATCAGAAGTTGACCTTGAGTACCATCAAGGGCCAGGTGTCTGCCCTGGTAATCTTCTTTCAGCAATCCCTAGCCATGCACTTTTTAGTTTGTACCTTCATTCAGGGGGTTTGACATGTGGCTCCACCTGTACGGTCTCTTTTGCGGCCATGGGATTTAAATGTAGTACTTTTGGTTCTCCAGAATCCTCCATTTAAGAATATTCGGGAGATTCCCTTGCCTACGTTATCCCAGAAGATGACATTCTTGGTGGCTATTACCTTGGCCCGCAGGGTATCGGAATTAGTGGCATTATCCTGTTGCAGTCCCTATTTAGTGTTCCATAGGGATAAAGTGGTTCTTCGTCCCTGTCCATCATTCCTGCCCAAAGTTGTCTCTGACTTCCATTTGAATGAGGACATTGTGTTGCCTTCCTTGTGTTCCAAGCTGGCTCATCCCAAGGAATTTTCTTTGCATACTTTGGATGTGGTTCATGTGATTCTGGTGTATCTGGCAGCTACTGAGTCCTTTCGGAGGTCAGACTTGCTTTTTGCGGTTACGGGTGGACCAAGAAAATGGCTGGCTGCTTCTTCGGCTACCATCTCTAGATGGATCAGACAGACGGTGACTCAGGCCTATTCCATTAAAGGTCAGGTTCCACCTTTCCCTGTCACGGCGCGTTACACTCGGGTGCTGAGTGCTTCTTGGGCCTTCCGTCATCAGGCTTCAATATTGCAAGTTTGCAAGGCGGCCATTTGGTCGTCGATGCATACCTTCACAGAATTCTATAAGGTAGATACTTTGGCATCTGCAGATGCTTCTTTTGTCCCCAAAGTTTTGCAGGCTGCTGTTTAAGAGGGGCTGTTCCCTCTTGAGGGTGTTTTTTCTTTAAACCTTTATTTTTCAGACGGGGCTCCTGTGACCCAGCTAAGGCTTCTCCGTCCTCGTTAAGGGCTCTTATCTTTAGCCTTGGGTTATTTTCTCCACCCCTTATTTTCCTTTTGGCACTGCTTTTGGCCATCCCACTAGTTATGATTTATGGAGCGCTGTGTCCATCGATGAACGAAAGAGAAAATGGGATTTTTGTACTTACCATAAAATCTATTTCTCTGAGTTCATTGACGGACACAGCACCCACCCCTCTATGGAGTTCTGATACTTCTAATACTGCTTGCTACTAAACTGATTACCTAGAGCAGAGAGGGGGGGGGGGGTATATACTAGCTGAAAATGGCCCAGGGCCATGGGCATAGCCAGGTGTTTTTTGTTCTGCCTAGTCCTACTCCCTGGAGGAGGCAGTATAACCCAGTAGTTATGATTTATGGAGCGCTCTGCCCATCATTTGTACTTATGTTAAGTACAAAAATCCCATTATTATAGCATTAAAAAAAAAAAAAAAAAAAAAAAAAATATATATATATATATATATATATATATATATATATATATAATAGGTGTGTGTGTGACAGTAGATTTTTTTCCATGGTGTGCATATATATATATATATATAATATATCCACACACAAAAATGAAATAAAGATCTTCTACTGTCATGTGTATCAAGCTCCTGTCACTCGCGCACAGCTCTGCAGTCATTGCACAATAGGCTCAGCCAGTCAGACAGCTCCTGCCGCTCTCGCTGACAGCTGGCCCCGCCCCTCAGCCGACACACGTGTTTCTCTCGCGCTGTGTTTACATTTTCCAGCTGGCCACGTTGTTCTGACTTCCTCTTCTGCTATTGGCTGGCGCTACCGGCGAGCCCTATCAAGGGGGCGTGTCTACTCGATGCTTTGCAGAATCTAGCGGGAAATTTAAACTGCTGACGGCTGGCAGAAAAGAGCGGGTTCACCGCCAGTCACTGGCAGAACATTGCGCGCCCAGCACTAACAAAGAGAGGGGAGCCGCGGTCAGCTGAATGACAACACCCGCCTCCCCTCCGCCGCTTCCAGTAATATTGTGATCGGTGCTGGATCTTTATTATAGCAGAGAGGAGAGGAAGGACAGCAGTGACCTCTACAGAGCAGACAAAGATGGAGCTCCATCATAGGGAGGGAAAGGCAGACATTGTGTGCTCACTACATGCCACATCATACATACAGATCTGATTACACTGACACCCAGCAATGTCTGATCATATATATCTATTCCTCATCGTGCCAGCCATCATAATACATTACTGATTATACCAGTAATAATACAATACTGATCATATCAGCAATAATAATACATTACTGATCATACTAGTAATAATAATACATTACTGATCATACTAGTAATAATAATACATTACTGATCATACTAGTAATAATAATACATTATTGATCATTTAAATGATGACTTCATGTAAAGATCATCCAGTGGCAGGGTTGCAATTTGAAATCTCTTTTACCAGTTGTGTGCAATACACTTATTCCTATGGGGCCTGGTATAGTAGAAGTGCTAGGTCCCCCCAATGCAGGGGAGGGGGTGTCATTCTTTCTCTGCTATATTTTATATTATTATTTAAAAATAAATGTCAGTGCAGCTTGAGGAATACATGTCCAAGTCTGTGATGTATGAAGGGGAGATTACAACCCCCCCCTGTAGTGGGATATGACATATCAAACATAAAAGGTTGGTGGTCAGGGTATGAGAGGCCAGACTATGGCATCCCCCCATAATGTACTATATAGTATAACATTGCACAGTATGGACACTCTTACCGGTAGTATAACATTGCACGTACGGTTGGTCGTATACTAGTATAACATTGCACGTATGGTTGGTCGTATACTAGTATGACATTGCACGGTACGGTTGGTCGTATACTAGTATAACATTGCACGTACGGTTGGTCGTATACTAGTATAACATTGCATGTACGGTTGGTTGTATACTAGTATAACATTGCACGGTACGGTTGGTCGTATACTAGTATAACATTGCACGTACGGTTGGTGGTATACTAGTATAACATTGCACGGTACGGTTGGTCGTATACTAGCATAACATTGCATGTACGGTTGGTCCTATACTAGTATAACATTGCACAGTACGGTTGGTCGTATACTAGTATAACATTGCACGTACGGTTGGTCGTATACTAGTATAACATTGCACGTATGGTTGGTCGTATACTAGTATAACATTGCACGGTACGGTTGGTCGTATACTAGTATAACATTGCATGTACGGTTGGTCGTATACTAGTATAACATTGCACGGTACGGTTGGTCGTATACTAGTATAACATTGCACGGTACGGCTGGTCGTATACTAGTATAACATTGCATGTACGGTTGGTCGTATACTAGTATAACATTGCACGGTACGGTTGGTCGTATACTAGTATAACATTGCACGGTACGGTTGGTCGTATACTAGTATAACATTGCACGTACGGCTGGTCGTATACTAGTATAACATTGCACGTATGGTTGGTCGTATACTAGTATAACATTGCAGGGCTCGGTCAGTTGTATCATAGTATAACATTGCACAGCACGGGTGATTGTACTGCTGATGAAACCTGCATGATCTCTGAGATAAAATCAGAGGTGAGCTCGGGTTTGGAGATGTATCACACATGTAAATGGTGTCTGTGGAAGGTGTACATTTACATTACAATCCTTTGTAGCTAAAGATGGCTGCCACCTTCTCCTTCCTGCACACAGTGACCCCCATCACTGGCTCACTTCCTGCACATTACTTCATCCCTGCAGATCATCGCTCTTATCACCATAGATCACAATGCAGATTTATATTGATTATCAGAGTTTTTATATTGATGATTAGGTGAACTTCCTTATTGTTGGTCACACATCTATCGATACGACTAGACTGATCTATGATCAGTTTCACCTCTGCCAAGTTGATAGGCCTGGGTAGAACTTTTTTAAGGCACTTCTGATCGATCGAAAAAAATGTGTTGGTGAACTGATTGTAACACAGTTCAATAAACTGATCAGTGTTTAAAAAATAGCTTAGATTATTGAATGATCAATGTTTTCAGTTGATCACAAAGTGTGCTTTAATCGAAGATGAATTACTTATACCTGATCGATCATATATTGCTGTCTGTGTATGGACCTGTGTCCCAGCTATGTCCCCCTATAGCTGTACACCTGCACCCCCCCTCCCCTCCCAGGGACTGTACACCCCTCTATGTCCCCCTACAGCTGTACACCTGCACCCCCCCCTCCCAGGGACCTTACACCCCTCTATGTCCCCCTATAGCTGTACACCTGCACCCCCCCCCCTCCCAGGGACTGTACACTCCTCTATGTCCCCCTATAGCTGTACACCTGCACCCCCCCCTCCCAGGGACCTTACACCCCTCTATGTCCCCCTATAGCTGTACACCTGCACCCCCCCCCCCTCCCAGGGACTGTACACTCCTCTATGTCCCCCTATAGCTGTACACCTGCACCCCTCCCTCCCAGGGACTGTACACCCCCCTCTGTCCCCCTGTAGATGTACACCCCTCTATGTCCCCCAGGGAGTGCACACCCCTCTGCCCCCCTGTAGAAGTCTCCCAGGAGAAGTATATCTTTCTATATCCCTCCTATAGATGCACACTAGCCCCCCAGGGACTGTACACCCCTCTATGTCCTATAGATGTACCCCTGTCCCTCAGGAGGTGTACACCCCTCTATGCCCCCCTGTAGAAGTCCCCCAGGAGATGTACCTCTCTATATCCCTCCTATATCTTTACCCCTGGGACTCTACACCCCTGTATGTCCCCCTATAGATGTGCACCCCTCTATTTTTCCCATTATAGATGTACCCCTGCCCCCCAGGGACTGTGCACCCCTCGATGTCCCCCTATAGCTGTACCCCTGCCCCCCAGGGACTATATACCCCTCTTTGTCCCCTATATAGTGAGAAAAGTTCCTCCCCTCCCCCAGTCCTCACACCTGGGTGTCCCCGTCCAGAAATACAGTAAGGTGACAAGCCTCCCCTCCCCCAGCCTCGTCTAGCAGCAGGCCAGGCAGTGGGGGGCAACCTGCAGAGTGGCTGTGGCTGGGGGCGGGGCGCATGCGCAGTCCCTCCTCCCGGTATATAGAGGCTTGGCGCCAGCTGATCAGCTGAGATCCCGGTGAGCGGAGGTCGGTGTGTGTTGTGTGATCGGTGAGTGTGAGTGAGGCGGGACATTCCCTCCATACAATCCTATCCTCCCCCCCTCATATCCCGGCACACGGACGGAGCCCTCCACACCCGGAAGACACGTCGGAGATTGCGGGCGGTTCGTATTTGAGCGGGACCGGGGATCCCGCGTCTTGTGTCCGGGCACCGATTGTGTGCCGGCTGGGGGCGGGAAGGATGGGGGATTCTACTGATCACACTGGCTGCATGCTTATTGATCATATTGATCAATATGGAGGGAACTGTGCACTGAGAGGGTTAATTGTATATTTTTGGGGGGATCAGGCTTATCCGGGTGTTAAATCCGGGGGGGGGGGGTGGGGGGATTGATCCTGACTCCGGATTTCTTATTGATTAGCATATAATGGGGGGAGGGGGCATATTACACAGCAGTGAAGGGGTTAACAGACATACAGCTGCCCCCTAGAATGGGGGGGTCAGGCTGATCTGGGGGTACAATAAAGGGGGGGGGGGTGTCAGACTGATGAGGGGGGGGGGTCTGCTAATCCTGGGGTCAGCCTTCTGTACAGCAGTGGAAGGGTTAAGAGGCCTTAAAGTAGTCTCTTCTCCCCCCAGTATGGTGGTATTTGGGGGGCAGTGATTTATCTTTTTGGGGGGTAGTATAGATCCTGGCTGCAGACCCCTTGTTAATAGGGGGGGGGGATATTTGTCTCCAGCAGTGAGGGGGTTAATGCAGGCCTTCTGTGTAGATTGATGTGCAGCTCCTGGTATTGGCGGCAATGCAGGGGTTAATGGCCCCCCGGTACAATGAGGGGGTACAGGGAGGGGAGTGGAGGGGGGGGGGTGGTATTGGGGGTGATGAGTGTATTAGGAATGAATGAATGTGGAGGAGAATAATAATGAATGGTGAGGGCAGTGAAGGAGGATTATTGGAGGGAGAATGGGTGGGGGGGGTAGTTTTTGGGGTGATTTGAGGGGGGGGGGGGTGTGGGGGTGAATAGTATGGGGGGGGGGTGGTGTTGGGTGTTATGTATAGTGCTGGCAGTGGAAGGGTTAATGTCCCCCCAGGTACAGGGGGAGAGAGATGGGGGGGAGAGAGATGGGGGGAGGGGGGTGTTTTTGGGGTGATGTCTGTGGATTGGTTTGGGGTGTCGGTGTTTTTGGGGTGACTCGGTGGATGGTGCAGGGAATGGGGGGGGGGTGCAGTGATGTGGGGTGTCCCCCGTACACACAGTAGGGGGGGGGTGGTGGAGTGGCGGGTAATCTCCATCTGGCGGATCCGGGTGTCGGAGTCTCCCGCCCCCTCAGCCCGGCATTGGAGGGAAGGCGGAGGGCGCCGATAATTTGGCGCGGAAGAAGCCCGCTCAGTCCGGGGCCCCTGTGTGTCCTCCCCGGGGCCCGGCCGGTGCGTCCGCCTCACTAATTGGCGGGAGACCGGATACCCCATCCCCCCATCCCTGCATCCCAAAACCATTCTCCCCCCTTCCCTGACACCCCCCATCTCTATCATTACCTTCATTGTCACCGATTACCGGACACTCCACCGATAGAACTACCGGGACATTAACCCTTCATCTGCTGCCAGCTCTCCTCACACCATTCTAATACCATCTGTATGGATTGGGGGGGGGGGGTGTATATAGTATAGATTAGGGGTGTCTGCTGTATATAGATGGGGGGGGGTATATATAGTATACATTAGGGGTGTCTGCTGTATATAGATGGGGGGGGGGGGTATATATAGTATACATTAGGGGTGTCTGCTGTATATAGGTGATGGGGGGGGGGTGTATGCTGTATGTAGTATGATTAGGGGTGTATACTGTATTGAGATGATGGGGGTGTATATAGTATACATTAGGGGTTTTTACTGTATCTAGATGGGGGTGTATATATTAGGGGTGTTTACTGTATATATATATAGATAGTGGGGGTGTATATAGTATACATTAGGGGTGCTTACTGTATATAGATGGGGGTGTATGCTGTATATAAATGGGGGGGGTGTATATAGTATATTAGGGGTGTATATTGTAAATAGATGGGGGGGGGGGTGTATATAGTATACATTAGGGGTGTTTACTGTATATAGATGGTGGGGGTATATATAGTATAGATTAGGGGTTTAGGCTATATATAGATTGGGGGTGTATATTGTATAGATCAGTGGTGTATACTGTAAATGGATGGGGGTGTGTATATAGTATAGATTAGGGGTGTAGGCTGTATGTAGTATGATTAGGGGTGTATACAGTATAGATGGGGGGTGTATATAGTATAGATTAGGGGTGTATGCCTTGTATAGATGGGGGGGGGGGGTGTACACAATATATCTTTTGCCACCTCACCACCTAATTTAACCCTTTAAATGCCACAATCGTGAGCATTGCACACAATTACAGGGCAGCCCTATAGATCTGCATTAGCCGCATGTGGCGGCACCTCCCAACAAAAGCGCCTGATGGCGGCAGCGTGTGTACGGCTAGTGAGCAGCTGTATGTGAGGCCGGGGTCACACGGCTGCACTCCATTGTGGGCGCAGTGTGATTAGATGCATATTTCACACACGTGTTCTGTACCTCTCCATAGTATACAACACCTCTGCATTCATTCACTATATACACAGATCTGAACGCTGCATACTGTACACCATGTGCACAACCCCCCCCCCCCCCTCGTGTATATATGTGGAATATAAAAGTATATAAATGTGTATAATGTCATCAGTAACACTTTGTTTTGTTGTGTTTTGCAGACAGTTCCTCATTTCTGAATAATGTCCAGAAGAAGGCAAGTTCTTAATGTTTCCTCCCATACTTCTCGCATTGTTTTGTATTCCACTCAGACAGAAAATCGTTTTCTAAACAATTCTCAGGCTTGAATGGAACTTGTCATGTTCTCTGGTACAGCCGGGTCAGTCATCATGGCTGCTCAGGCACTAGTTTTGGGGTTGATCTCTGGATAGGGGGGGTCTCGTCTGGTCTGCCGGCCTTCAGGGTTCCATGTGCCATATTGAACGGAAGTTCTTGGTCATTCGTTTTTTGCATCATTAGTATGCCAGGAGCGATACACTAGTGTTGTGTCACATTTAAAAGTGTCTGATCCAACATGCTGGATTTTGTTTTGGAAAACGAAACAAATGATGGCAGTCACATGTGGCAATTTTTTTATATTTCAAGTGACAGACTGTTCGGTTTTCGGCTTGTGTATGGTCTGCCTAAGACCTCGTTCACATGGGCATACTATAGCATATGCCTGTGCCAAGGCTGTTTTTGGCAAAATGGGAGCAGCCCCTGTGTCTGCAGGCTGCAATGGACATTAAAGGAATGGGATGCATAGAACACCTGTACAGGCAAATACGGCCCTCACGTGAGCATACACTATGGGTATGCTTGGGTGAGGGAGGCCTAAACTTCTTGACTCCTCCCCACAAAGGACAGAATGTAATTTTGGTGAAGTAGCAACACAGACACACTTATGGCACTTTTCCACTGCAAGTACCGGCTCGGCTCTACTCGACCCGGTTTGCTTTTCCACTGCTGGTACCGCATGGTACGGTGTTGGAACGGTTCGGTACGGTACGGTATAGGTTTGCTTTTCCACTAAAGTAGTACTAAAGTTAAGTGGGTGGGATAACAACGGGGTGGGTGGGATTCTCTGACCAATCAGTGGCTAGTAGTGACTGCATGCAAAGGATTGTGGGATATGGTACCAGTTTGGTACCTGTTGGAACCACAATCGAGTAGGTACTGTTTTCTCAGAACCGTACCTTACCGTTCGGTTCCATGCAGTGGAAAAGCAAACCTATACCGTACCGAACCGTTCCGACCCTATACCATGCGGTACCAGCAGTGGAAAAGCACAAAAGCGCGCCGAACCGGTACGGTTCCATGCAGTGGAAAAGCGCCATTACTATCACCCCTGTTTACTAGCCCTTCACTATGCAGTCCTGCACAGTTGTTGAGCGAGAAATGCATCCCCACCAGGTCCTGTGTCTAGGCCAGTGTTTCTCAACCTTTTTTCAGTCGAGGCACCCTTTAAATTTATGGACCATCTCAAGGCACCCTCTAAAATTATGGACAGTCTTGAGGCACTCCAATCTAAAATGTAACAAAAAAACAAATCGAATAACTTTACATATTACATCAACATCCACACACGTAGGACACCCAATGATAGAGGTGATTTATTCTTCCAAAATCCATTAAACTTTTGCACACTGGGACTGACTAGTATTCCAGTGTTTCTCTTCTCCCTCACTTTTTCTCCATCACTCAGCTAATGTGACCCCAGTGCTGAAAGAGAGGGGCAGAGGAGGGCCATTGGTTGTTGGGATGCTAGCGGCTAGAAGGTCGTAATGGTGCACAACAAAAACCTGTGGCTTTATGTAACCAAAAGGCAGGCTTCTTCCACCTACTGGCTTGTATACAAGTTGTGGGCAATTTTTAGGCATTTTGCCTGGGCACCCTGGTTGAAAAAGGCTTCTCTAGTGCACCCAGGTGCCATACCTGGGGGGCATGATTACAAACCATCTATAGGAAAAGGAGTCGGGGCATTCATATAATGTGCATGGGACCCTGGGGTGGGCAGGGCTGTGCAAACTAGGGAGCGGGATGAAGGTCAGGATTTGTGTGAAAGCCAAGCTGGAGGAAAGCACATTTTAATTCAAAAGTGGATACTTTTGCACAGTTTGGGGTGCTCTCAATTCATGTCCATGCTATACACTGTACCTGACATTACATCCAAGCCAAAAATGCGTGTACTGGGGTGGAGGGTTTGGTAGTTACTGGTGCATGGACATGTTCATGTCAGTTCTGCACTTCTTTTTTTTTTTTTTTTTTTTTTTTTTTTTTTTTTATTGCAGTAACATGAGAGAATGCACATTGTGTTACAGAGCCATTTTAAATGGAACGCCAATGCATTAAAGCAGGGGTCTACAAACAAAGGGCCAGTGTGCTTCAGACTTGAGGGGAGCCAGACTGTGGCCAGTGGAAGTAGAAAATGTCCTGGTGTTGGTGGGAGTAAACCATTCCCCAGACCTCTTCAGTGGGAGGAAGAATACTGCCTCATCTTTGGTGTCAATGGGAGGAATGGTGTCATTGGGAGGAATAGTGCCCTATTTTGTGTGTCATTGGGAGGAATAGTGCTCCAAGGGCTGGATAAATGCAAGCAAAGGGCTATATTCAGCCTGCTGGCCACAGTTTGTAGACCATGGCGTTAAAGCAGTTCCCTACAATGTACTAGATTATTTTCTGTGCTTGGCATCTATTTTATGGTCAAGTTTATAGTGCTCCAGGGTTTTAGGTCACTCTTTTATATCATATGCATAAATTTGTGTGCATTTTGTCTGTAAAAGGGTGAACCCAGCCATAGTGTTTCATTATTCACCACACTAATTGGATGCGGGTTTCCCTGCCTCCAATTCACATGACAGAGTGACCGACTCTCAATGAAGCCCGTTCACACACTCCTGGAGCGTCCGTGGAACGCACTGCAGAAAGGTCCTGTGTGTCTTGGGCTCAGTTTCAGGGCCAGATTCATGCAAAAATTCAGACCTGGAATGGGATACACCGGACTCTCTCCCCCCCCCCCTCCCCCCTGCTGCAGATAGTGTGAACCCAGCCTGACATGTTCTCACATCACTAGGACCTGACAACTTCTACCTAACTCAGGGCAATGTGGTGCACACTCTGGTATAAAAGTTTTTACTTTCTGAGCACAAAACTTGACAGCATATTGGAAAATGTTCTGCAACATTTAGAACTTATGCCTCGTAGACCAAATATTACACAGCTAATAGTCACTTGGTTGATGGTTGGATTTGTGTATCTCTTATAGCCGTCTGGCATAGAACTAAAAAGCAACTAAAGAAAATAACCTGTGTTGAACTTTTCTATTACAGTGGTCGTCTACAAGCAAGAAATGGAAATGCTGACACGGAAAACCAATGTCCATCTGGAATTCCTGTAAGAAAGAGAAAAGCTGAGGTAGGCCTGTACAGCGGTTGACACCTTGGCCCATGTGTTTTCTGGTAACCTACATGCTAACCTAATTCAATAGCTTTATAATTGTCTGTAGTAAACAGACTCCTTCTTTCACTTGTGAGAGTTGCGATGAGTTACTACTGCACTTCGTAAAAGACCGTGTTTTTTTTTTTTTTTTTTTTCAAAATCGTCTTTTTGGAAAAGCATATGAGAAATTGGCACCTCCTTTAATGTGAAATGCATCACCAAAGACTTTAAAGCTGACTAGTTCAGCAGAAGGACTCTTTTTAGTGCTTCCTCTATCTGGAGGAGGTTCATCTCCTGGAAGCTTGGTGAGGGAGGCCTTTCTCTGGCTGTCCGTTTCTTCTCCAACTCCTTTATCTAACTGGTTCTCCTGTTAGTAGCTGGTAGGGTTCTCTGCTAGATTACCCCCGAGACCCCTTCTCGGTACAGGATGGAGGTGGCTTGGTTTCCCTGCTGTGCCTGGCAAAGGCCACGTCTGGAAGTGGTACGTCCCCTCGACAGGGACTAATATGGGCAGTCTGGCTTCCCAAACCAGGTGTGTGCACTTTAGAGTACGTTGTGGCCGGGAGTCACGCAGTAGCACACTGATCAGCCCTGGTGCACACTGGGCCCAGCAAGAAGTGGTGAACTGCACAAGCAGGGTTCATGGGTTATTTTAGGAGTGATTTTAACTTTACACCATGGTCACACAACTTTACACTCTCTATCACAAACTCAGCACTGTATAACCAGGGGATGAGAAGCATTCATTCAAATCAGGTCTGGGTTTCTGAGCATATTTTTCTTTTGCAAGGGAAGTCTTATGTGCCAAGTTGATGGTGTGACATCAGGAGAGTAGAGCGGTGCTCATGTCCTTGGGATTGCTTGGCTACTTGGAGGAAGTGCTTGTCTTATGTCCCCTATGGGCAGTCTAAATTTTGGTTGATTTCCTGTTGAACCACCCAAAATGCAACCAGCAAGTGGCCCTGCAAGCTCCATAAAATCGACTGAGCCAAATGGGAAATTGTCCGCTTACTAGTGTAATTCTGCAGTCACTGCTTAGCCGTGCAACTTTATTTGGGAAACCGCAGGTACTGCAGCCACCTAATACAATAGTGCCTATAAATGCTGCTCACAGGCTAGGAAAACAAACTGTGTGGCCAGCAAGAGCGCTGAATCCTATATAGTCGGACTAAATAAGGCTTTGGGCAGATTCCATTGTTAATCTCATGGCTGTATTCTTTTACAGGAAACAAAGATAACACAAGAACATCTACAGGACGCAAAGAAACAAAACTATGAAATCCAGGTAACTTAAATGAGAAATATGGACTTTAAAAAAAAAAAAAATCTTTATGTTCACCTAGGTGGAAGCAGCAGAAGTACAGCTAAAAAAAAAAAAAAAAAAAAAAAATCTTTGGCTATACTTTAAAGTGGAGTTCCACCCTATTTTTATACTTACCTCCATCTTCTCGCTCCGGGTCACCTGAAAAAGAAATGGATAATTGCATATTTTTTTTTTTTTTTTTACTTACCTCGTAGCGAAGAAAATATACTTGCCTTACTTCCTTCTTCCTCCTTCCTCGGCCGCGGCCCGTCGTCACTTCCTGGCTCTGCAATGATTCCTGGGAGCTGGACGTCATAGCTCCCAGGAATCATTGCGCCTGCACCGGCCCCGACGTCAGTTCCGGGTCGCGCGCGTCATCCCCTTCTAAACAGCTTCTGGGCATGCCCAGAAGCTGTGGAGGGATGACGCGCGCGACCCGGAAGTGACGTCGGGGCCGGCGCAGAGCATCGTGGGACCAAAGAAGGCGGAAGAAGACGCCGAAGAGGACGCGCTGGCTTCAAGCTGCCCACATCTGAGATGGCAGCGCTGGACAAGACGTTTGCAAGGTAAGTATTTGTCCTAACAGGTAAGTGCAACCCGGGACAGATCAGAGGCTAGCCATTGTGGAATGCACTAGCCCTGACTGTCCCGGGGGTATTAAAAAAAAAAAAAAAAAAAAAAAAAAAAAAAATCCAGGGTGGAACTCCGCTTTAACCACCTCCTTCCCAAGCCTATTCTGACACTTCGCTCCTACATGTAAAAAATCTTTTTTTTTGCTAGAAAATTACTTCGAACTCCCAAGCTATTTATATTTTTGCAGAGACCCTATAGAATAAAATGGTGTTTGTTGCAATTTGTATGTCACGTGATATTTGCGCAGCGGTTATTCAAATGCAATTTTTCAGGGAAAAAAACATTCATGAATGGAAAAAAAAAACAAAGTTAGCCATTTTTTGTATAATCTGAAATACAAAACATTATACAATCTTTTTTTTTTTTTTTTTGTATAATGTGAAAAATGTTGCCTTGTTGAGATACCTAACAACATGTCATGCTTTAAAATTGCATCTGTCCGTGGAATAGCGGCAAACTACAGTGCTTGAAATTCTCCATAGGTGATGCTTTAAACCCCTTTTACGGGTTTCCAATTTAGAGTGGCACAGGATGTCTGGTGCTAGAATTATCGCTCTCGCTCTGACGTTCGACAATACCTCACTCGTGTGGTGCGATCACCGTTTACATATGCGTTCACATTTGCGTGTAAGCACAGTAGGACAGGGGCGCATTAAATGCGTTGTTTTATACAATTCTATTTTTTTTGTACAAACTTTATTTTGATAGCATGGACCATGACGAGTCCACTTTATGGGTAGATTTTAGGTCTATTAGACCCTCAAATCTTTCCTTTGCCCCCCCCCAATGCAGCCGGTTTTTCCTACTGGCTACTTCTCTGGCCACTGGTGGCCAGGTAAACAAAGGGGCGGGACCAGAAGTGACAAATACTCGTCGCTCCCGGTTTCCAGGCTTACAGAGGCTTACAGAGAAGGAAACTATGTCAGTTCCTCTCTCTGTCCCAGGCAGCCATCGCCGCCAGCCGCATCTCTCCCTGGCCTCCGCAATGGAACAGGAGAGGCGGCAGTGGGAGGGGGGTGGGACCCCCTTCCACAATTCACAGATGTCATCTGAGTGGCTGATTAGACACCCAGATCACTTCTGCTTTGTAGGGAGTCGCCGGCTGAAACTAACAGTACCAGGATGATGCCTGTAGGTGCAGGCATCATCCCAATATGACCACTGGAACCCAAGGACGTACGGGCGCCTCCTTGGGTGGGAAGTGGTTAAGGAGAAGCCTTAAAATGTGGCAACTAAGAAAATTGCAGAACTGTTCAAATGTCATGTAGATCTGCTGACTTTGACAACGGTCAATCTTTTTGTATCCTTTGATAGAATGTATGTGGTCACTAGTGTGCAGACATGTGCAACCTAGGTTATATAGGAGATAAACTGAGGTTTTGTGATGGCCGTTGTCCCCTTAGAAGAGATGTGGGTTGGGGGATCCAACCATTTCAGGAACAGGTTTTGCACTCGGGAGCATGTTTTAACTGGTATTTGATAGTGTTTTTTCATATAACTAGAACAGTCTCCTGCTGGTTGTAGCACTATACAGCTTACTGTAGAAGACTGCTCTCCTGGGTTTTGTGGGTGTAGTTTCCTGCTAATTCTTTTATCAGTTGTGGTAGACCTTTCATTGGCAGTGATGGTGTACATTACTCTGTCTGCTTTTATTTTCTGCAGAGCTGTTGGTCACAGATAACAGCTGGAACGACTACCCCATGCATTCTTATTGAAACTCCACAAAAGGAATCTCCTGTCACTCCTGACGTCTCAAGGTTCACGCGATACCGGTTTCAGAATCTCTTCATAAATCCATCTCCATTACCAGAGCTCAGGTGGGAGTCTCCCCTTCATCCATAATTGCAGGGTTTAGTTGTAAATGCAATGGATTATCAGGTTTTATCTCCCGATTCCCCTGCAGTGAAAAGGGGATTGGGTGGGGTGGAACATCGTAACTTATCTGGTCTCTGAAAGAAAGTTTAAAAGTACATTTTATTTCTCTACTGGGAGGTAGGGAGGGGGGAGTGGACCCAATTGGAAAGCATTAATTATGCCAACTACAAATTTGCTTGTTTAAAAGGTAAGGCAAAAGCCATTTTACATTTTGATTAATTTAGAATATTTTTTGTTTTTCTTTTTAGTTGGGGCAACTCAAAAGATGTGTGGCTTAAGCTGCTTAGCAAAGAGAACAAATACATCCACTCAAGTCAGATGCTTCAACCGCACAGTGCACTGACTCCCGACATGCGCTCTATTTTATTGGACTGGCTGATAGAAGTAAGTGCATTCCCTTGTGTAATGTTTCTGGTTGCCTTTTTTATAAAGCATGTTTTCATATACGGTTGGGCAGTGATCGTTTAGACCTCAATCACATTTAAAAGCTGCACCTGCATTAAAGTGTGTTGTAATGGTAACGAAATGGGACCTCATTCATGTCCTGACCTGGATGGTGCCTTGAAGAAAGTACACAAATTTTTAGTTTTACATTTATTGGAAAAGTGCATAAAATTGAGTAAATGTAAGTCTCTAGTAAAATAGCTTTTTGTATTTTCTCTCTAAATAAGGATATAATGGGTCAATGAAGCCTTATGACTATAGAGGTAGTCTTACTTTTCAGTGTTCAAGTTGGCTCATTCTTGTCTTTCTGCATCTTTCTATATTTAAAATCTTGCACTACTTGGTTTAATTGGTTACTTGTAAATGGTGACTAGACTTGTTGCTACAGCTTCCTTATGTAGTGGTTGACCATGCATGACCCCATTATGATTTATCCTCTTTCTCTTAAATCAGGTTTCAGAAGTTTATTCGCTGCATCGAGAAACCTTTTACCTTGCTCAAGATTACTTTGACAGATTCATGTTAACACAGACGTCTATCAGCAAAGGCATGCTCCAGCTAATTGGGGTGACATGCTTGTTCATTGCTTCTAAAATAGAGGTAAGTGCATTTCTTGGTGGCTAGAATTTTTATACAAAAGGGAAAATGCATCTTACTGCAGGTGTGGTGCCAATCAGAAATGGCTTTTTGTTTTGGGGTGTGTGTGTGTGTGTGTGTGTGAGATATGTATGATATATGGCTCTTTTCCAGCTGGAACTTGGTGGTACTCAGTTCCACCACCTCTGGCTCAGACCCTCTACTCCCTGAGCACCACAATCGCATTTAAATACAGAAGTCTGGCTTCTGTGTACAAGTGACAGCTTGTCTCCCACAAATCTGGTCTCCTGAGTGGCTCCCACTTAGTGCTGGATGGGGACAAGGAAGAAGCAGGTGCCTGGGGAGCAGTTCGGATGCCAACACCCCCACTGGGTGATCTCCCTGCAAGTGAGAGGCAGAGCCACCTACAGCATACTGGGAGATACTAGAGCCGGCTTTGGGCTCCAGGTTAATACAGCAACAAAAGTAAAACATGTGGAAGATGGTGGAGCTTTCAAGGAGTGTGTGTGGGGTGCATGCATTTGTCAGAGCTGAAGAAAGTGAAGGTTGAAAGCGAGATGTGGATGAGGGAAGCAGCTTTGGAAGAAGGCTGAACTCTACACTGTGTAGTGCACCCCTGAATTCTGCACTATGTATGTATCACACCCCTGAACTCTACACATGATGCACTCCTGGTATTTAATACCCCTCTAGGACCCTTCTACTGTTAATATAATTTGACCACACCCACTATTTAATGCGGATTGGAGGGTGTGTGTGTGGGGGAGGGGTTTTGGGTCTTGGTTGAGTTCCAGTACCTATTTTCTGAGGAAAAAAACTAATAGATTATGTATAATGTGTGTAAGGGGGGGGAGGGGGGGGGGAAATTAGGAAAGGATTTAAGCTGCCACGCAACTGGGAGTGCTGTGACACCTTTCAGCTCCTTAGACTTTTACTGTAGAGAAATGGGCACTCCTGCAGGGCCCTTCATTTCTGTAAAGCTGCTTTCTCTTCATGTGCTATGGGGTACAGAAAGCCACTTTAATTTTGATAGGAACAGGCAAGTAAGTGCCAATTGAACATGGTGTGTTACAAGTCTTGAATGGAGGAAGGTGCGGTTTGTGTAAGGGGGGGGGGGGGGGGTTATGGTTTGTATCTTTTGTCAGTGTGTTTATATAATATTTTTTTTTTTCTTCTTTTCTCAGGAAATCTATCCTCCTAAACTTCACGAGTTTGCCTATGTTACGGATGGTGCTTGCAGTGAGGAAGATATTATTCAAATTGAACTCATTATACTGAAGGTATGTTCTATGAGGTTCAACCGTTAGCGGGTTGTGGATTTGTGATATGTATTCATAATTAATGATGTCCTATTTATATTGTGCCTTCTTAATCTCCTTTTTTTTAGGCTCTAAAATGGCAACTTAGTCCCATGACTGCAGTCGGCTGGTTAAATCTTTATCTTCAAGTCTCGTCTCTGCAAGACTCTCCTAAGCTTCTTCTACCTCAGTATTCACAGGAACAATTCATCCAAATAGCACAGGTAAGCACAGGGAGTGCAGAGTATTCTCACATATTAGAAATGTAAAAGCCTTAGGACTATCTTCTTCCCTAGCTAATGAACTACTGAACTGGATCAAGTATGTGGCATATTTGCTATCGACATGCTTGTTCCATGTCAATGACAAGGCAGCTAGAACATTTGACCAGCAATTGCAGTTCTGTGTTTTCTGCTTGGTTCTCTGTTTTTTGGTGAAAAATTAAAAACCCGCTAAAGCTCCAAGCTACTAAATGGTTTCTTGTGTCTTACAATGGTGAGATCCTGACCTAGCTCTGTTGCGTGGACCAGCTCTTCAGCTGTTACCCACTTGAAGACCAGGCCTATTTCTGACATTTGTTGCTTATGACTTAAAATCAGTATTTTTTGCATATATCCTGGAGAATAAAATGGCGGTCATTTGCAGTATTGCTATTCGCACAGCAGTCTTGCAATCGCTTTTTTTTTTTTATTTTATGTGAAAGATATTACGCTGAGTAAATTGGATACCTAACCTGTCATGCTTTAAAATTGTGCACGCTCATGTAATGGTGACAAGCTACGGTACTTACAAATCTGGGGGGGGGACTGGGAGATTCCCCCAGTCCCCCCACCCCGGTGCTTGTAAAAGCTGAGCGGCTGCTTAGCTGCATCGGTTACTACAAAAAATGTCTTGCTGCAGACATCACCCCCGGTACAACTACGTGAAGCAAAATGTACAGGTATGTGATTTTGCGGCAAGTGGTTAATAGCAAAATCAACACTCATGCTATTTAATGTTTTCCTTCTGCTGACAACTGAATACAGCCATTTTGTGAGTGTGCAGTATTTAACTTGTTTAGCATCGGTCTTTCAAAATTGTTTGCCTTTAGTAGTTTCAGGAATGCCATTTAATTTTCCAATTTTGACTTGTGTTTTAATTACTATTTTTTTAAATGTTTATGATCACTAAACACTCAGCCAATGGTGTGTTTTGTAAATACATTTTGTGCTTGTTATTGCAGCTTCTAGATCTGTGTATCCTGCATATTACCTCTTTGGATTTCCAGTATAGGATTCTGGCAGCTGCAGCTTTATACCACTTTACTTCAATGGAAGTAGTAGCAAAGGCAACAGGTAAGAGCTTTCTCTTTCCCATCCCATCTGTTGGCAATAGGGCTCTTTAATACTGTTAGCCACTGGTACCAGATATGCATAGCTGGCACAGGAGGGATTCTCCTTTGTGCCCTCGCTGCAAAGTGAACACGGGAACTTTATTGCGTATGCTTTTGAAATGTCCCAAATTGAACCATTACTGACGGCTGCTTTACAGTCTGTAAATACAGTTTGGAATCTCGCTCTGCCTTCTGGGATGGCTAGATGCTGAACTTTATGCTCCTGGTGTGCACACTGCTATCCTCAGTCTTGTTCCTTGCTATCACCTGTTGCCCCCCACACATGCTGAATGGGTGAGAGAGGTGAACGCAATTCTGTTAAGAGAAAATCTTGCATATAAACAGAGGCAATATATTGAAATTTGAACGTATATGGTCACCATGGCTTGGCATCTGGGCTAGCTCCTCTACAATTAGTGGCAAATAGGATTCTGGGTGGGGTAACTACCTCTTCTTAATACTGAGAATATGGGCGTGGGATGCTTTAGTATCCATGCTTGGACAGGAGGGTGTAGGGGTTGAGCATTGAGACACGTTTTGTTGTCGTTTATAAGTCATTGCCTATGCAGGGATCCTCACTAGGCAGTGTTTCATCCACTATACTGTTTCGGCTTGGTTTTGTTTGGTGTGAGCTTGTTTTTGCTCTTTTCTGTCTTTTTTTTTTTTTTTTTTTTTTTTTTTTTTATGATGTAAAAAGTTAATAAAAAATATCGGATTAAAAAAAAAAAAAGACAGCCCTAAGGTAGCTCCCCTATTGGAGTTCCCTCTCTGCAGTATATATACACGTTTTACATAGGCTGCCCCAGCACAGATTTACTAAATCAACACTATGGGTGGGGAGAAGCCAGGTAGTATTTTTCTCCTGCTTCTTGTGGATTTGATGTGCTAAGAAAACCATTACACCCGAAGCCCATAGTGGACGGGACAGTAACTTTGGCAGATGAGGAGCCTGAATCTCAAATGCATGCAGAAGTTCCTTTTGGGACTTGTGATTGGCACAAGTTCATATTGCTTTATTCCCTTTTTAACAGGTCTGAATTGGGAAGACATTTCTCAATGTGTCCGCTGGATGAGCCCATTTGTGAGTGTGGTACAGAGAAACCCACCTGTAAAACTGAAGGCATTTAAGAAGGTTTCTGCAGAAGATCGACACAACATCCAAACTCACATGGACTACCTTGACATGCTGGTATGTGTACTAACACCTTGTCTTCTAGAGGAAGGAATGGCAGAAATGATAGCTGGTGTAGCATTGCTTTGTTTTATGGTTTAAGAAAATACTGTAGTTATACTATAGAGGTAACCTTTTTATACTTGCCTACATGTTCCTGGTTTTGGATAGTTTTATCCTATACAGATCTATGATGGCACATTGGGGGAAATGTAGGCAAACAGGCCCAGTTCACCTCAACATTAGGAATTAAGACCGGTTTCTAAACCGGAATGGGCACATTAAAATTTGTGTAACATTCTGAAACTTTTTTTGGGAAAGGGCTTCAAAATCCTGACAGCTTTACAAGTGTGAAAATCTTAGGTTTTATTAGATGGTAATGGAAGGATCACTTAAATTGTGTAGCACTGGGAATAACCATAGCCAGTATTCTAGCCATAGTCATCCTTTGTTGGCATATGCACACTACAAGTTACTGCTGTAATAGCTATGCAAAATATTGACCAATCTATACAGCTACTGATAATTGGAGCTTTAGCAGATGCCCAATGTTTCAGCATAAAAACTTCTGACCCTGAACACTTTGAGGACATTTCATGGTTGCTGCCTGTTCTGGTGGAGTTTCCATTACGGAGCTTAGCAGCAAGATTTTTGCTTTGACAGTTGCCAGAGGAAAGGCAAACTCCTTGAATTCTGGGCTTTTCCAACATAAGTAAAAATACAAATGTGGTGCAATACAAGATTCTGATGTTCAAGCGAAGCTGGACAGGTGTACATCCAAAATGACATACCAAAGTTTGACAGCTGTGACCATTTATGTGTATGTATAAAACAAACTGAGGTTGCAAGCAATTTTCTGTAATAATTCTGTTCTCTTGTAGGAAAATGTCAAAGTGAGAGCTGCTGAACCAGTTGTATTGGAAGAACAGTCTCCTATGGCGGTTGCTGGCATTCTAACTCCCCCTAAGAGTACAGAGAAGACTCAGATTTTATAGTGGAGATGATCCATTGGGACATTTGATGGGAATGTGGGTCTTCTGGATGTTTCTGTGGATACTGCGCTGCATGCATTGGAGCTGGAAGAATTGATGTGGTGCTGGAACAAGCTTTGTTATTTCAACTCAACTTCATTTATCTTGCACTGTTACCCAAGTGCTTTTGTATGTAGTGTACTAACTTATTTATTATCTGGATCTACACAGGCAGCTTGCAATTTTACTGAAGCATTTGTTTTTACTAGATCTGAAGAACTTTTACTGCTCTATTCAACTGGTTTTTTGGGGCATCAAGTATTATATCCTTACTCCTAAGGAGATTGTTATATGAAGCTCAAACTTACTTATGTATGTTCTACATAAGAGGACCATACAATGCCTTCCAGGTGTTACAATCTAACTGGCATGGAACAATTTTCACAATGCAGCTATTTAATGAAACCCCTTTCCTTGTGCTGTGTGTATTTATCACAGGTGGCAACTGCTCCAAGGTTTCCTATTAATACATGGTTTTAGATCTTTTATACATGTGATAACTGGTGCTGTTTCTTTAAAGGTATGTGCTTTTATGTAGGGAAGGCCTGCCGCCATCCAATGTCGGTGGGGGTAGGCCTTACACTACTGTTTAAAAGTCAAGTGTGACTTGTTTTAACTGGTAGGGTGCCTAAAATTGTTTTTCAAAAAGTGCAATGTCAATCACCCCTTCCCCAGCATGCAGATGATCAGGACTGCTAATCTGGGAAGAGCAGTGGTCAGATACACTTGCATAGTCACAACCCTCCAATCAGCATTGGGTAGTGAGTGTTCGAGCAGAATTGTGGATTAGTGCTCTTGCACAAAGGTGCAGTCCTCATATTTAGCACACTGCTGTGGAAGGAGAGATTGGGCTGGCACTTGCCTTGCTTACATTTTTTTTAAAAAAAAAAAAAAAAAAAAAAAAACGCTGTTCCTGATCTTGAATAACCTATGTGGTGGTGCCTGTATTGTTCTGGGACCAATGCTACTTGGCAGTCAACAGCAAGAGCAGTAAGTGTGTGTATTCAATCTGCTATATAGCTCATGCTGCCGGCTTTGATATATAGTTTGCTGTCTGGTAAGGATGGCAATCTTCACACTGAATTGCTTTTTTATTTTTTGGCAGAAGTTTCCTACGACATTAATTAAGGATTCTTCTGCAAAAAAAGGTTCACCTAAACCTCAAACTTTTTTTTGTACTGTTGTGTTTTCACAGTTTGATTTTCTAGTACGATCAACTTTTTTCAATGTGCTTGTAACTGCCTATGCAGCAAGGAAAGCAGGTATAAGCCCTGTTCAGGCCCCTTAATTACAGCAAATGTTGCTCTATTAGGAAGGTATCCTCTAGTTCTAACATCTTACCCTATATTACGGTACTGTTCAGGGGTTGAGTGTTCTTAGAGGAGAAGTACCAAGCCTATTAAAAAAAAAAAAAAAAAATTACTGCCATCATACGTTGAGTGGTGGTCGGTTAAAGAAGCGCCCAAAATCGGCAATAAGAATCCCACCTGGATTGTTGTTTTATTGGTAGCAGAACATGTTAAAGCCAACTCCTTTTTGGGGACCAGAGACTCCCCTCCCCCCCTCTCTTTCTTCAGGGCATAAATGTTGTCATTTGGTCCTGCCACCAACAGCATAACAATGATCATTGGCACCAGTGAAAACTAAATACAACTTGGTGGGATGCCAAAAATTCTGATTTTGGGCGCTCCTTTAACTGACTACCACTAGGCTGTATCTTAGGGAAGCAGCCCAGACCCCTTAACATGGGTCCACTGCCTTTTTTTTTTTTCATCCAGTCGGACTAGATTGATTGAGAGTTAATTTACCCCCAGTGGCCCTCTCTCGCCTACCACACATCCACATACCCTCTATTGAGCAGGTCAGACCAGCGCAGCCATCAACTTAAAAAAAAAAAAAAAAAAAAAATACATTGTCTTTTGGTATACATACTTTTAGGCACCCTGATTTTTATCTTGCAGTTAGGAACAAGGCAATATTTCACCTTATGATTTTATTTATAGATCCGATGCAGTAAGGTTTAAGAACATTGGGACTTGTTCACACTGTGGCTGTGAATTATATTGTTTGCAGTCCATGTGCTGCAATTGTCGGACTGCTATACATTGTGCTTTCAGGCTGCAGCTACCTATTTTAGTCTCACTTTATAGCTGTAGGTGGCACACTGCATTCTTTATATTGACTGTCGACGTGTGAACATAGCCTGCCATGGGTTGCAGACCCTACAGGAGTACATGCACTGATCTGTTTCAATTTTTTTTGGGTTTAATTCGGTTACTAACCCATCTATAATAAAGCAAGGTGTGTCAATACTTTCAGGTGTAATATATATATTTTACCCTCCTCAAACATGAATTACAACTGCCATTGTCTTATAATTTCACTAGGGGGCCTTGGTGAAAAAAAGTTGCTTTTCCACAGTGGCTTCAGAGCAGTTAGTTGTAGACATTAGGGGGCGATTCACTTAAACTGGAGAGTGCAAAATCTGGTGCAGCTTTGCATAGAAACCAATTGGCTTCCAGGTTTTGTTTCGCAAAATCTTAAAGCCCCGTACACACGTACCGATTGTCGTCCGTAAATATTCGATCGGCCAAATGTAGGCTTGTTAGTATGATGCTTCCGACAGCGCATTTTCCGCCGAACAGAATCTGTCGTGCAGGCATTAAAATTTTTGTTGACCAACACCAGAACGGCCGATTGTTCGCCAGTCAGTACAGATTTCGGCCGACAGACAGCAGATTAGCAAGACTGGGCATGCTCAGAAAAGAAAAAAGACAAGGAAAGTTGACCATCACATGACATCACTTCTGCAGTCGGCTGTTGTTGGCTGACAAAATTCGTGTGCAGTCTTTTGCAGTTTAACAGACACGACAGCCCTGGACAAAAGACGGCCGATCGTTTGGCCAACGATCAGTATGTGTGTACGGGGCTTAATTGAAGAAGCTGATTGGCTACGATGTACAGCTGCACCGGATTTTGCACTCTCCAGTTTTAGTAAATTAAAACCCACAATTTTACTTGAAAGGACTAATTGTCTGTCTAGCTCAGACTTTACAACCCTTGACCCAGGCCACTGACATTTGTATAAACTGCTAGACATACAGCGTCAAGATGATGCCCTAATATCTAAAAGTATTTATTTTAAGCAGGACATAAGCCAAGAACATGTAGTGTCCTATACATAAAAATGGCCTCTTAACATAATCCGTCTTGTCTGCAAGTTGACAGATCAATGCTTGCTGCAAATCAGGGAAGCCATGACTCTAGTCTGCACTAGCTGTAATGCAATCCTTGCAGTTTATACTGGGGCGTTTTTTTCCTTTTAAAAACAAGCATTATACATTTCCTTAATGGAAAAACAGGATGGTCTAAGCTATGAAATGCCTTATGTATGCCATGTTCATTGATTCTACATCTGTTGCCTTTGTGTACTGTGAAATGTCAGTGCAGTTATAAAATGTGATGCTGCTAGATAGATCTAATAGTTTTCTTTTATATTGGGGCAGGGAATCAGCCTCGGTTTGCTCAGCTGTAAAACAAGCTGGCAATTTTATGTCATTGAACTTTTTTTTATCACATTTTACACCACTGTTCAGGAAAAAAAAATGTACATTTGTAAAGTTATGAACTGTATATTGTCTCAGGCTGAAATGAGATTTTTGTACAAATGTAAATATGTATAAAATAAACTGTTGCTATTTATTTTGTTTTGGCAAAATTATATATACACACTTACAAAACAATTTAGAAATACAATTTAGCCATTGCTTGAAGGAAGGTCTTTTTCCGCCTCTGTGCAGCCAACTGCAACACTTCCTCAGGGTTACTGGCATTCAGTTCTGGTTGTCCAATGGCTTTTATCTGGGTACAGGAGAGAGAACAGCTGTCATTAACTACAAGCTCTTACAATCAGACAAAATTCATAAATGTGGGTTCCACAACCAGCCTAACCCTAGTTCAAAATAAGACCATTCTATGTAGTGAATAGGGAAATCTTGTGTAAAGCCTCAATTGTTCAATAAAATGCTTAATGGGATCAATGTCCTAATCTAAGACCTGATAAAGTGGAGTTCCTGAAAAGATCCCCTGCACCCTTTTCTTTTTTTACCCTTATTGGCTGAAGGATAGGCAAGGGAAAGGATATAGACTCCAGTACCAGTCTTGTGAGTTGGAAACTACCAGACGGGTTAAAAATAGCTGAAAATATCCTTGCAGGTACATGAGAAATACCTCTGGAGCAATGCTCCTGAACTATTTATAGGACTAGGGATATTCCTAAACCTAAGAACAGAAAGACGTATACAGCCATGGGCATATGGCTGGAAAAAAGTCAAAACAAAGTGAGAAACCTGAGGCTCTTCCTCTGTCAAGGAAGAGTACCTAATTCCAGTTGAATAAGTTGCCTAAACTCAGTAAGGGGTTTCCCATAGTATGAGACGAGTGTGCCAGACTACCTGCTGAACATGCACTTTCAAAGAACTTGACCTGCAGTGTGCCTAGAAGTGTGAACCTCACCTTACTGTGTTATACGACAAGCCTGCTCTTAACATACAGAAGACTCCCATCTCCTCTAGGGATGGAGATCTTCCAAGTAGAAGAAACCACCTGTCCTGGAAGATTAAATGGCAGTGGTAGGTGCAGCAAGCAATGTGTGATGGTTCAACTGGAGAGAGTGCTGAGGCCAAGGAATTAGGTGCAAAGTGCACACCATTAAGGTACTCAAGCTGCCTAAGTGCTTGTGAGCAGTCAGAGTCTAGCTCCAAGAGATTAACGTCAGCTATGGCAGAAGAAAAATTAAAAAAAAAACAAAATTACTCTCTCCCGCTACACCCTCCTCCGTGCATAACATACACAATCATAAACAGGTGGGGGGTACTGCACTTCTGGGTAGATAAATATATGAACTGTGCTAAGTAATACTGCCTATTACAATGAAATGAGGGAACTATAGCATGGTATGGGTGATTTAATAAATAGATAAGGTGCTATGTATAAAAACTGCAAAGTGCATCCGTACTTGAATAAATAATTACACAGTACTACAATATTGACACGGCACTCTAAAAGTAATAAATAAATACAGGAATAAAACACCACTTATAGTGCTAATAATGTAATAGTGACAGATAAAGTGCTCAAGTGCATATAAATAAATATATTAGGAAAATAAAGTGTCCTCTGTGCTCCACAAAAATACAACAGTCTGGGTGAAAATATAGTCCAAATAATTAGGGTAAGTGTTCAAGTGGGGGAAATTATCCACAGGTGCTGCTCCTTCACCTAACACCGTGCTTGGGGTGATGGGGTGCTTCTCCTTAGCCCCTCTAAGTGTTCTAGCAGCTCACCTCAAGGTCTAAAGGTAAAGGCCTTATAGTTAATCCAGGGGACTCCTCTCCAATCCTGTACCGTGCTCCACTAGGGCCAGATAACTGGGCTGCTGCGGGTGGGTTGGCTCCCTACTCCCTCTCCAGGCTCCCAGCGGTCTCAGTGGATCTCAAAACAAAGGCTCGAAATAGTGCAAGTATGTCATGGAAAAACGGGGTGCTTTATTTAAATAAGGTTAAAAACACTCACATTTGTTGAATAAAATAAGCGCATATAGTAGCATCGGAGTGGGATCGCAGTCCTCACTTCCGCAATGTGCGTCACTTCCGGTCCGAGCGTCACTGGGACACTCGGACCGGAAGTGACGACTGCGATCCCACTCCGATGCTACTATATGCGCTTATTTTATTCAACAAATGTGAGTGTTTTTAACCTTATTTAAATAAAGCACCCTGTTTTTCCATGACATACTTGCACTATTTCGAGCCTTTGTTTTGAGATCCACTGAGACCGCTGGGAGCCTGGAGAGGGAGTAGGGAGCCAACCCACCCGCAGCAGCCCAGTTATCTGGCCCTAGTGGAGCACGGTACAGGATTGGAGAGGAGTCCCCTGGATTAACTATAAGGCCTTTACCTTTAGACCTTGAGGTGAGCTGCTAGAACACTTAGAGGGGCTAAGGAGAAGCACCCCATCACCCCAAGCACGGTGTTAGGTGAAGGAGCAGCACCTGTGGATAATTTCCCCCACTTGAACACTTACCCTAATTATTTGGACTATATTTTCACCCAGACTGTTGTATTTTTGTGGAGCACAGAGGACACTTTATTTTCCTAATATATTTATTTATATGCACTTGAGCACTTTATCTGTCACTATTACATTATTAGCACTATAAGTGGTGTTTTATTCCTGTATTTATTTATTACTTTTAGAGTGCCGTGTCAATATTGTAGTACTGTGTAATTATTTATTCAAGTACGGATGCACTTTGCAGTTTTTATACATAGCACCTTATCTATTTATTAAATCACCCATACATGCTATAGTTCCCTCCTTTCATTGTAATAGGCAGTATTACTTAGCACAGTTCATATATTTATCTACCCAGAAGCGCAGTACCCCCCACCTGTGTATGAGTTTGACACTGTATGGTTATCAGTTTTGGTACTAGCAGCTTCAGGGATCTACACCAACCCTTGTAAATCGTTCTCCCTAGACAGCGCAGGACTCACTACACCACTCTCATAACATACACGATATCCAATTCTTTATGTGCAAAATATTGCCGACACACCCATACATACAATCTTGTTATAAATGTGCAGCACTACTGTGAAGTATGCAGACCATAATTAAGAGAAGCTTTTTTTTTTTTTTTTTTTTTTTTTTTTTGCCTTCTATGGATCACAGGAGTGCAGGTCATTCTGCACTCCCTTGATCCCCAGTTTTAGCCAACAGCAAACTAATTTACTTGAATAAATTCATATACAGTGGCAAGAAAAAGTATGTGAATCCCTTGGAATTGCCCAAAAATGTGATCTGATCCTCATCTAAGTCACAGCAATAGACACAAACCATTCTAATTTCTCATGCCTTTATTGAACATTCCAATTAATCATTTAGTGTTGGGAGAAAAACTTAAATGAACCTGCATAGACAAAAGCCCCGTACACACGTACCAAATGTCGGCCGAACGATCGGCCGTCTTTTGTCCGGTGCTGTCCTGTCGGTTGAAAAGTGCTAAAGACTGCACACGAATTTTGTCGGCCGACTGCAGAAGTGATGTCATGTGATGGTTAACTTTCCGTGTGTTTTCTTCTCTGAGCATGCCCAGTCTTGCTCATCTGCTGTTTGTCGGCCGAATTCTGTACTGACTGGCGAACAATCGGCCATTCTGGTGTTGGCCAACAAAAATTTTAATGCCTGCACACCAGATTTTGTTCGGCCGAAAAGTCGCAGTCGGTTGTCGGAAGCATCATACTAACAAGCAGACAATCGGTCGGTGGCCGAATATTTACGGCCGACAATCGCTACGTGTGTACGGGCCTTTAGTCTAATAATGAAAGCAAAACAGCCAGTAGTTTGCACATCTGGAGTCCAACTAATGAAAGTTAGTTTAGAGCTACTTTGATTAAGACCATAAACCATTTTTAGATTGCTGTTCATAAGAAGTATCACCTTCCCTCACAAAAAGGTATTGACATACGGTCAAGAGCAGTTGATCTGCATAGTTGGTTGGAACAAAGCACTTTAAAAGCGTTTAGGCATCTATTAGTCACTGCTAGTCTATAGCGCTCAGGGGTATTTGAGAAGCCAGACAGGTGATGTAAGATAATATCAAGTCTCTGACAAAATGGGAACAGTTGACCAATGCTGCCCTCACGTGATTGGGGAATTTTGAAAACAAAACATAGGGCATAATCGTATTACGGTCTTCATTTATTGGATAAAAACAAAGTACATACAAAGGCCAAAGGTGTATAATTGTAGTACAAAACAAGGAAACCGAGATGAGTCAAAATCCTAGGACCCTATGTATGTCAACTACTGGTGATGCGTTTCGAGGGACATGCCCTCTGAATCAGAGCAAAAAAGTCAGTTTAATACTGTAGTTACCTTTCCTAGAAGTGGGTGCCCAGCCAAAATAACTCCAAAGGAGCAATACAAAATAGTTTTTGAGGTAAAGAAGAACCCACAAGTAACTGCTAAATGCTTAAAGACATCACTGGAACTGGGAAACATCCATGTTCACGAGTCTACCATGCACAAGTCTTTGCATAGGTAAGGTGTCCATGGCAGAACACCACAGAGGAAGCCACTGCGTTCCAAACACAAAAAAAAGAATATCTGTGAACCTGAAGTTTGCCAAACCGCTTTGCTAATGAAAAAATATTTTGTGGACTGATGAAACTAAAATTTAATTGTGCAGGAAGACTATTCAGCGCTATGGTGTAAAAAGGGCACAGCTTACCAACATAAACATTTCATCTCCACCGAGAAGAATAGTGGAGGGAACATCATTATTTGGACTTGCTTGGCTACCTCAGGGCTTGGACCACTTGCCATCATCAAGGGGAAAGTAATTCCCAAGTTTACCAAAGTATCCTACAGCAGGGATCACTAAATGGCGGACCGCAAAGCAATTCTACCCAGACCGCAGCCCCGCCACTTAGCAACCTGGGTATCCTCTCCCGGCTGACAGCTTCCTCCTTCAGCCGCTGCCACAGCATTCATCCGTAGCATGCAGAAGACGTGGCATGTCTGTACAGAGGGTGGGAGATCCTTTTCAAGGTAACAAGCCAGTGATTTATTGCTAGGATGCTGGGCAGTCCTAGCAGCCAATCCCCTGTCTGTTAATATGAAAAGCAAGTCTCGCCCAGAGGGGGACTGAGATGCAAGTAAGGGGGGCTGTAAAGGGGATTGGGGGGCTGTGAATGAGAGTGAGGTGCAAGGAAGGGGGGCTGCATAGGGGACTGAGGTGCAAGTTGGAGGGGGGCTGCAAGGAAGAGGGGCTGTAAAGGGGACTGAGATGCAAGGAGGGAGAGGCTGATGTAAAGGGTGTAGGTATCTGATGTAAGGTGGGAGTGCTGTGATGTGAAGGTGGACAAAAAGCATTTAAGTAAAGGGGGCTGTGATGTAATATGGGGGGACTTGGATGCAAAGGGGGACTGTGATGTAAAGCAGGCACTGGGGGGGGGGGGGGGGGGTTGAGGGGGCTGTAATGTGATGAAACCGAGTCATAGCACAAACATGAGACTTGGACCTTTGCTGGATAAAAATTTTAATGGCCGGACCGCCAAGAATTTTAATTCCATACCCCTGTCCTACAGGGTGATCATATCAGGGTGGATGTTCACCAGCTGAAGCTTAGTAGAAGTTGAATGATGCAGCAGGACCGTGACCCATCAAAGTAAATCCACCACAGACTGGTTTCAGAATAGAAAATGTGTCTTTTGGTGTGGACAAGTCAAGGCCCAGACTTTAACCCCATAGAGATGCTGTGGAATGATCTCAAAAGAGCCATTCACACATGTCTGAGCTGAAGCAGTTTTTTTTTTAAGAGGAATTATCAAAAAACCCTCCTGAACGTTGTGCAGATTTGATCCAGATCTAATGAAAGTGCTTGCTTGGAGTCATTGCTGCCAAATGAGGTGTAACCAGTTATTAACTATAAAGATTCACTTATTTCTTGTCTTTCTCAGTGCTGGAGGAAAAATTAAGGATTGTTTGTGTTATCAGCTCAACAACAGTACCGGGCACTTTCACCCACTTCCTGCCTAGGCCAACTTTTAGCTCTTAGCGCTGTCTCACTTTGAATGACAGCTGTGCCATCATGCAACGCTGTACCCAAATTAAATTTTTTTTTTTTTTGAGACAGGTAGAGCTTTCTTTTGTTGGTACTCAATCACCACTGGGTATTCCTAAAAAAAAAAAAAAAAAAGGCCAAAAATTAAAAAAAAAAAAAAAGTTTTTCTTATTTACAAACTTTTCTAACAGAAACTAAGTAATTTCTCTTCTTCACTGATGTGCACTGTGGAGGCTACCCTGATAGGCAGTGCTGACTGGCATCACTGTTGGGGCTGCATTGATAATCAGGGCACTCTGTCAGTGTGAGGTGAAGAAAGCCAATAGCCGGCATTTCCTTCTTTACATGTGATCAGCTGTGACTGAACACAGCTGATCACATGGGTAAAGAGCATGGTCATTGGCTGTTTACCAAGATCAGGGATGGGTTGTGTCCCAGGGACACAGCAGGACGCAGTGTGGCGAGAGTGGGACAACGTCATATGATGTCGTCCCAGAATGAGAGCGCATGCCCTTCTGCTATCAGGGCTCCACCCACCTGGCTGCTGTTGGCTTGTAGTTTTCAGTGTATGGATATAGACAAAATGTGCAGCGCTAATAGCTAACTGACATGTAATGATCAGTGAAAAACTCATAAAACTATGAAGAATACATACAGACAGGTACATCATAATAAAAAAGTGAGTATAAATAAAAAGTCCTTTTAAATGGAGTGAGTATGAAACCAAAATTCTTCAAACGTGTGTTCCAGAGGTGAATAAATGAAAGTTTGCTGTGACACCATCCACTGCCTATATTTTATATATATATATATATATATATATATATATATATATATATATATATATATATATATATATACATACATACATACACACACACACACATACATATATATATATATATATATATATATATATATATATATATATATATATATACACACACACACACACACACACACACGGCTTATCAGAGTGAATGGACTCAGTTTGGCGTATGCCTAGTGAGTCAACTCATGCGTTGGTGTATATACACCCAATATACCAGAGAGGACAACGAATAGCCCTTCACACCAATCACCTTCACGCTTTCATGGGTTGGAAAAATTATATTAACCGTCATCAATCCGGATAATGATCACTATGATCTATTAAACGTCATCAATCCGGCAGAGAATGCAGCATGAACTTGCTTAGTGCTAACAGGATGAAACAGATGGCTTATTCGTTATGGGGGGTTTTATTCCTCTTGAGGGCTACATTCCATTGGTTATACTGCCCACCTACAGGAGTAGGACATTAGGCAGGAAAAAGCTTGACTACACCTATGGGACAATCCCAGGGGGTATACTTCCACTCTCAGCTATAGGTACTCAGTTTTGTTACAAGCCGTGTCAGAAGAATGCCAACTACACAGAAAGGTGGGTGCTGTGTTCGTCAATGATCAGAGAAATGGATTTTACAGTAAGTCTGAAATCCCATTTTCTCTTTGGTTTATTGACAGACACAGCTCGTTATTTTCTTGACCATTGGGACGTCCCAACGCATTGTCAAAGATGAGGGGTGGGAACAGCAAGAAAAAATTCCAAGGACAAACCGTAGCCAACCAGGTAACAGTTCAACCATAAACAACTGGAGCTCACCTGGAAAAAAAAAAAAAAGAAAAAAAAAACTTCTCTAAAAACAGCAGCCTGCAAAACCTTGTGGCCAAATGAAGCTTCTGCAGATGCAAACACATCCACCTTATAAAACTTTGTGAAAGTGTGCACAGGCGACCAGGTGGCCTTCTTGCAAAGCTGCAGCACTAACGCCTAATGACGGCAAGGCCCAGGAGGCACTAAGCGCTCGAGTAGAGTGCATCTAAACAGAGAAAAGAAGGAATCTGACCCCTAATGGAATGGACTTGAATCACCGTCTGTTTCATCCATCTGGAAATGGTCACAGCAGAAGGTCTGAGGTCCATCCATAAGTACAAATAGTGAGCCTGACTTCCTAAAAGACTCCATAGCTGCCAGGTAGACCCTGATTGCCCGAACCACATCTAGGGATTGCAAGGCAATTTCCTTAGGATGTTTAGGCCTGGGACATAGGAAAGGCAACACAATGTCTTCATTCAAATGGAAAACAGAGACGACCTTTGGAAGGAACGACAGACAGGGACAAAGAACCACCTTATCGCTGTGAACCACTAGGTAAGGTGATTGACAACACAACACCACCAACTTTGACACCTTACGCGCAGCAGTAATAGCCACCAAAAAGGCCACCTTCTGGGACAACGTAAGCAGGGGAACCTCCTGAATATTTTCGAAGGGAGGTTTCTTGAGAACTGACAACCAAATTGAGATCCCCAATGGGGACTGCATCTGGAGGAGCCAAGTCTCGAACTCCTTGGATAAAGGTACGCACCAAGGAATGTGTGGCCAATGGACGTTGAAAGAAAACCACCAAGGCCGTAACCTGGCCCTTAATGGTACCCAAGGCCAGGCTCAACACCTTGTTGGAGGAAAAGGGGAAACCCCACGACACTCACACCATGCAATGTACATCTTCCAAGTACAATGGTAGATCTTCCGAGAGGTAGATTTTCTAGCCTTTAACAGCATAGGAATCACCGGTTCAGATAAACCTCTATCCTTCAGCACCTGGCTTTCAACAGCTAAGCCGGTAAAGCCAGCAACTGTAAAGCAGGATGGAAGATTGGCCCTTGGAACAGCAGACCTTCCCTGGGAGGAAGTCTCCAAGGAGCATTGGCGACCAGCGGTACCAGATTGGCGTACCAAGACTGGCAAGGCCAGTCTGGAGCCACTAGAATGCGTCTGCAACGTTGGCCAGAGGATTCCAAAACTGTGCCACAAACCTCTATACCTTCCTTAAAATGTGTACAGCAGTGAGGGCTGGAATTAATTGGTCTGCCCACCTTAGAATGCCGGCTACTTCCCAAGCTGCCAGGACACTACTTGTGCCCCCTTGGTGATTGACATAGACCATGGCCGTGGCATTGACCCATTGAATTTGTATCTGACACCCCTGAAGACAAATTGTCCAATGATCCAGAGGAAGTCTGATTGCTCGGAGTTCCAGTACATTAATCAGCAGTCTGAACTCGTCCAGACCCCCTGAGAACAATCTGTGCCGAGGACACCTCCCTATCCAGACAGGCTGGCATCTATGGCGATAACCGTCCAGTACAGGAGGAGAAAGGGTTTTTTCTGTCGAAGTGCCGGAGAACGAAGCTACCTCTAGAGACCGTGGATACTTGTCCCATTTCACCAGAATCTCTTTTTCCCAGAGATCTCGTGTGGAACTGTACAAACAGAACCGCCTCAAAAGGTAGACACCACCATCAGGCTCAGAAGCCACATGCAAGCCCAGAGGGATGACCGTCTGCTGCTGGACAACAGAAGCTGAATTGCCTCCTGCAATGTCTGGAATTTTTCCAGAGGAAGAAACACTCTGGCTGAGGCCAAGCCCAGTGTCAGACCCAGATAGTCCAGTTTTGTAGAGGGAACCAGAGCAGACTTCTGAAGGTTCAGAATCCAACCGATCTCCCTCAGAGTTGGCAGAGAAATCTCCAAGTTATCCATCCGAGCAGTCGGAGGCTCTGCTCGAAGAAGAAGATCGTCCAGGTACCCCAGTACCACGATCCCCCGCTGACGCAACAATGCTAGTATCAGGGCCAACACTTTTGTGAAGACCCGAGGAGCGGAGGCGAGACCAAAGGGTAACGCCACAAACTGATAATGCTCCTCGCCCAGGGCAAAGCGGAGGAAGGGCTGGTGACCGGCACATACTGGAATGTGAAAGTAGGCGTCCTTGATGTCGAGAGAAGCGAGACAATCACCCTGATGTAGGGACGCCACTATCGTGCAAATTGACTCCATTTAGAACGTCTGTACCCGTACAAAGCAGTTTAGCACCTTGAGGTCCAAAATTGGACGACCTTGCCTTTCTTCCTGGAAACTGTAAAGAGGTTTGAGTAAAACCCCTGAAAACGTTCCGAAGTCTGAAGCAGAACAATCACCCATTGAAGTAACAAGTCTTGTACTGCTCCAAAGAGATCCTGTAAGCGATCTGGGGACAAGTGCAGGTTGGAAGGGAAGAACCTTTCCAGAGAACAAGACAGAAACTCAATCTTGAGGTTGGACTGTATGACTTTGTGGACCCACTTGTCCTGTAACAGGGAGGTCCACGGATCCGGAAACCATAGGAAGATATAGGTGGGGGCACCCCTTCATACAGAGGAAGCCTTGTCCTTAGGAAGAGCCTGATTTTTGCTTGCCCGACCAGGTCTTCCTGGAACATTCGGTGGAGGCCCTGAAGGGCTTTGATCCCTTGTCTTGAGACCCTGAGGGACAAAAAGGCCTCTTATGAGCAAAGAAGAATGGCCCACGTCTATGACGGGGCTCCTTGCCCTTGATAGCCTGCGGAAGAAGCGTATTCCCCCCCCTCCCCCCCGTGAGACCCTTAATGATGTCATCCAAGGAAGCTTCAAACAGGCGATCCCCTACAAGGGGGAGATCAGATAAGGCCTTCTTAGAAGTTTGGTCCGCAGACCAGCATTTCAGCCAAATAATACGCCAAAACACCACTACTGATACAGACAGCCTAGAATCAAATGAGCCGCATCCAAAGAGGCATCACAGACAAACTGTAGCCCCTGTACCTACTGATCCGCCAGCTCCGCAAAGGCAGGGGGAAGTTGTTACCCCTCCAGGTCCTGGCGTAAAAGTTTACCCCACTTGGTCAGAATTTGTGACACCAGGGCAATAGAAAATACCGGCATAAGTGCTGAACCAGCAACAGTGAACATATGGGGGGCCAGAGCCTCCACCCTCTTATCAGCCAGATCTTTAAAGGCCGAAGACTCCTCAACCGGAATTAAAAGGGGGCTGCCCGCCGTGACGTGGACCCGCAGGCAGGGTACCCTGATGGTCCCGCTGCGCTAAAAGGGGCAGGTACCCCACACAATAATGGTGGCAAGGCTGTCATTAAAAGATGAAGCGCTCCCACAGCACCATCAAGGGAGGCGCAAAGCTGGCCGCATGACCTAGTAGGCCGCAAGTTTTTTTGTAGAGGCCCAGCCGCAAGTGCACGGATCACAGCTGGGCAGATGCCCAAAGGAAGAGTGAAGGCTGCAGCTAATCGCACTTGGGCTATCCCTCAACGGAGGCGTCCGACTCGGCCGCATGGCCTAGTAGGCCGCAAGCCACGGCCTAAATTTTTGTGGGCACCCAGTCGCTTGGACACGAGCACCAGCGGAGCAGAACCACCCAGGGGCAGCGGAGGGGAGGGCGGATGCCCAAACAGGAGGCAGTGGCTTCAGCCACCCTCACAGGGGCCGCTTCATGTAGTTTCCAACTTGTAGGCCACAAAGCCATGGCCTAAATCTTTGGCTGGATCAGGCTGCGTGAAGCGCGTACCCGTGGATTCTAAACTATCCGCTCCCCTAGCTCAACAACCGCCGCAGGGAGCCCAGAGAACAGAGGACATCCCTGCCCCAGTCACTCCCAGGGTGGAAGGGAACCCTGCTTAACCTCCCGTTGCGCACCAGGAAAACCCCAGTCAGCAACCAGACCCCCTCAAGAGCATATGGCAACAGCCAGCTCATAACCTCCCCCAGGGGGGGCAAAGGCCCCACAGTGACCACCAAAAATTTAGAGGGGCTGGGGGGAACCCGGGGTCCCACTGTCCCAGGTAGGGGCCCATGTCCACCATAAAACCTTCCAGGAGTAGAGGGGGGGGGGGACAGCTTTAAAAACTTATTAGGGGAAAAAAATTGGCCTTCAAGAAATATAAATCAGAGGGCACAGTATCGGCTTTCGAGAAATACAAGGAGGCAAATAAGAAAAGTAAACACAAAATCAAGATGGCTAAAATCAACTTTGAGAGACAAATAGCGGAGGATAGTAAAAAAAAAAAACAAAGAAATTCTTTAAATATATCAACAGCAAAAAAACTAGGGCAGAGCATATTGCACACATAATTAACGATGATGGGAGGATGGTTACAGAGGACACTGAAAAAGCAACCGTGCTGAATGCTTTTTTCTCGTCAGTCTTTACACAGGAAACGGAGGGGTACAAAGACCATGACTGTATGGTTAGTAGTGATACACAGGACTTGCCACTATGGCTAACAGAGGGTGAAATCAGGGAAAGGCTGGATAAACTTAACACAAACAAATCACAAGGCCCGGATGGCGTACATCCGAGAGTACTCAAAGAACTCAGTAAGGTTATATCTAGACCACTGTTCCTGATCTTTGCTGACAGTATTAGGACAGGAGATGTACCAGGGGATTGGAAGAAAGCTAACGTGATTCCGATATTCAAAAAGGGACAGAGGCATATCCCGGGAAATTATAGGCCTGTCAGTTTGACATCAATAGTATGTAAACTTCTGGAGGGGATGAGAAGGGACTATATCGTAGAGTTTGCTAAAGACAACAACATCATCAGCAGTAATCAGCACAGGTTTACAAGAGGGCGTTCTTGTCAAACCAATCTCTTAACATTCTACAAGGAGGTGAGCTGTGAGCTAGATAGGGGCAGACCAGTGGATGTGGTGTACTTGGATTTCGCTAAGGCGTTTGATACAGTTCCCCACAAGCGCTTAATTTATAAAATAAGGTCTGCAGGTATCGACAGCAGGGTTTGCTCTTTGATACAGAACTGGCTAAAAGGGTGTGTCCAAAGGGTGGTAACGGAATTTTTGTAAAATCTTACCTGTAAAATTCCTTTCTCTGAGTCCTTCGACAGTCGCCGCCGCCTCTAAGTCATCACTGTTGGGTATTGACTTCCGCTCCGCAGGAGTAGCTAGGCATAAAGACTTAGTCAAAAGAACAAAGGCATTTGCATATACACACCCATGGGGGCTGTCCCATCTGGTCAATACCCCCCTGCAGTGACCACTCCCAACTCAGTTTGGTAGCATAGCAGTAGGTAATAAAAACCCCAAAAGAGGGGCGGGGACTATCGGAGGACTCAGAGAAAGGAATTTTACAGGTTAGATTTTACAAAAATTCAGTTTTCTCTTACGTCCTCCGACAGTCGCCGCCGCCTCTAAGTCATCACTGATGGGATGTCCCAAAGCAGTATAGACATGAGGGGTGGGAGACGCAACTGTAGAAAAAAGGCAACGCAGTACCCACATCAGAGAAAGGAACCTTACCTGACAGTAAGAGAACCTGCTGGGCAACAGAAAACAATGCTCAACAGGAGCAACAGCCCAGGAAAGCAAATACCAACAGCCAGGGACCCACAAAAAATAAGGGTCCTTCATGGCCCAGCCGCACTGAGAACCTTGCGGCCAAAGGAAGCATCAGCTGATGCCAGAACATCTACTTTGTAGAACTTGGAAAAAAGTGTGCACCGACGACCAAGTCGCAGTCTTGCACACCTGGGCCACCAAGGCCATGGCCAATAGGTCCAGGATGCACTCACAGATCTGGTAGAGTGCGCCTTAACAGGGAAGGGAGGAACCTGATCCTTCAAGGCGCAAGCCTGTTCAATGGTCTGTCTGATCCATTTGGCAATAGTCGCTGCAGATGCAGCCATGCCCTTCCGAGGTCCCTCAGGAAGGACAAAGAGGGAATCCGTCTACCGAAAGAATTCCATAGATGACAGGTAAACCCTGATCGCCCTGACAACATCCAAGGAGTGCAGAGCAACCTCCTGAGGATGCTTAGGCTTTGTACAAAGTGAAGGCAGGACAATGTCCTCATTAACGTGGAACTCAGAGACCACCTTAGGAAGAAAGGAGGGATGCGGACGCAAGACCACCTTATCCCGGTAAATCACCAAGTATGGAGAACGGCAAGATAACGCTGCCAGTTCCGACACCCTGCGAGCCGAAGTGATCGCCACCAAAAAAGGCAACCTTCTTAGACAGCAGAGACAACGATATATCCCGAATGCTTTCAAAGGGAACACGCTGTAACACGGACAGAACCAAGTTCAAGTCCCACAGAGGTAAGGGCTCCTTCCTGGGAGGAGCCAAATGGCTCACACCTTGAATGAAGGTGCGAACCAGAGAATGAGACGCCACAGGGCGTTGGAAAAGAATAGCCAGAGCAAACACCTGGCCCCTGATCGTGGCCAGCGCCAGGCGCTGGTCCACCCCAGACTGGAGGAAAGCCAACACTCTAGACACCGAGTACAAGCGAGGGGAGAACCCCCTGGACTCACACCAGGCGAAATAAGCCTTCCAAGGACGGTAATAGATCTTACCAGGGGAGGTTTTCCTAGCCTTGACAAGGGCAGGAATGACTTCAGAAGAGAGACCCCTGTCCCTCAGGACCTGGGTCTCAACAGCCAGGCCGTGAAAGCCAGCGGCCGCAAAGCAGAATGGAAGATCGGACCCTGAGACAGGAGATCTTCCCGCAGAGGCAGTCGCCATGGAGGCGCCACTGCCAGGTGAACAACGTCGGCGTACCAGGACCGGCGTGGCCAGTCCGGCGCCACCAGAATCACCAGGTGCGGTTCCGAGGCTAACCTGCGGAGGAACCTGGATAGCAAACTGAATCGGAGGAAAGGCATACATCAGACGATACTGAAGCCAAGGGGCCACTAACGCATCCGAGGCGTCCGCCAGCGGATCGCGCGTTCATGCCACGAACCTTTCCACCTGTCGGTTTAGCCAAGACGCGAACAGAGCCACGTCCGGGGATCCCCACTTCGCACACAGCATTTGGAAGTGAACTGCTGAGACCGCCGGGACATGAGTCTCGGCCCAAGACAAAATGTCAGTCATCTCCCGGGCCGCCCGAGCACTCCTGGTGCCCCCTTGGTGGTTGATGTAAGCCACCGCGGTAGCATTGTCCATCTGTACCCGGACAGGACGGCCACGAAGACAGTCCGACCACTGGAAGAGACAGAGTTTTATCGCTCGCAATTCCAGCACATTTATCGGGAGGGAGGACTCCTCCTCCGACCAAGTGCCCTGGGCAAACAGGTTGCCCAGGACTCCACCCCAGCCCGACAGGCTGGCATCCGTGGTAATCACCGTCCACACCTACGGACGGAAGGACTTGCCTTCCGCCGCCGACAGGGACTGGAGCCACCACAGAAGAACCAATCTGGTCTGACGACTCAAGGAGACACTCAGATCCAGGGACTGAGGCAGTCTGTCCCACCTGTCCAGGATCTGCGCTTGGAGAGCCCGCGTGTGAAACTGAGCAAAGGGTATCGCCTCGAAGGCCGACACCATCAACCCCAGGCCCCGTTCTGACTGCCCTGGGCCATGAAGGGCTTGCCCTTGGATTGGTTCCGAAAGGCACGAAAGGACCCCTGAGTGGATCTAGGCGCAGAAACCCTGCTTGCCTCAAAAGGACTTGTTCCTCGGGTTCTGGGGCAGCAAAGTGCTCTTGCCCCCTGTGACACCTTTCACCAGGGTATCCAACGCCTCGCCAAAAAAGGCGAGAGCCAGCATAGGGAAAATCAGCAACTGTTTCCCGCGAGGACTGGTCAGCCGACCAGCTCTTCTGCCATATCAGTCGCCAGTTAAGCACCGAGACACTAGAGAGGTGTGCCACTAAAGGGGCCTCATTTAAGGCCGCATCACACAAACACATGATTCCTTGGTGAATTTTTTCCACCATTTCCAGCCGGGCAGGCGGAACATCATCAGACACGAGGTTGCTCCTAAGCACCTTAGTCCATTCAGCCACCGCCTGAGCCACCAAAACGAATGCGAAAATGGGTCTGAGCAACGAGCCCGCCACCGTATAGGAATGGCAGGCTAGATACTCCAGCCGCTGGTCCGTGGGATCCCGGAAAACCGGGGTATCCTCAGAAGGAACCAATGTAGCCAATCAAATAAAAGATTAGATAGGCTGAGACTGTAGCCCCAGCACAGGGAAGACTAACTACTCCTGACGCTAGGCAGATTAAAACTGAGTTGGGAGTGGTCACTGCAGGGGGGTATTGACCAGATGGGACAGCCCCCATGGGTGTGTATAAGCAAATGCCTTTGTTCTTTTGACTAAGTCTTTATGCCTAGCTACTCCTGTGGAGCGGAAGTCAATACCCAACAGTGATGACTTAGAGGCGGCGGCGACTGTCGGAGGACGTAAGAGAAAAACAGCGCATACTCAGACTGGTCTGAGGTAGTAAGCGGGTTCCCCCAGGGCTCAGTCCTGGGACGACCTTGTTAAATTTATTCATAAACAGCATTGAGGTCGGGATCAGTAGTTCGATATCAGTTTTTGCAGATGACACAAAATTGGCCAGGGCAATAACTGCACAGCATGAAGCAGATATCCTACAGAATGACCTGGACAAAATAACGGAGTGGGCAACGACATGGCAAATGAGGTTTAATGTGGAGAAGTGTAAGGTTTTGCACTTGGGGACTAAAAACATAAAAGCACAATACGCATTAGGAGGGGAACCCTTGGGGGAATCAAAAATGGAGAAGGATCTGGGAGTCTTGGTTGATGATAGATTAGGCAATAGCATGCAAAGTCAAGCGGCAGCTGTAAAGGCCAGCAGAATATTAGCATGCATAAAGAAAGGGATGTATTCCAGAGATAAGACTATAATTCTTCCACTTTACAAAACTATGGTCCGACCGCATCTGGAGTATTCTGTCCAGTTCTGGTCGCCGGTCCTCAGGAGGGATGTGCTGGAGCTGGAGAGAGTCCAGAGAAGGGCAACTAAACTGATTAGGGGATTGGAGGACCTTAATTATGAAGAGCGTCTGCAATCACTTGATTTATTCTCCCTGGAGAAGAGACGCCTGAGGGGGGACATGATAGCAATTTATAAATATCTTAATGGGGATCTCAGCATAGAAAAAAAAGCTGTTCAGTTGAAGGGATTGCATGAGGACTAGAGGGCATACAATGCGATTGGAGGAGAAGCGTTTTAACCTCAGGCAACGTGGGGGGTTCTTTACTGTTACAAGATTGTGGAATTCTCTACCACAAGAGGTGGTTTCTGCGGGAAGCATGGTGGCTTTCAAAAGACTCAGATGTACATCTCAAGGATCAGAACATTCAGGGCTATGTGAGATGATTACAGCCACACACACCTACACAGGTTGAACTGGATGGACTATTGTCTTTATTCAACCTCACCTACTATATGTAGCTACCATACCAGGAACAGAGCGGGCACCGCTCCGGACAGACCACCGCTCCATCGCAATGTGGGTGCTGTCGGCCAGGAGAAACGCTATAACTCAGGCTGAGGCCAGGTCATAAAACGTTGTTTTACTCGCAGGCCAGCATCCATCCAGTGGGGCTATGTCGCGGCTGACTTAGCGCGGAGCTGCGGGAGGCACGCGCTCGCTGACCAGACTACAGGAACAAATTAACAAAGATGGGAAAAAATTCCATTAAAAAAAAAAAAAAAAAAAAAATCGCCAGGACCAGAGATCCAAGCAAGAACTAGGATCTTACTGCTGACTAGGCAGAAAAAAACGGAGTGCCTATAGCTGAGAGTAGGAGTATATCCCCTGGGACTGCCCCATAGGCGTAATCAAGCTTTTTCCTGCCTAGTGTCCTATTCCTGTAGGGGTCAGTATAACCCAATAGTCAAGAAGATAAGGAGATGTGTCTATCAATGAGCGAAAGAGAAATGTGTATACAGTAAAACCTTGGATTACGAGCATAATTCGTTCCGGAACCATGCTTGTAATCCAAAGCACTCTTATATCAAAGCAAAATTTCCCATAAGAAATAATGGAAACTCACATGATTCGTTCCACAACCATTTATTCATAAGTCCTTCAGTTTATAGTCCATGTAAAAAGATTATAGCATTACGATAGGTTGCATAAAATGTCCATCCACAAATAGCCACTTCCATAAGGGGATTAGAAGCAAAATCCAGCATGAGCTACAGAGTATCAAAGAGAAGAGAGGCGCCTCTAAGTGTAGCAATATGGTTCCATTTAATGAAGGTACAACATTTAGCAACTCACATGGTTAATGAATAAAACAGGCACATCTAAGTATGCAGGCATCCGGGGTAAAGCTGTCCACATAGACTATCTTCTGCACCGCCGGCTGCCAGTCTGTAATCCTGACCGGGAAGACCACCCTGCAGTAAAGCGATCTGAAAGTGAGGGGCAGCATGGAAGGGATGACGTAGATGTCGGTGCGGAAGATGATCTATGTGGACAGCTTTACCCCGGATGCCTGCATCCTTAGATGTGCCTGTTCCAATCATCAACCATGCGAGTTGCTAAATGTTGAACCTTCATTAAATTTAACCATATTGCTACACTTAGAGGCACCTCTCTTCTCTTTTATACTTAGCTGTGACTTGAGGCTACTTGTATATCAAGTCAAAATGTATTTGAAAATTTTGCTGGTCTTGCAAAGCGCTCTTAAACCAAGTTACTCTCAAACCAAGGTTTTACTATATATATATATATATATATATATATATATATATATATATATATATATATATATATATATATATATATATATATATATATTTTTTTTTTTTTTTTTGTTAAAAGGTGAACTTATCCTTTAAAGCACATTGTGTTTGTCTATTGCTGGGACATAGATGAGGATGGCAATTCTAAGGGGTCCACAAACAGGGCCAGACTGGCCTACCGGGATACCGGGAAATTTCCCGGTGGGCCGCCGACCCTGGGGCCACTTTAAGATAGGGCCGCCCGCAGCGCCGCTTTAAGCATTTCCGGCCGCTGCATTGATTGGGGCTGCTCGCCGCTGATGATGGCCGCTGCAGGCCTGCACTGCCCCGCCCCCGGCCCCCGCTGCGCTCCAGAGTGACGGTCCGTGGCCGTCCGTCTCTTCCACGTCAGCCGCTGCGAGCGGCATGACGTCACGGGGCGGCTGTGCCTGCGCGGCGTTGCTGGTGCATGAACTGAGGCGAGCTGACTGGCTATGGTCGATAAGGATGATCCCTCCTCCCGTGACACAGACGAGACGTCACGCGCCAGCAGCAGCATGTGATGTGATCGCAGGTGAGCCTGAGGTCACAGACACAGAGTCACAGAGTGAGTGAGACAGCAGTCCCGAGACCTAACCGTAAGTACTAAATTCTGGTCCAAATGAAATAACTATGCAACTAGTATTTTCAGCAGGAAGGCATCAATGGGCAATGGCAGCCTCCCTGTTTTTCTTGAAAGAAATTGCTGTCTGTACTGAGGGGTCTGTACTGGGAGGGGGGCTTACTGAGGGGTCTGTACTGGGAGGGGGGCTTATTGAGGGGTCTGTACTGGGAGGGGGGCTTACTGAGGGGTCTGTACTGGGAGGGGGGCTTACTGAGGGGTCTGTACTGGGAGGGGGGCTTACTGAGGGGTCTGTACTGGGAGGGGGGCTTACTAAGGGGTCTGTACTGGGAGAGGAAGTTACTGAGGGGTCTGTACTGGGAGGGGAAGTTACTGAGGGGTCTGTACTGGGAAGGGGGCTTACTGAGGGGTCTGTACTAGGTGGACGAGCGACATAGGTCTAGGTTGCTGTGCCTGTAAGCGGCAGAGTGCCACAGTAAATCTATGTTAGGCGGGGTGGAAGTGGTTAAAGTGGTTGTAAAGGCTCAAGGTTTTTTATCTTTATTTATTCTATGCATGCAGGTAAGGAACCTGTGTGCAGCAGCAGCTCTCAGCACCCCCAATACCAAACTGAGCCCCATCTCGATCCAGTGATGTGGATGAGAGCCTCTGCTGTCCCAGGTCTCTCCCTCCTCATTGGTTAAGATAGCAGCGGGCGCCAATGAGGAGAGAGTGGGGTCGGGGCTGAGCCGCTGCTGTGTGTGAATAGACACACAGAGCAGCGGCTCAGGGACAAGTCTTCTCGGGTGCCCCCAAAGCAAGCTGTTTTCTGAGGGGGCACTTGACAGGATAAAGGGGCCAGGAACTCTGGCAGGAAACCCAAAAAGAGGAGTATTGGGGCTGCTCTATGCAAAACCACTGCACAGAAACAGAGAAGTATGACATGTTTGTTATTTTTTAAATGTAAAAAATCTGCCTTTAATAACACTTTAAGGTGCTATACAGGGCAGCTAAACAAGTTGTTCAGCTGAGCTAGCCCACTAAAAGCATCTAAAGTGTAAAGCTTTAGACATCTCTTTCACTCCTTTTATTAAAAGAGGGGTCTACCCCCCGTGGTGGAGAGGTCCCTTTTGAGGATTCCACCCCGTTCTGCCAGTTTGGCAGATTAAGCAATAAAAAGCACAGGACACGTGGAAGAGTTTTCCAGGTAGTTTTCCTGTTAAGGTGAGGGATTACCAGATCCAGTAGCAGAGGAATAGTTCTGGCAGACAATCAGGTGGGGCCCAGAACCATTCAAGGTACTTCTAGTCTGCATTGAGAAACACCTTGAACAATGGGTGTAACGAAAATGTTTGTACAACTGTAGGAGCTCTGAAAGACCCTAAACTGGAGAAACCAGGCTAATCTTCCAAATGTAGGGCATTACGCACTGACTCAATAATGGCTAAATACAGCCCTTTAGAATTCTCAGGGGACAGCAAGACACTGCAATGCCTCAAGAACAGTTTCTTCACAGGTACAGATTTAGAGTACTGTATCAGAGATGATCATAGCATCTGGTGGCCTGACAATGAAAGATCAGAAATCAACTCTGCGGGCAGTGGCGCTGGGGTGTGCTTAGAACCTCTGAGGTCAGCATCTATGAGAAATCAGGTGAATCAGGCCACAAAGCTGTGTCAATGTAGTAGAGGCTCCGGACACTAGCCAAGGGACTCACTCTCCTCTGGCAAAGCTGAAGGAGACTGCAATGATGTAGATCCTAAAATTACATGGTTAGTGAAATCCAGCTTGTAGGCATAAATTCATAGTTACATAGGCAGGTTGAAAAAAGACAACCCACAAGCCCATCTAGTTCAAACAATACAGAAAAAACAAACAGAACCCCCCCCCCCAAGTAAGGCATGATCCAGTTTGCTTTAGCTGGAAAAAAAATCCCTTCTGATACCCTAGAAGGCAATCAGATATTCCCTAAATCATCTATCCCTGGTGTTATTAGCTATAGTTACACAAAAGTAACCCTCGGAGGATACCAAGTAGATGCTCCTGGAACCATTATTATGTACACACATGCTGCAGCTGCACGTATGGCAGCTAGGCCAAAAATGTGAGGCAAGATATATTAGAGAGTGTGAAATGTCACGTAGCGTATGCGCTCAGTTCCTCAGCATCAACCCTTATTGCTTAGAGATCTGGCGGTGGTGGTACTGTTAAACGGTGTGCAGCAGTGCTATATATAGTGAGGTAGCTTTTGGTGCTTCAGCTCTTACTCAAGAAGGGAGTCTTCAGAGACAGGGTCATATTTGAGGCTCTGCAGAGAACTTAACCAGTACACTCAGGTTTCAAAAGTGCCACAATACAGAGCCCAGGGCCTGAAGATCACATTGCAGGCTGGCTTCACAACCGTCCAGTCCAGTGTGGCCCAGGTTTAGCATTTTGGGCTCTGAATGACTTGATGCTACACCTGAGCAACATCATGTTGGAGCAGGGGTGGATAAACTTAATCAGTGTTGGGGGTAACGAGTTACAAAGTAACGGATTACAGTACCTACATTACTTTTTTTGGTAACGAAGTAACGTAACTAGTTACAATACTACACTACTTTACTAGGCTATAGGAGGTAACTACACTACTTTACTAGGCTATAGGAGGTAACTACACTACTTTACTAGGCTATAGGAACGCGCTTTCTTGCGTTACCCAAGCCGTGCGATACAATCGTTATTTCGAAGAATAGAGAGGGATGAAGTTTATGACTTTTTCAGCCCTCAAATTTTCCACTCACCTGCTCGCATTTTGCGAGTGGAAAATGATTTATGGCGAGTGTGGGGCTGCTCCGGGAGCCGCTCAGGGGAAGAGAGGAGAGGAAGAGGAAAGCCGGCCAGCCGACTGACTGGATAATCACAGAGTGCGGATCATCCCACTGTAACAGCTTTAATTGTAATTGCCGGGCCCTCACCGACACACACAGTCCCGCCTCCTAGCCCGGCTTCTTTGATAGACAGAACACCTGGCCAACCAGGACGTGTGAAGTCTATCAAATGAGCCGGGCTAGGAGGCGGGACTGTGTGTGTCGGTGAGTGCCCGGCAATTACAATTAAAGCTGTTACAGCGGGATGACCCACGCTTTGTCATTATCCGGCCAGCTTTCCTCTTCCTCTCTCTCTTCCCCTGCACTGGTCAGTGCATTGTCGAGCACAGATAAAGCTGCATTCATGGGCACAGGTGAAGCTGCATTGTCGGGCACAGATAAAGCTGTATTGATGGGCACAGGTGAAGCTGCATTGTCGGGCACAGATAAAGCTGTATTGATGGGCAAAGGTGAAGCTACGTTAACAGGCTCGGGTAAAGCTGCATTGATGGGCACAGGTGAAGCTGCGTTAACAGGCTCAGGTAAAGCTTCTTTGTCGGGCACAGATAAAGCTGCATTGAAGGGCACAGGTGAAGCTGCATTAACAAGCTCAGGTAATGCTGCATTGAAGGGCACAGGTAAAACTGCATTGACGGGCACAGGTAAAACTGCATTGACGGGCACAGGTGAAGCAGCATTGACGGGCACGGGTGAAACTGCACTGAGGGGTACGGGTGAGGTTGCATTGATGTGCATTGGTGAGGTTGCATTGATAAGCACGGGTGAGGTTACATTCACATGCATGGGTGAGGCTGCATTGATGGGCATGGGTGAGGCTGCATTGATGGGCACGGGCAAGGCTGCATTGATGGGCATGGGTGAGACTGCATTGATGAACACAGGGGAGGTGGCATTGATGGGCACAGGGAAGGCTGCATTGATGGGCACTGATCAGGCTGCACTGATAAGCTTTATTGATGATGCTGCACTAATGGTCACTGATAGGCTGCATTGATGGGCACTGATTAAGGTTGCACTGAAAACGTTATTAATATTTATTTTTGTAACTTCTGAATTAATGCAAAAACATTTAACAGTGTCATTTTATGAGATCATTTATGAGGGCGTGTTTAGGGGCGGAAATTGGGGCGGGGCAGGGTAGGAGTTGGGTGGGGCAATTGGTGGAGAGTAACCCTTAGGGCCTGGCTAGTAGCTCAGGACTTGAAATTTTGAGCCCTGACTTTTTGTTGCACTTTATGTTTTATTCTGTTTTTTCAGGTTTTGTTCTCATGTTTCCCAAAGCCTGTGTTTATACAATAAACTCTATGCAGAAAGAGTGTCATGTATCTTCTTCTACACTGTCAATTAAGAAAGAGGGAGGTAAAGTAATAAGTGAAGTTACTTTTCAAATGCAGTAACTAGTAAAGTAATCTCGTTACAATTTACAGAAGTAACTAGTTACATTTTTTAAGTAACTACCCCAACACTGAACTTAATACGCAGAGTTACAGAAAAAAATTAAAATAAATTCAATATTTACATTTGTATCTATAGGATGAAGTGGTGGATCTGAGCAATGGTCAGGCACAAAGATACTAGAATGGCATTTCCCCATACAGTTTACAATCAGGGTACTCCCACACTAAAACAAATCTAACTTACCGCTATCTGTCTTTTATCAACCTCTCCCCTTTTATGGTGTAAATCTGAAATACTTGTTAAAGAGATTACACGTGGGACAAAAAACAAATAGACATACTGTGACAAAGTAGCAAGTTATACTAATTTTTTACACTTGAGCAGATCCAAATATCTAGCTGCTATCAATAAAGAACAGGGATTTTTGTTATGCCTGATTATAATAGTCAATCCAAGTCCCTGGTCATTTATCCTACACAGCAACATAATTTATAATGCTTTTCAACCTGGCTGAAGGATACATGTTAAATACTCCAGAATGGTCACATCCCATATGTATTCATAGTAGGAATCCATTGCATCGTGGCTGAAATATAAAATTAGACAAAAATAAAATTTTCCCACTTAATTCAGAACTCGAGTCATGAAGAGAGCAACAACAAAATGAATTTTGACTTCCCTGTGAATTCCATATCTTGGAGTACAGTACAGGAACCTGAGTATTCATAGCCCCTGGGTACTAGGCTGGTACCTTCAGGTGATTAGACACTGGCAATCCTTTGAGGACATGGCCCCTGGGCGCCATCCTTACAGCTTTACCCCACTCTGTGAATCGTCAGTTTTGTAGTAAGCAATGCAGAGTGACCCAGGAATAAAAGGGAGGGTGTCCGGTACTTTACAGCATGATAAGGCATTTACAGGCAAGTCAAAATACCTTTCATCTTACTTGAACAGTACAGGACACAGGCTGAGTTTTCATAGACCCTGGGATGTCCCCAAACGATGAAGGAGAAGGGTGGGCAATAATTAGGCAAACAGAACTTTGTCAATAGGCCCCACAACAAGGGTTTAACAGAACCAAGAGTGCCGCTACAATAATCTCGTATCTAAAACTGCAACTGCAGAAGACTGGACATCCACCTATTAGAACTATGAAATGGTATGAGGTCCAGGTGGCAGGCTTGCAAAGCTGTGCAACAGAAGCTTGGTGCTAGATTGTCCAGGAAACATCCGACTTGGTGGAGTGAGCGTGTAACAGCGCAGGAGGAGTTTTGTCCTTTACAATGTAAGCTCTGGTGATGAATTGCCTAATCCATCTAGCGAGGAAGGACTTTGGAAGAGGATGTCCCTTGTGAGGTCCTGACAGTAGGATAAATAGTAAGACAGTCTTCTTGAAAGAAGCTATTGCTTTGAAGTAGACTGATGGCTGTGTTTACGCTCAGTCAGTGGAGAGCATTTTCCTTTGGGTGCTTTGGAGCAGAGCCCAAGGATGTCAGAACTGTGTCTTCACTGAGCTGAAGACTGATACACATGCCTGAAGAAGAAGGAGTCCTGCATAACCCTGATATGTTGCACTTTACACTGTGAAGTGATCATGAAAAAAATGTTTGGCCTTATTTTCAAGGATCCTTGGTGTGCTGGAGACATATACTTTGGCTTATGGTTCAAGTCTCCAGCATCTATTACTTAATGCTTTTTCCAGGAATGTTTGTGAAGGGAATATTATATATAGGATCAGACCCAAGTTTTCAAGGTGAAGAGGTTAGAGAACATATTTTTGGAAGTTGATCCCCCCAAATGACAGCCTGAAGCATATGAATTGTCCTGTGAACGTTTCCTAATAGTTAGAAGGGAAATGAGTCCTTCAGAAGGAGATCTTTAGGTAACCTGCAACCTAAATGCCCTGAGTTTTTTAGAATGGCAAGATGAGGTGTGAGAGGGCCTTTTTGAATACCCGGGGGGCAGAGAGAATAGGCCAAACAGTGTGAAAACCTGTGAGTGATTACCTGCATATTCCACTTCATTAGCGCTTTCTATGCTTTGCAGTAGAAGACATCTTGGATGTCTACTAATGCCAAGTATTCCCCATGTCTCAGAGAGGCAATAACTAACCTTGCAGATTCCATGTAAAATTTTGAAATGTGAAAGTATTTGTTTAGGGATTTTAGGTTCAGGATAGGGTGAATAACCCTGCTGGGTTTTAGAATGAAATCCTTTGAATCTGTCCTCTAGGGGTGCTGGCACACCTACTCCCTTAGACAAGAGATGGATTAGGACATTCTTAAAGTCTGACAGTCCTTGGGCAGATTTTGGTTGATCAGAGAAGAGAGCGGTTAAGGGTGGAGTTCTGAACTCTATTTTGTATCCCTTTGAAACCGCCGATTAAACCCACAGCTGTAGGCCATCTATGACCCAAACTCTTTAGGAGTGAGGGCACCCCTTCATTGGGAAGAGAGTTTTTCGGGAAGACTTAGTGGGCTAGAAGTCTTGCTCTAAAAGAAAGGCCTGAACTTAGGCTTAGAAGTTGAAGCCTGGACAAATCTTTGAGGTGCTCTGTGTTTTGAGGGGGGTAGAGACTCCTAAATAAGAGGGGTGTTGAACTTTTCGGTTAAAAAGAATGTCTTTATACCTGTGACATCTTTCATGAATGTTGTCAAGTCTCTCACCAAAGAAATGTCCTCCTTCAAAGGGCATACATGTGAGTCATTATTTACAGGCAGCTTTAGCTGACCATGGTTCATGTTCTGTGAAAAGAAATCAGAGCCTTTCTAGAAATGTGTATTATCACTTATTCTAGGGCACAGAAAAAAGTAAGGCAGAAGATGGTTCTGTAATTAAGGTACAGAACTAAAATACAGCCTATAACCCATGGTCTATGAATGCTCAGCTTATGTCCTGTATTGTATAATTAAGATAACACTTTTCTTAGTAGAGAGGGTTAGAACGTTTGCCAGTATTTCATTTTTTGTGATCTGTGACCTAAGGGAAGATTTCTCTTCCTCTTCCTTCCTGTCCTTCTTACTGGTGCTTCCTGTGACATGAAATAAATACAGAATCTCCTAAACAAGGACACAGGTAGCCATTAAAATCAGATAGTGATTCTAACCCTTCCCTATTCAACTCCCAATCGGAAAAAAAAAAAAAAAAACATATTTGGGTGGACCAACTTTCTACTTTATCTAATGCAGCATTACCCATTTTGTTCTTGGAGAGCTTTGAAGGCAGTTTTATAATCAACTTCTCTAAGGAACTGGCAGAGTATGGCAACCTGTAAAAACAATAATCATAATATCTTAGTGATGCAAATTGTAGACTATAAACACACACACACACACACACACACACACACACACACACACACACACACACACACACACAAAACACTTTTTAATCAGAGTATAGCATCAAGTCAATTAAACCCCTGGGGTATTGATCTGGGTTGTTAATGGAGGAGATTCCAGGAGAAAGGCAGTTACTCTAGGAGAGCTGGACAGGGCCGTAGAAGGTCCTTAAACCATCAGCAGGACCGCTATCTGCTCCTTTGTGCAAGGAGGAACAGGATGAGCACTGCCGGAGCCCTACAAAATGACCTCCAGTAGGCCACTGGTGTGAATTTCTGTAACCAAACAATCAGTAACAGACTTCATGAGGGTGGCCTAAGGGCCCAACATCCTCTACTGGGCCCTGTGCTTACTGCCCGTCACCGTGGAGCTTGATTGGCATTGCCAGTGTACACCAGAATTGGCAGGTTCGCCACTGGTGCCCTGTGCTTTTCACAGATGAGAGCAGATTCACCCTGAGCACATGTGACAGATGTGAAAGGCTCTGGAGAAGCTGTGGAGAACATTATGCTGCCTGCAACATCATTCAACATGACCGGTTTGGTGGTGGGTTGAATGGCTCCCACGCTTGCCTGACCTAAATCCAATAGAACACCTCTGGGACATTAGGTTTCAGTCCATCTGATTCTGCCAAGTTGCACCTCAGTCTGTTCAGGAGCTCAGTGATGCTCTGGTACAGATCTTGGCAGAAATACCCCAGGACACCATCTGTCGTCTCATTAGGAGCATGCCATGACGTTGTCAGGCATGCATACAAGCACGTGGGAGCCATGGAAAATTGCTGAGTACCATTTTGAGCTACTGCAATGAAATTTTAGCAAAATAGACTAGCCTGCTGCATAATTTTTTCACTTTGGTTTTCGGGGTGTCTTTGAATTCAGCCCTCTGGAGGTTGTTAACTTTAATTTCCATCAAGCAATGTGGCATCCTTTCGTTTCTAACACATTACCCAGTCAATATCAGTATAGATATATCCATCATATTTTTCCCCATTGAGATCTGATGTGTTTTCTAAGTGTTCCTTTAATTTTTTTTGAGCAGTGTGTGTGTGTGTGTGTATATATATATATATATATATATATATATATACATACACACACATATATTATATATATATATATATATATATATATATATATATATATATATATATATATATATATATATATATATATATATATATACACACACATACATACATACCGATGTTTATTGTGCAGAGATTTTCACTTTGGCCTTGTTCTCCAACAAGATGCAGTCAATTACCCAAACCCTATCTGCATATTGCATCTATGTTCTCTTGAATTATGTGAATTTCCTTGAGGTATTCCCGTTTCCTCTCAAAATCTAAAAACATGCTGGTACAATAGTTCCCTCCCACCCAAAGCGCTGCTGTGTTTGAGAGTGTATGACTGCTGTAGGTACATCTGTAAACTTTTTTTAGGGGCAGAGACAAATGTGAACAATTTAATGTTTCCTAAATAGCTTTATGAATAAACACAGTTTTAAAGAGAAAATGTCCAAAGCTTTTTTGGTCATACTTTTCTTCTGGGTCACAGTAGTGCGCTTATTTCTGCACTCCTTTGACTTTAGGATCCATCTAGGTCCGTGGTCCTCAACTCCGGTCCTCAGGGCCCACTAACAGGCCATATTTTAGGTATTACCTTGGGGAGATGCAGACTAGAGTACTGCAATCACTGAGCAGCAAATTATATCACCTGGGATGTATTTCAGTTATCTTGCAAACCTGGCCTGTTAGTGGGCCCTGAGGACCAGGGTTGAGGACCACTGATCTAGGTGACTGACTGGCAGCTGGCTGAGCCTCTTAATGTCACACTGAAAGCCTGAGCCAGACGCTCCCATTCCCTCCACAGCCTGGCACTTCAGTGAGCTCTGAAAGGGCAGAGAAGAGAGCCCTCAGAGACCCTGCTCAGTGAAGACCAAGAACTGAGCAAATTAGAAGTCATGTGATCGTCGCTCAGTTCTCGGTCTTCGAGCCAGCGACGAACAGCTGCATCATCGGATAGATGCGTTCATTTTTTAATTTCCCACACTTCTCTTTTAACATATACAAAACACAATACAGCAGTGGTGGTTAACTGGAGACACGCCGAAGGACACACAGTGTGGGAACATGTTATAAAAAGACTGCCAGAGATCACAGATATTACAGTCCCTGTAAAAAAGAAATGGTCCCAGTATCCAAGGGCCTCACAACAAGTGCCAAAGGGCTGCAGGTTGGGTATCAGGGAAAAAACAGCATTAACAGGCACATACCTGAGTGTGGCAGGACAGTTGGTTACAGCACTTTATCATTCTTTTAATCACCTGTTAAATGAACAGCAAACATAATACTCCATATTATATTATCCAATAAACAACTCAAATCTAGGATCTTTGTTGAAGTGGTTAGTGAAGCTCCTCTGTTAATATTCACCATACAGTCACACAAATAAGATAAAAAAATAAGGGCTAAGAGTTCATTTTAGGGGTTAGATTAGGTGTTCGAGATCCTCAGAGATTCACAATTTGCCAAAATTGATTTTGGAACAAAATTCCAGATTTTGGCCAAACTAGCCTTTAATTTTGCTATGTGGAACCACAAGGCAAAATTAGATGTATGAAACTCTTTTTAAAGCTACAACATGCTCCTAGCTGTAAGACAGGCCAAATTTAAAATAAAGCTATGCCATACCCCCTTCTCCCTCCACTCTGTGACATGGCATGGTTTATCAACAAGACCATATAAGCATGTTCACAATCACATAGCTTTGTCTGTCAAGAAGGCAATTTATAACGATGTCATGGCATAGATGAACAAAGCTTCCTGAGCATGTGGCTGTACTTATAAAGTCTATCTAAAACAAAGCCATGGAACACCCCGTCACTGTTTATCATTGTTCTGTTGATAAATCATGACATTATGAACATGCCAATCATAATACTTTTTTCTTTTGTACAAAGTGTTCCATGATCGTTAGAGTTGTCTTGTATGGCCAGCACTACAACAGTTAGGTTAAGGATAAGGGACAAGCTACAGGGGTTGGACAAAATATGGAAACGCCAGGTAAAAGAATGAAATCATTACTTAATATGGTGTTGGACTGCCTTTGGCATCCAAAATGGCCTGAATTCTCCTGGGATTTGACATATATAAAAGTATCGGGGGGTGGATAATGGAATCTGATACTGCTCTTCATACAAAAATATTTTCAGTTCTCGCAGAGATGCAGGAGGCCGAAAACGAGCCCAAACTTTGCTCTCTAAAATTTACCATAATGGCTCAATGATATGGAGGTCCGGCGACTGCGGCACCTAGGGAAGGTGCGAGACCTTGTCTGCATGCTTGTCAAACCATGATCTGAAAACACCAGCTTTGGGAATCGGAGCATTATAAACTTGGAAAATTGTGCTGTCTTCGGGAAACAATGTCTGCACCATGGGGTGCACATGGTCAACCAAAATTTATATATAGTCGCTGCCAGTGACTCTACTTTTCAAGATGATGATGGGGCCTGCAGAATACCAAGATATGACCGCCGAAACCATGATTACGCCACCACCATGCTTTACCGTTGGCACAAGACAGTCCTGGTTGTAAGCTTGGGACGATGATCGCCACGCGTGTGAAGCTCAATTTTTTGGACCATATTACAGTCATCCATTGATTGATAATCCACGATTTATGGGTGTTTTACCATTCTCTCCTCTTTTGAGCATTACGATCAGTCACTAGTGGCTTGGCAATTGCAGCTCACCCATGAATGTTTTGCTTATGGAGGTCAATCTGCACAGTTTTTGTGGACACAGGCTTTGGAAGACTGTGATTGAGCTCTGTAGTCACTTCTGCAGCAGTTTTCTTATTCCTGGTCACAATTATGCGCAATGTCCTTTTGGTCAGTTGACCTGGTCGATTATGCTTATGCTGATCAGACAATGTATTCCCGAAAACTGTGTAGGCCATAATAACCTTTGATACTGTACATTGCGACATGGCAAATAAATTTGGAACGTCGGTCACAAAGGCACCAGCTAAGCAGGCGCCAACAATTTGCCCTCTTTGTTAGCTCAGACACTTGTTAGCTAGGGGTCTCATCACACAGCGGAAGAAAAATAATTTTACATCACATCCGCTTTCAACGCGAAGCATGTCGTCACTTTCACACCTACAAATCATCTAGTGTTTCCACATTTTTGTCCAACCCCTGTATATGCCATTAACATTTCAGAAGATACTCTATCACTTGTTTTCAGCATCAAAAGCTTCATACCGGTAACCATTATCTTGGTACCAATTCAAAAAACTGATCTACTCCTGGTAAGAAAGCACCCCTTTCTGTTTAGAATTCTACATACCTAACAGGCAAATTTTGTAAGTTTGCCCACTTACAAAGAAATGAAGGGCCAAGCAAAATATGACTTAGTACTTGGTGGAGAAACCCTTGTTGGCAAGCACAGAGGTAAGACGTTTCTTGTAGTTAGTTACCAGGTTTGCACACATTTCAGAAAAGATTTTGGTACACTCTTCTTTACAGATCTTCTCTAAATCCTTAAAGTGCAAGTCCAATCTAAAACTAAAATCCCTGCATCAACACACATCCAAGATCTAAAACGAACCTTTCTAGCCCTGTAAAGAAGAACCCAGTATACATACCTTTTTTGAAGCTGATCTGATCCGGTCTCCAGCAGTGGAAGCTCTGCAGAGGACACAGCCGACAATGGCTATGAAATGAATGGGGAGTGACGTCACCCATAGACTTACTATGGGGCTTCCATTGTCGGATTTGTCCTCTGCACCTGCCTTCACAGCGAAGCCGCGGCTGACAACTTTGGGATCAAGTTGGATATGCTTAAAAAAAAAAAAGTATGTATACGGATTTCTTCTTTACAGGGCTAGATAGGTTAGTGTTACTTCATTGATGTCTGTTGATACAGGGATTTTAGTGTTAAGGTGGACTTCTACTTTAAGGTTTTTTCGGCTGCCGCTTGGCTTCTCAAAGTTTTAGTTGCCTCCATTGATTTTCTATAGGATTAAGGTCTTGAGACTGGCTAGGCCACTCCATGACCTTAATGTGCTTCTTCTTGAGCCACTCCTTTGTTGTCTTGGCGGTATGTTTTGGGTCATTGTTATGCTGGAATACTTATCCACGACTCATCTTCAGTGTTCTGGCTGAGGGAAGATGGTTCTCATCCAAGATTTTACAATACATTGCCCCTTCCATTTGCCCCTCAGTGCGGCAAATTCGGCTTGTACCTTTAGCAGAGAAACAGCCCTAAAGTAGAATGTTTCCACCCAGTGCCTGACTGTAGGGATGGTATTCTTGGGGTCATGGTCAGCATTTTTCTTCCTCCAAACACGGCGAGTCGAGTTAATGCCAAAGAGCTCAATTTTGGTCTCATTTGACCACGGCACCTTCTCCCAATCCTCTGAATTATGTAGATGTTCATTGGCAAGCTTCCGATGTACATGTGCCTTCTTAAGGAGGGGGGGCTTGTGGGTGCTGCAGGATTTCAACCTATGGCGGCGTATTGTGTTACCAATGGTTTGTTTGGCGACACTGGTCCCAACTGCATTGAAACTCTGAAAAAACATTACCAGCTCATGCACCGATCCTAAACTTGAATGTCCAGACTGGTGATTTTTGAAAGGCACTCACGGAATTATAGATAATGGGGCGTTGCAGCTCCTTACCCTCCACTGGGTGGTGGACAATCAACTGTTCAAAATAAAAAGAAGAGCGCACACGACTGCCCAAGCAGAAAACCGTTTTATTGCAGATTAAAAAGGCTGTACATAAATACACTCACATGGATCAAATGGATATGAAGCACATCGGTAAGCCCAGGACGTCACCACCTCTCTACTGTAGACAACTGCACTCCTACCATCGCATATCCATCAGAATGTTTCTTTTTATCTTTTTCCTTTCCTTTTAGTGTTTATGTAACCAATTTTTATTTATAATTGTCTATAAGTGTTGATGGTTGTACACAATTTAGCTCTTGCTGGTTTCTCCCACTATTGTCCAAAATTGAGTCTGTCCCTCTTAAGACATGAGTGAGGGGATGGGCTGGTGCAGATAAATATTCGAGGGACACCAGCAAGGGCGGGACCTGAAGGGGCCATGCCTCCGAAACGCGTAGTCATAGCAATCCTAATTATGTGGTGTGACGTTGGGAGGTTTTCCTCTCTCCAGCCTATCTGCTTGTCACCTCCTTCAGCTCTTCCTCGCGTCCCTAGGTGCATGCGTGGCCCTGGTCTGGGCGCAGGCGCACTGAGAACTGCGAGAGAGAGCGGACAGCAAGTAGAAGTGCGGTCGTCTACAGTAGAGGTGGTGACGTCCTGGGCTTATCGATGTGTTTCATATCCATTTGATCCATGTGAGTGTATTTATGTACAGCCTTTTTAATCTGTAATAAAACTGTATTATGCTAGAAAAGTGCCAAAAGACTGCACACGAATTTTGTTGGCCAACAACAGCCGACTGCAGAAGTGATGTCATGTGATGGTTAACTTTCCCTGTGTTTTTTCTTCTCTGAGCATGCCCAGTCTTGCAAATCTGCTGATTGTCGGCCGAATTCTGTACTGACTGGCGAACAATCGACCGTTCTGGTGTCGGCATACAAAAATTTTTATGCTTGCACGACAGATTCTGTTCGGCCCAAAGTGTGCTGTCGGCTGTCGGAAGCATCATACTAACAAGCCTACAATCGGCCGATCGGTCGTCGGCCGAATCTTTACGGCCGACAATCGGTACGTGTGTACGGGCCTTTTGAATGGAAGAAAGATTCTGTGGACAGGTGTCTTTTATACACATAACGAGTTGTCGTTAGGAGCACCTTCCTAAATTGACAGGACTAATTTGTGTACCACATGGGCACATACTGTAGCCAGTCTGTGGGATCCAGAATTATTGTTGGTTGGTAGGGGACAAAATATTTATTTTACTCACTCAACTGCAACTCAATTTGTAACATTTATATCATGTGTTTTTTCTGGATTTTTGGTAGATATTCTGTCTCTATCATTTAAAATACACCCATGATAAAAATTATAGACCCTTTATTTCTTTATTATTGGGCAAACTTACAAAATTTACAGGGGATCAAATAATTATTTTCCCCACTGTAGGTCAGACAGCAGTTTTTCATGTAACTGTATGCAATCTAACCAGCCCCATCATTTTATAGTACACACCATATGACTGACATACATTAGCATTTTCATTGCAAACAATTTTCTTTTGTGTGCAGCTATAAATCTGTGCTGTGAATTTTATTATGAAAAGGATTTTATTAAACCACAAACACTACTGGAATCAAACAAAAAACCTTTTATGTAGCTGTAAGCATGACAATAGCTTTGGGTCTATCTCAGGGTTGCTTGATAACTAATGATATAATAGCACCCAGTAACTTTCAGTTAGGGCCCTTTCACACGGGCGATCCGATCAGATCCGCCTGTCAGTTTTTTAGGCGGATCTGATCGGATCCTCCATGCAGCTCTATGGGGCAGCGGGTGTCAGCGGAGACACCTCCGCTGACACCCGCTGCCATCCATATCCGATCCTGTCCGTGAAATCTGGACGGATGGAAACCCTATTTTTCCATCCGTTTAGTGATCGGATTGGATGAGAGCGGACAGGCGGTCCGCTCTCATCCGATCCCCCATAGAGGGCAGCGGGTGCTGAGACACCTCCCTCTCCGCTCTGCAAGCGGAGACGGAGCTGTCATCCGCCGGCTCAGCGGGGATCGCGGATCGATCCCTGCTGAGCAACACGGATCCGCCAACGGAGGCGGACCGTGTGAAAGAGGCCTTAAAACAGAACAATGCCAGCCAACATCATCAGACATTGCTTGCATCTCAATGTAATACACACTGTATTCATAATCACTGACACATCCCCACCATGGCCTCCCACAACAAGTGTACCTACTGGCCTCTGTGGTTCCTGTGCCCTGGGTTGGGGTAGGGGTTCACAGATATGTACACAGTACACTTGGATATAGAGGCACCCTAGAAATAGACTGTTTTCTAGGATCACAAAGCTTTATTGTAATATTTGTACATCTATCTTACCTGATCAGTATACACATCTGGCGGGACTTGTTTGGTGAAGAAGTCAGATGAGACAGCCCCAGCCTGAAGATAGTAGTTTAAAGCAGCAGAAAACTGGTTGGTTGCTGAGGGTAAAAAAAAAAAAAAAAACTTAATACTGTAATGTTTGCACACAAACCACACTGCTTGTACAGGATACCTGTATGGTACAGGAAGATGTATTATGTAAAGGGTTCACTCACCAAAATATATATCGGCCTGGATGATGAGCCAGGAGTGGTTATTGGAATTGATTTTTAATGAGTATTTCACTAGTTCTTTCACAGTGACAGCAACAGCATCAAAGTCTACAGACTGGAAGCTAGAAGAAATTAGATTGTTAAAAGAATTTAGAAAGTAATAGATGGGAGGCAATGTATGAGATGGCAATATTAAAAGAAACAGTGACACCAAAGACTTGACAGGCCACATTCTTCCGCATGCCTCCCCTGTTAAGACATTGAACTCATTGTTGGCATTCACACTCCTAATGCACCCCCTTCTCTTTTTCCCCTGTCCTACACTGCTTCCTTTTTCCATCTTCCACACCTTCTAGACCCCCAATGTCTCCTGTGCCCACCAATGCAGCTAATCATGCACTATCTGCATCATTAGCTACAGTAGTCCAGGAATGACATTTGTGAACCTGGAAGTGATATAGTACCCGTGGTTTCCATGTTCATTAGTCTGCAGTTTCCACATTTCTGGGCTCCCTGTAGGGTCACTGGGGCGCCTCTAGAGGTGGGATAGATCATTTTTACCTGAAGTCCCTTTTCCAGGTGTTAAAGTCAGTACCAAGGTGACAGCTTCTGCTGCTTGCTTTAACCCCTTGTTTACCATGCCGTTTATAAATGAACCTTGGTAGACAAAGGGTTAAAGAGAAAAAAGGTTGCTGGAAAAAAAATAATTACAGGTTAGTCTGTAAAACAAAACTGGAAAAAAAAAGAAAAGAAAAAAGATGTCCACCCTCTTTGAACACTAGCAAAAAACTGAGGCAAACTGGCAATAGGAGGGATTCTACCCTGTGCTGCTCTACAGTTTCTTTTCGTTTTCTACTGTTGCTCATTTGCCAGTGTAGGCAGTAGTAAAACTCAAAGGTTTAAGACTTTCTAAATCCCTCAATGGAGGAGAAATAAAACAAGGTTAAGGCTGGTGTCTGACAGGATGTGATAGAACAATTGGAAATGATTCAACAATAACCAACACAAGTGCAGTGCCCCAATAACAGTACAGGTACCGCAGCCCCATATAACTGAGAAACAGCCATAGATAGCCAAGACCTCTAACACAAATAACTTCAGATACACAAAAAATCTAAAAAGCACTAAACAACATTAACTGGATTTATTCATTCCTCTAGGACTGCATTTAACCCTTCTCTGCCATGATCATCACTTCACTCAACAGCTATGGAAGTCTAACTCCGCAGCCACTGAACTGCACTATATTAATGAAAGTATTGGGACGCCTGCCTTTACACGCACATGAACTTTAATGGTATCCCAGTTTTCATCCGTAGGGTTCAATATGGAGTTGGCCCACCCTTTGCAACAGCTTCAACTCTTCCCCGAAGACTGTCCACAAGGTTTAGGAGTGTGTCTATGGAAATGTTTGACCATTCTTCCAGAAGCGCATTTGTGAGGTCAGGTACTAATGTTGGAGAGGAGGCCTGGCTCGCAGTCTGCACTCTAATTCTTATCAAAGATGTTCTATCAAGTTGAAGTCAGGACTGTGTAGGCAAGTCAAGTTCCTCCACCCCAAACTCGCTAATCCATGTCTTTATGGACCTTGCTTTGTGCACTGGTGCGCAGTCCTGTTGGAACAGGAAGGGGCCATCCCCAAACTGTTCCCACAAAGTTGGAAGCATGAAATTGTCCAAAATGTCTTGGTATCCCTTCACTGGAACTAAGGGGCCAAGCCCAACCCCTGAAAAACAATCACACACCATAATCCCCCCCTCCCCCAAATTAGTTGGACCAGTGCACAAAGCAAGGTCCATAAAGACATGGATGAGCGAGTTTGGGGTGGAGTAACTTGACTGGCCTGCACAGAGTCCTGACCTCAACCTGATAGAACACCTTTGGGATGAATTAGATTGGAGACTGTGAGCCAGATCTTCTCTCCAACATCAGTGCCTGACCTCACAAATACGCTTCTTAAAGAATGGTCAAACATTCACATAGACACACTCCTAAACTGTGTGGACAGCCTTTCCAGAAGAGTTGAAGCTGTTATAGCGGCAAAGGGTTGACCACTCAATATTTAACCCTACAGACTTAGACTGGGATGCCATTAAATTTCTTCTGCATGTAAAGGCCAATACTTATGGTAATATATTTTGCTTCTGCAGGGGTGTCAAACTCAATTTCATTGCGGGCCACATTATCAGTAGAGTTACCCTCAAAGGGCCGTTTGTTCCTGGGGTGCGCTATGTACACAGTGCAAGGTTCACGAGTGCATTACCTGCAGAGTTCAGGACTACGCTAAGTACAGAGTGCAAAGTTCAGGAGTGAGCTACGTACAGAGTGCAGAGTTCAGAAGTGCATTATGTGCAGAGTTCAGGACTAAGCTATGTACAGAGTACAAGGTTTAGAAGTGCGCTACGTACAGAGGGTAGGGTTCATGAGGGCGTTACTTACAGAGTGCAGGGTCCAGGGGTGCATTATGTACAAAGTGCAGCATTCAGGAGTGTGCTGTACATGGAGTGAAGGGTTTAGGTTTGCACTGAGTTTGTAACCCCCCCCCCCCCCCCCCCTATAGCTTCCTCGCATCGCTTTCACCCACCTGGCCTGGCTCTAGTACCTCCCTGTGTATTTTCAGGGAGAGATTTTCTCTCTCTTAGATTCTGTAGATCTGTCTCTGCTGTGCCCTACTGTGAGTGCATCCAGGAATCTGTTAGGCCCAGGAGCCGCTGAGGGCAAAGCTGTCCCTTGTCAACACAGAAGGCCTCTGTATTCACAAGTGACAGTGAGGAGTGGGAGCAGAGGGTGAGAGGCGGAGGTGGCAGAATGTGCTTCCAGCCATTTTCTGGCTGCAAAACTGGGTGAGAGAGCCACATGACAAGGCCCCATTCGGCCCGCGGGCCTTGCGCTTGACACACGTGTGCTACAGCAATAAAAGGGAGGACCAGTGAGTGGATTCCTTCCCAATGGCTGGAGCAGTTCTGGGTTTCAGCTCAATGTCCCAAAGAAGAAGACGCTATGTAGCACAAGAAGAGGAGGGTCAGGAACACTTACATTTCCTGAGCCTTTCAATAGGCCAAAAAAGACTCTATGACGACAGCCCATGCACATTATTAGAAGCAGGAAGAAAAAGTCTATATGACACTGCATAGCAAGCATTATAGGGTACCTGTTCTTCCCCTTAAGCTGCTCCTCTACCTCCCAGATCCACCAACACAACCTCCTAAAATAACTTGCAACTCTGTACATGCGGCACACAGGCACTCTCCACTCACCACCCGCAATTCGTCCTGGGTTCCTATGTGAGCAATCACCAGGCTTTAGAGTTGTCACACAGGGTAGGGGAATAGCATGCTCAGTTCTATGCAAGTGTTGACCTTCAGAAAGCCAAAACTTGCACCTCCAGAGCTCCTTGGAATTAATCTGCATCTGAGCAGCAGGATAAAGCAAGAAGGAACATACACCAATTAGTTTAGTTTTAATTTGTTTCAAGTACTTTAAAGTTCATGTCCACCCAAAAAACTTTTTGAGTAGGAAAGAATCAGAAACCCTTTCAGTTTTCTGCTATCCTGGGCTCCATTAAGGAGATTTCCACTCTCACAGTGACAATGGTTTAACCAGACAGAAGTCAGGGGAAAATGTGCAAAAGGGACACAAAAACAACTATCATTTCTACCCAAAGACAGCAGATAATGCATGTGGAGGCTCTCTGTAACATATTAAAAATAATTTACAATCATCTTACTTTGGTATGCTCGTTGGCCAGATAGAGATGTGTTCAGCAGTGATATCATTAACAATATCCTCCTGTATGACAAATAGAAAACATGTTTACAAGCTATTCATGCTCAATTAAACTCAAACCACAAGACCGAAGAGCTTACCCGGAGATTATGAAGCTTGACAAACAAAGATAGCAATGTTGTCAACACTAGAGGTTCCTGCAAATAAGAGGTAGGGGGAAAAAAATGAGTCCATAAATCTGGTCATTATCCAAATACAATTATTCTGTACACTTAGACATGTTCATGAAATTGGTATTCTGGTATATGTCAGCAATGTACTGTAAATCCCCTGAAGTTGGGAAGTATAGTTATGTTACCATACTGTTTATCAGACATACAGGGGTTGATTTACTAAGGCAAAAATACAAATTTTCCCTAGAGCTTAGTGAATACGCGGAAGCTTAACTTTGTAAAAAACATCCAATCAGGTGCAAGGAAAAAAAAAACAAAAAAAAACAAACCAGCATATGATTGGGATGTTGGAAATCAGCAGACTTTCACAACATCTACTAAGTTCTGGGGACAAAAAAAAAAGTGCAACTGTACTTTCAAAGTGCACAGTCTGCTTGCCTTTAGAAAATCAACCCCACATACTTTCAGGGTAAGATCGAATAGCAGAAAGCCCTGAAATCTGTGTGCAGGCAGTTTGTAGACCGGTGTAGTCTGGCCTCCCTGCATAGGTGGTGCTGTCCGTCAGCAGCCATGCAGAATGAGTGGTGGGCAAGGGGAACCCACGTTCTTTAGAGATCTCCAAAGGTGTAATCAGTGGAGCAGCTGTCTGACTGGACGCTGCCACCATGTTTGACCTGTGCAGCCATCCTAAGCTAGGGACAGTGTAAGGTTCACTTGCTTGTGCCTCTAGCTAAAATCTCTTCCACCTTTAGGCACCGTCTCCACCCACCTCCTCTGTCAGATGCTGTCGGACGTTGTGTTACCAGGAATCCTCTGCAACTGCAAATTGTCAGCTTTATTTCATCACAAAAGTGGTGAACAGTGGGCTATGGCTGAACATTTCCTATATTAGTGATGAGCTGTTGTCAGTTGTACTACAGCCACCTGTCATCTGATGGTTTGCAGCTTTACATCCTGGATAGGCTTTGATGTACTAAAACATTAGATTTAGCGCCAACCACACCTTTCGTGTCATTTTGAAAGGAATGTGTTATGGTTCACCTTCTGTTTGGTCTTTATACTAGTCTCTGGATGGACAGTGACATCCATGGCTTGACTGTTACTTCAAGGTATTGGGTTACCATGAAGAGTGAATTCTGTATATACACCAATGCAAAAATAAGTTGGATGCCAAAGACACAGGGGTGGCATAATCATTGTTTTACCATTTCTGTGTCACCTTCATGGGAATACATGAACAATTGTCTCCTGATAGGAAAATAAGATACTTTGGTGTTCTGACAGTTTCAGTAGAACAGCAAAAAGATCTGGCAAGAGACTGAGCCCTACTATATGCCATTCAAAAATTGGTAATATAAAGAGAAGCGGGGTTAGAGATTACTTGCCATATCCATCAAAGTGCATAAATGACCATTGGTTGTAAAATGCCTGCAAAGTATCTGCAGATGACTTCAAATCAGTTAAATTTGCCTAGGCAGGACTTTAAATCCCTATGTCCAGACTGTATAAAAGGCTACAGCTTCTCTCAGGTCGAGAACAAGCACATCCCCCCAATCTCTCATTCAATAGCCAAAATACAAATCTAACCAGCCCCAGAGACCTTAAAGGGGTTGTAAAGTCATAAAGACAGAAGATTTTTATTTTAATGCATTCTACTTATCTGAGCCCCATCTCTGTCCAGTGATGTCCCTCAGCTGCCTGGGACTCTCCCTCCTGATTGGCTGAAATACAGCAGTGGCTCCCGTGGCTGTCAAAGTCAGTTAACCACTAACTGACTTTGAGAGGGGGTGGGCTAAATCGCAGCTCCGTGTCCGAATGGACACACAGAGCTGCAGCTCGGCTCGGATGTCCCCAGAGCAAGCTGCTTGCTGTGGAGGCACTCAACAGGAGGGAGAGGCCAGGAGCAAAAGCCAGGGACCCAAGAAAAGGAGGGAGGATCAAGGCTGCCCCGTACAAAACCATGTCACAGAGCAGGTAAGTAGAACATGTCTTGTTATTTAAAAAATATTAATAATAATAGTAATACGGGACTTTATAATCACGTTAATATTTGACAGCTGAATGGCAGGGAAAGGGGCTTAGTGCCAGGAGGGACAAACCTTAATTCCAAATATACAGCCTGGGCCTTGGATCCCCGGTTATCCCTAACTAAAAAGAGGTACAGGTTTATATAATAAAGTATATAACAAGTTCACTTTAAGGCCTCATGCACACAGGATGTTTTGCCAACTCTCCTAGACTCATTTCCTCCTGGCAGCTTTTGGCAGAGAAAATGCTGGATGCTTGTAAACAGGTGTAACGAGTTTAGGCGTGACATATGCTTGGAAATGTAAGACTGGTGAACCTTGCGCTTATGGTGAATAAATAGTGATAAATATGATTAATTTAGTTAATTAATTAAATAAATGAGCTGCCTGCTGCAATAAAAAAGTGTAAGCGCTTTTTTTAAAATGTTGGTCTGTGATTGCAGCGCTGCTTCAAAGTGTATACGTGCATAAATAATCTAAAGTGCCAAAAAATAGGTATTGAAGACTTATAGAATAGAATTATAAAGTGCTGGTGCTCATCCGTGCTGCTTGTGGGGTCTCCCCCTTCGTATTTCCACTTACCACAATGTGGCTGAAGGATCAGCAAGGCCTCGGAGACGTAAATTCAGCCCATGGCTACATAATGAAATCTTTTCAAACCTCAGGCAAATGTCCGGCTTTAAAAGGAAGCAAAGAATCTCTTCTATAATCACCGAAACAGCAGAGTTCTAAACCCTGCCTTTTCTTTTTATGAGGACACTTGGGAACATCTAAAGAGGAAAAGGATTCTTATGGATTTCTAGCAAGCACTAATGATTCCAAGGATCACCATGGCTATTTCTTCCTGCTTTGCATAAGCCACATTGTGGTAAGTAGAAATACGAAGGGGGAGACCCCACAAGCAGCACGGATGAGCACCAGCACTTTATAATTGGAAAAAGGACTATTATATATTGGACTTTTATTCGCAATAATTTTTGCACTTGTTTTTTGCGGATATCTAACAAGTTTAATTGCACTATTTTTCAGCACAGTATAATTGCACTTTATGAATCATTCTTCAGTCTGCAATACCTATTTTTTGGCACTTTAGATTATTTATGCACGTATACACTTTGAAGCAGCGCTGCAATCACAGACCAACATATGCTTGGAAATGAATGCATTTAATTGGCCAGAATAACGATTTATTCTTGCTATTGAAAAAAATGAAATGCTTATGCTCTGAACTCTCCTAGCGTTAACGCACATTTAGATGCGTTCAAATGCGTCAAGCATTTTTTCTATCAAAACGTCACTGCTCCTTGGCGCACTGGTTGTGGTTTTTTTTTGCTGCTGCTTCTAATTGTCTATGTGTGCATGGACACCTAGGGGTTGATTTACTAAAAGTGCAGCTGTGCATGGCAGCCAATCAGCTTCTAACTTCAGCTTGTTCAATTTATCAATTTAGTTTTGACAAAAAAAAACCTGGAAGCTGAAAAGTTTAGAGGCAGAAATAAACCCCCCCCCCAAAATGCCAGATACCTCCAACAGCCACATTAAAAAACGTCTAGTGTTCATGATTCCTCGGTATATGATATATACAGAAATAGCGGAGGCTAGCAGGTTTTTGGATTTAAGGTGTATTTCATTAGATTTACAACCAAATAATTTTGTATTAAAGTCTGTTGAAAGCAAGTTCAGAAATATGCTTTGTAAAGAAGATACTTACTCTTAATTTCTTTGTAAAAGACAGAAGTTCACTCCTACAATAAAAGGAAATAGGGAATTAACAGGAGCAATAAATAAACTAAACAGTCGCTGCACCATAACATTCATTTCAGTTTTTGGTAGAGTTGGGAGGTTCATGTGTCACAAAACAATACCCTTATTGTCCGAAATAATACATCTTTCATAAAAATCCTTTCTTACTGTGCACTTTACCTTCATGTAACTTCTTCCATGATCCCCCATGATTCTCCTTTTCCCTTCACTTGTGTTTGTTGAAACAAGCAGAGTACTGCTCTAAGCATATTACACATCCCATATGTCAGATTTCATCTTGGAAGCAAACAAGAGAGGGTGGCTTTGTTCATAAATACAGTGGGACTGTAGAGAACAAACATGGCCACCAACTAATATGGAGTCAGATCAGCAGCAGAAAAAGAAAAAAAAAAAAGAAAAGAAAAAAAAGAAGAAGCTGAAGCAGTTCCCAGCCACCTGCTTTAACATTTAGGAAGGTGCTCCAAGATCCATCCTAAATTTTTAACTCATGGAGAATTAAACTGGAGGGTTTCGTAAGCACCAAGAACAATCCTACTTCTTTAGGAGGAGAGAGACTTTAAAGCCCCTTACACATGGGCCGAATGCCGGGCAACAACGATCAGTTCAATAAAAACCGGCCGACATTCGACCTCTGTGTATGGCAGCCAGTCAGACAGAAGCCGGCCGAACCAGCAGCTGACCGGCTCCCGATCAACTCTTACAGCTGATGGCTTAGAGCGCTCACAGGAGTGTTTTGGTGGGGAGGCCACCCCCCTGTCAGAACACAACAGCTCAGTGGGGGAGATCGCTGTACTAATGTCAGATTGTTAGTACAGCGGCTCCAATCACAGCTGACAGTTTTTATTTTGTTCAACGCGCTGGGTTAAACAGAAGAAAACTCAGTGTTGTAAGAGTGTGGCAAAAGAACTGTTGATAATAGTGGGCAGGAGTCTGCGGGCAGCTCCGCACCACTACACTCCTTCTATAATGAAAACATTTTCAAACAAGCACTTCGACTCCAAATGAATTGATTTTATTTAGAAAAAAGTGTTCTCATCAGTACAGGCTGAGTAGTACTGTAAGAGCTCAGCGTCTTAGGAAACAAATCAGAGGTAAAACGTCTATTTACTCAGAGACATGTTTCATTTTCTGAGCCTGATTACACTATTTCAATGAATTGTTGTGTAAATTCACCTACCTTTAATCTGTCTTTCACAAAGGTCTACACACACCAACATTTACCAAAGTCACGGTGATAGGTTTACCCCCCCCCCCCAGCAGGAAGAATACTAACCGAGAGAAAAATGAATATATATGGATGTGGCACATTGCTATTATAATGTGAAATTATGCAAAAACTTTTGTAAACGAAAATAAAAAAGTTTTAGAAATGTGTCTTATCATGATTAATTCTTCTTACAAGTAATAAAGTGAATTATAATGCTCTACCAAATTATATCTTCCAAGGGTCATCAATCATCAAAAAAAGTTTAAATATATAAGATATCACCAATTGATTCATATATATATATATATATATATATATATACACACATACACACACACACATATACACACGTGTAGGCAAAGCACCACATCCATTTTTTTTTCCCCCGTTTGTACATGGGGGACTCATTAATTAGATGTGACCAGCTGCTTAAACTGAAATTATTATTCCCCTACCTGTAAGTGGTAGTGCATAGGATTTTTCACACAAATCTGACTACACAACAAACAGTGCCCCCAATGTCAGAGGACACAGAGGAAATCATCTGCTTCTACAGAAAGAACAGAAATGACAGCAAATACACATAACTGCTAACAGCTGAGGCCTGAGGTGGTAACAATGTTCTTGTCAGAAGCAAAGTCATCGTGATCTATGCAAGGAAACCTATCATGGGAGAAATTGGAGATTCCCCTTGTTAACATCATTCTAAAACTAACATCCTTACTAAGTCAGTGAGCTAAAGTACTGAAGCCTGAGGCTTTACAGGCTAAACAAGTATTGTGTACAAGTGGCATGTGTATTATTACTGAAATCTTAGCATGCTTTTAGTATACCTTCAAGATTTGGGAAGTAATTCAACATGAAACAAGTCCTATATTGCGCCTTTATGCAGGAGTTTCTTGTAATAAAGACCGGTCACTGCTGCTCTCTGTCCTTGTGCAGAGTGACTGGTCTTGTATCCGCCCCTTCTGTGGTTTTCTGCAGGCAGCCTGTAGTGGGTGGGGTCTACAGGATCACTCCTTTGGCTCTGCTCTCTGCACAGGCTATGTACAAGACAGTGGTGATAATATTATGTATATGTATATTAAAGTAATATCTAGGTTTACAAAAGGCAACCAGGCATTGCAAGTAGAGGTCATCAATACAGTCTATACATTTCTCAAATGACAAGTGTCCTGTCAGTTAGTGCAGAGTGCAATGTTTCTCATCCCATAACATACCGGTATATTATTCCCATGGTGGATTCTCTATTTTTGATCAGGCTAATCCTTCCCTCGTTGTTCCTCTTGTGCTGGTTGGAGACACTGCATATCTGCACTACAACATCCCACAGATCTTTAGCTGCCCTCCGGCTGTCTGGTCCCGAGAGCTCTTTACATGTGGCTGCCAGCAGCTGACCAAGCTGGAAAGAGAACAAGGAGTATAATAAAATGGTCAGAGATGATAAAGATTGTGAGAATATAAGGAATAAATCAAAAAACAATTGACAAAAATGCAGTAGGATGTGTATATAACTGCAGTGATTAAATGGTGACAATAGACAACTAGAAAATCATTCAGAAAGCGGCCATTGCTATCTGGGAAACATTGCCACCCTGCTTATATCAAAGCCCACATTCACTTGCTTTAAATATTTCACAAACTTGGGCAATTCCAGTCCAAAGTTATGAGTAAGGCTCCACTTATTCTGTAAAAGCGGAGAATGGCCCAGAACCTCCTGCCTCCCAAGACTCCCTGAAGCCACTTAAAATAACAGACTGCCTCAACGACCAATAGAGAGGATCCTAAAGATAGGCACGTGTGTGCTGCAAGCTTAATGCTTGCAGGAATGGTTGAGCTCTGAGTATAACTTTAGCAGGCTTTATCTTTGGATCAAATCATTTTGCCTGTGGTTTTGCCTAGGTAACTTCTAGAGTTATTTCCTCACATTTTTATCCAAGTTGTCCAGGTTTATAAGAGGTTTCTCAAAAAAAGGGACAGCGTCAGTTGAATAAGCAAATGAACATGGGAGATTTATAAAATATACAAATCTACGCAGGAGGGAAGGGGTAAGATCTGAACTCAACCATAGGTAAAGCCAGACACCACCATGGCTGTGCAACACATTGGGAATTACTGTCAGTTCGTTATGTTATTTTATCAGCACTAAATCATTTTTGTAGCACCCTCCTAGGTAGGTGCTAGAGAGTGAGTAGAGTTTTGGCTCTGTCAGCCTATCAGAGGAGCAGCAGACAAATTCTATATTGCTTTCTGCTTAACAGAGAGCAGGATCTGTGAGTTAGGTCTGCTCATGGTGCTCAGTGTGTGATTCATCTGGTCTAGGGAATGTTTCACACTGGTCCAATGGGGAGGCATATTGGACAGTGGAGGAAACTGGACCAATGGGCACACAGGCTTTGATACAGCCCCACTGATTTGCACAGACTGCTTTCTCGGTGCATTGTGGGGTATGGTATAAAAGCCAGGAGCATGTGTGCTCAGGGTCTTTGGCTGGTGAGCAGAGTCCCGGAGGGAGGGCGACGGCTGTCTCCGCCTCTGCATTGGTGACATGTGGTCACAGGCAGTCAGCCTGGTGAACCAGAAGGAAGGAGCTGAACCCAGAGGTCCAGCAGAGCTGAATAAAGGGGTTGAGACACTGAAGAACCTGCAAAAAACAGTATCGTGGGTACAGCGGATCATGTCTGAGGGCCTGGCCTGTGAGGGAGCCACCCCGGAGTAGAGTAGTCAGAGGACGGGTGTCAGCTGGTGGAATGAAAGGGGGTGCTAGGCGAGTACCCTGAAGATAAGTTGCTCAATCAAGTCTTCAATTCAGAGACTTTACCTTAATCATCTAGTGGCAAGGTGAATCTGCAGCTTGGCTGCATCTTCAGATAGGAGTCCTCATCAACTGTGAATAGTTCAAATCTGGAGTATCCCACTCTATCCCTCCTCCCATCCCTATTTAAAATAAAGCAACAAAAACAACTACAACCCCTAGACTGATAATTGACTGAAAGTAAAGTGTTAAGTTGTGCATGCAGTTGCTAACGGTAACCCAGAGGGATCTTAAAGGGTGAAGAATTCAGCAGTCCTCAAGGGGGCAGTGCTACATTTTAATAAAAACGTTATTACAGCTGTGAAGAATAAACATGCTTGGGACTAGTTTATAAGTGATCAAATTCTTTTTGTTCTCTGCTGCATAAGAGCTGGGGGGGAGAAGAGAAGCAGCAGCACACTGAGTGTCCCAGTGAATGTATGTGCAGCGGGGCCATTTCAAGACAAGTCTTATCATTGGAAGAGAGTACACAGAGTTCCCAGCATAGTCAGAGAACTGTCCACGCTGTGCTCTCCTGCTTAGTGTGGTCAGTTTTTAATAGGAAAGCAAGGGGACTGGCAGGGACACCAGAGATTTCACATAAGGGAAGCAAAACAAAGAGAACAGGATACTTTCTCATACAAGTACATGGTACAGTAGGTACATATCAGGAATATGAAGTGTTATGGTAACAAATGCTTTAAAGCTTAAACTGTGACTCCACTTTTGTTGAGAAAAAACATTCCCCTCTGGGTGATCTCTGTACATTACAAGGATTTTAACAAACTTTGTTGCAGATTCCTACCCTTTTTTATTCTGAAGAAATCATTGATTGTTCCTCTGTGCTGAGTGGGTCTAATGGGAGTGGTTTCATAATTATCAATCAGCTGTGACAGCTGCAGGGCACTAATGAGGAAAGCTGCTGGGCCTGCATCCCTTTAGACGTGTTCCTATTGGGAGTATTCCACCAAAAATTACATTTGTGCTGCAGGGGATGCAAAAAATCTGACTTGTATCTTAGGCAGACTAATGGGAAAACTGGTGAGCCAATCACATAAGCAGGAAATTATGTTTTTGGGGTGTGGTCAGTACACATTCTGTGTACAGAACAGCTCCAAGTAGCCATATTGCATTGCATTGCATTTCCAGAAAATTACAACAGCTGCAGATTGAAAAGGAAAGGTCATTTTTAATAACATTCAATTACAATATGATTTGTGTCGCAATTGTATATGCCATATTGTTTCTTTACATTTTTTTTTTTCCCAAGAAAGTGGAGTTGCCTTCTAAATCTGTCTGGACTATAAATCTCTATCAGATTTAATGGACTGTCCAGATAAATGTCCCCCACCATAGCTGAATCTCCCAGCCAATTCTGGTAGCTGCCATGAATTGGAAGTGGTGCTAGTTTTTGATGTATTACTCTGTATCACAGTAATATACCTGCTCTGAAACTAGCACTGCTTACTGTAAGAGGAAAATAACAGACTGCGAAGAAAGGAATTTACATTTAAATGGTCATGTGCTGAGAGACAGAAAGGCTGCTTGAATCTGGGGGAAAATATTACCTTTACATAAGGATTGTTTTGCACTAAGGAGGCGGGTGCTTGTAATGTCAAGTACTCATTTTCTCTCCAGTTAAGCAGGAAAGCTACACACTCTTCTGCCACGACTTGTCGGAGGGGAATGTCTGCAGAGAGAAGACGTACAGCATCATTTTGTGCGGGTGCAACAGTAAACAACACGACCTGTTATGAAATAAATGAAGGTAAGAATAAATGAAGAAAAAGCAAAATAAAAAAGCTTTGATCTCCACTACACATAAGGCTCCGTTCACATGTCAGCGTAGCGATCGTGGGCAGAATCACCGCGATTCTGGCCACGATCCGGAAATCATTGCAAATCGCGGGACACCTGTGCGTTGCCCGTGATTTGTAATAGCACCCCAAACGCTGTGCGATGTTGCCACGATTTCCTCCTGCCGAATCTTGGTAATATCGCGCAAAAAAAATTGCAGGACGCATTACGCCCCAAAGAAGCTCTTGTACCTTTTTTGTGCGTCATGCATCCCGCGATATTTTTTGCGCGATGTTACCGCGATTCGTCAGGCGGAAATCACGGCAACATCGCACAGCGTTTGGGGTGCCATTGCAAATCACGGGCAACGCACAAGCGTCCCGTGATTTGCAATGATTTCCGGATCGCGGTGATTCTGCCCGCGATCGCTACACTGACATGTGAACGTAGCCTAAGCAAAAAAGGTCACCATTGTCTTCTTCCTACTAGATACTAAGCAGCAGGGCTTTTTTTCAGCGGAATTGCGGTGGCATGCCGTTCCGGCACCTCCAGAACTTAATGTATGTAATGGAAAGGGGTGCAGGGGTGTGCTGGAGGGTCTACTGATGCTGGCTAACAGGGAATCTATTGTTGCTGGAGGGGACCTATTATTGTGGAGGATGGGGGTCTATTGTCGCTGGGGAGGTCTTCTGTAGCTCATGGGGGACTTTATGTTGCTGGGGGGTCAGTTATTTCTGGGAGGGATTTACTGCTGAGGGAGGGGTCTTTGATGCTGGCTACTGAGGAATCTATTGTTGCTTTGCTGGAGGGGATCTATTTTTGAAGGGGGGGGGTCTATTGTTGCTGGTAGGGTATCTTTTGTTGCTGGGGTTGTTCTTATGTTGCAGTGGAACAATCATTACTAGGAGGGATCTACTGTTGAGGGAGGGGTCTAATGTTGCTGGCTGCTGGAGGGTCTATTGATGCTGGCTACTGGAAAATCTATTGTTGGGGGGGAATCTATTTTTGCAGGGGGGTATATTATTCCTGGGGAGGTATATTGTTGCTGGTGGGGTATTTATTGTTGCTGGGGTAGGTCTTATGTTGCAATGGGTCAATCATTTCTGGGAGGGACATACTGTTGATCGAGGGGTCTGGCTGTTGGGAGTCCATTGTTGCTGGGGTGGATCTATTGTCGATAGAGTGTCCATTGTTGCTAGATCGTTTTACTGCCTTTCTTGTCATCAAAAATTATCTAAAAGGGCTGGTACTTGGGGGTGGGTAAGAGGTGGAACCTAGGAATGGTGCTCGGAGGGGGGTAGGAGGCAGAGTTCCTGCACCTATTCTCTGAGGAAAAAAGTCCTGCTAAGCAGAAAAAAAAAGTAGTTGGTTTCTATTAGTGTGGTATAACCAAGAAGGGAAAACTGCGCTCTCACTATATAATACCCATTTTTTTGTACCCCAAAATACACCATTCTAAATGTAAATGATGCTGTAAATAAGGACTGGTTTTATGACCGGTTTTAGGGTATTTTTCTCATGGGTCAATAAACCAGAAAACAAAATTGCACACACCTGTCTGCAGTGTCTACATCTTCTCTACACCATTATCTTCACTTATATCAAGTGAAGAACTCGGCTGTCCACTGGAGCTCGACATTAAAGTTGAGCTCCAGTCCCCATAGCCATTTTTTTTTTTTAAAAGCTCCCCCGTGATTGTAACATCTTCTATTATAGTATTTGTATAATGTTAGTAATGTCTTCCTGCTTCTTACAAATCAATTAAATTATACTTGATTTCGGAAACAGGCAGGGGCCATCGAGGCTATGGTCATCTGAAGCCCACTTGTGTTTATTTCCGGGATGAAGTGCAACTGGATACCCAGCATGCACCTACCGATCTCACGCCTGCTTTTCTTCATGACAAGTTGCCATAGCGCTGTGCAGTGCCACAATCTTTGCCATCATCATAGTGCTGTGTAACATTCATTTCCAGAACCACTTCAGTTTACTGCTCCTGCTGCAGTACCCAGTATAATGACCACAAAGTCCACAGTTCGAAAATGATGCCTAACTCTGCCTGGAATCGCATCATTTCTGGTTTTGAAATAGTGCTATGCCTGAAGTGTTAACTCTTGGGATTGATGACACCGATATCCCAGGAGCCAACAGGAGAGCGAAAATCACATTTCTCGCCACGGCTAGGTGGGCCAGAAGTGAGAGGATTTGTAAAGAAAAAAAAAAATGGGATTTTTGACTTACCGAAAAATCAATTTCTCTGATGTTCATTGATGGACACAGCTCCTTATCTTCTTGACACTTGGGTTATGCTGCCCCCTACAGGAGTAGGAAACTAGCAGGAAAAAGCTTGACTACACCTATGGACAGTCCCAGGGGGGTATACCTCCACTCTTATCTATAGGCATTGAGTTTTGTTACAAGCAGTGTCAGAAGAAAACCAACTCCACAGAGGGGTGGGTGCTGTGTCTGTCAAACATTGAGGAAATGCATTTTACGGTAAGTCAAAAAGCCCATTTTCTCTTTCGTTCTTTGACGGACACAGCTACTTATCTTCTTGACAGTTGGGACATCCCAAAGCAGTGTCAACATGAGGGGTGGGAACAGCAAGAAAAAAATCCCAAGGCTAAACCGTAGCCAACCAGGTAACATGGAGCTCAACCATGAACAACTGGAGCTCACCTAAAAAAAAAAAAAAAAAATACACCCTCAAAGAGGACCAGGTCCTCTAAAGAGCAGCCTGCAAAACCTTGCGGCCAAAGGAAGCATCCACAGATGCCAAAACATCCACCTTATAAAACTATGTGAAAGTGTGCAGAGGTGAACAGGTGGCCGCCTTGCAAACCTGCAGTACTGACACCGGATGACGGAAGGCTCAGGAGGCACTAATCGCCCGAGTAGAATGTGCCTTAACAGGGAAAGGAGGAACCTAACCCCTAATTGAATAGTCCTGAACCAGCATCTGTCTGATCCATCTGGAAATGGTCGCAGCAGAAGCAGCCAACCCTTTTCAAGGCCCAACCGTGAGTACAAAGAGTGAGTCTGCCTTCCAAAAAGACTCCCTAGCTGCAAGGTACACCCTAAATGCCCGAACCACATCCAAGGAATGCAAGGCAATGTCTCGGCCGACCTAGCTGGTCTGCGCGCGCTCGCTGGCCAGACTGGGGGGACCCTCTGGTTCTAGATTATCCAGTCTGTTGCCTAGACTGGCAGTTAATAGTAGATTCTCACAGGAACAAAATAAAGTTAGGAAAAAAATTCAAATTAAAAAAATATTGCCAGGACCAGAGAACACAGCAAGGAACTAGGTCCTTACTCCTGACTAGGCAGAAAAAAAAGAATGCCTATAGCTGAGAGTGGGAGTATACCCACTGGGAGTGCCCCATAGGCGTAGTCAAGCTTTTTCCGGTCTAGTGTCCTACTCCTGTAGGGGGCAGCATAACCCAACTGTCAAGAAGATAAGGAGCTGTGTCTGTCAATGAATGATAGAGAAAAGTATTTAAACAAAACTAAAAAAAAAAAAAAAAGTAATGGCACAGGGATCATCTACCAGTGGGGCCGTGGTTGCTAAATAGGGTGGAACTCCTCTTTAGGATTTCTCTTGTTCAGGCCTGCGAGCTGAATAAGAGAAAGCAATAGATCCCATATCCACGCTGAGGCCTAATTCACACTGGTGTACCTATCTGTACAACCGTGCAAAGGGCTGTCTTTGCCCGCTCAGGGTGCACAGCTGTTCTGTGCCTACAGGTGCAGGCAGTCCCACTCATGTCTATTGGGATGCAGCTGCTGCATGGACATAGCTGCTGGGGGAATCTCCCCTGATGATTATTGTATTCTGACAGCTGCTGATATGGCTGGAATTTGAGCCATTTATCGTCAGCTTTGTGCTCAAAGCAGGCTGAATGAAAAAAACAAAACAAAAAAGGATCAGATTCCTCCATCCACACAAACGATTTGGATTTTGAGGAATTTGCATTCTGATAGCTGCACCCTCCAGAAAAGATTTTCAATATGTCCCTTTGACGGAAGTCAATCAAACGGTCAATGTCTGTTGAGCGGGGATGGCCACATACTGATCGAAAGTCAGCTGGTCCCTGCTATACCGGACAAACTTTGATCAGCGTACAGCCAGCTTAAGGGTGTGTAGCTTAAATATACATTAAAAGGACAATTCAATCTGTAAGAAGAAGAATTAGTCAGAAGTCTCACCAGGTATCCTCATTTCCAGGTAGCCTCGGACTCTGCTGAGGAGTTCCTGTGGTGGCCGATCGGCAGCGACTCCACCTCCAGCCTCATAGGTGCAAATGTCCAATAGCAGCATCTCATTGAGCATAACCTGGCGCAGCTTGGGAGAGAATTCTGTCACCAGCTCTAAACAGGAAGTGAGCAGCTGCTTAGCGTGAGGAAAGTCCTGTGAAATACACAGACAAGTAAAATAAACCTCAAACAATGCTTTGGAAAAGTCGTCATATAGACTGGCACACTAAAAGGCTGTTGTGAATAATAAAAAACAGCAAAACAAGACAATAGGTAAAAACCCCATCATTCTGATATAAAATCAAATATTCCAGGTGGCCATTTAAGTATAGTCCCGTTGAACAGTTTCTGTTAACCAATAACTCATAGTACATTACATGTAGAGAAATAAAACTACCCTCCTTATTAGTAGCATCGGTTTCTGAATTAAAGTGGTTGTGAAGTCAGAAGGTTTTTTATCTTAATGCATTCTATGAATTAGGATAAAAAGCCTTCTGTGTGCAGCAGCTGCCTTTCAGCACCCCCTAGTACCTACCTGAGCCCCAGCTTCCTCCAGCAATGTCCACGAGTTCCTCGGCCGTCCGGAACTCCCCTCCAGATTGGCTGAAACACAGCAGTGGCACCATTGGCTCCTGCTTCTGTCAATCAAAGTCACTTAGTCAATCAGGAGACCGAGGGGGCGGGACCAAAACAGGGCTCTGAGTGTAAATGGACAAAGGGAGCCCCATAGCAAGCTGCTTGCTGTGGGGGCACTCGACAGGAGGGAGGGGCCAAAAGAGCCGAAGAGGGACCCGAGAAGAGGAGGATCCAGGCTGCCCTGTGCAAAACCACTGCACAGAGGAGGTAAGTAAGTATAACAGGTTTGTTATTTTAAGAGAAAAAAAAAGAACGACCGTTACAATCACTTTAAGAAGCCCCTGTTACCAACTTAAAACAGACAAAAAAAATAAAGCACGTATTTTAAAACACTTAATTGCAATGTTTCTTTTCCAATCATTTTTATTCATTTGCAATGTGCCTTTGAAGTTCCTAGAAAACTGTACTACTCCAGGAAGAGTCCCCAGCACAGTTCCCACCCCGCACGTCACAGACCTTTTCTATTCTGGGAGTGTCTACTTACTCTCTGTGCTGGATCAGCTCCTCATTCCCTTCCTTCAACTCTCTACAAAACTCTTAGTATGGGAAAGAAGTGAAGAGGAATGCTACACAAGGAAGGGGGTCTACACAAGGGTGGCTGTTACACGCATAAAATACATCACTGTCATATTCCTTTGTGAATATTTTTGTTGAAATGCTCTGGTGAAAGGGTTTCTTTGTTCTGATTGTTTAACAGATCCGTTTGCTGAATCTGGGTTCTTTGGGGCTTAAAATAATGGGATTTCTGTATCCACCCAAAAAGTTGGATTTTTGACTTACCGTAACATTTATTTCTCTGATGTTCATTGACGAACACAGCTCCTGATCTTTCTAACCATTGGGTTATACTGCCCCCTACAGGAGTAGGACACTAGGCAGAAAAAAAGTCTGGCTATGCCTATGGGCAGTCACAGGGCGTATACTCCCTCTCTCTGCTAGAGTTACTCAGTTTTGTTACAAGCAATGTCAGAAGAATTACAACTCCACAGAGGGGTGGGTGCTGTGTCCGTCAATGAACATCAGAGAAATCGATTTTACGGTAACTCAAAAATCCAATTTTCTCTTTCGTTTGACGGACACAGCTCATGATCTTCTTAACCATTGGGATATCCCAAAGCAGTGTTAAACATGAGGGGTGGGAACAGAGAAAAATATATTCCCAAGGCTAACTATAGCCAACCAGGATAAACAGGAGCTCAACCAAAACAACTGGAGCTCACCTGAAAAAAACAATACATCCTCAAAGAGGACCAAGTTCCTCTGAAGAGCAGCCTGCAAAACCTTGCAGCCAAAAGGAAGCATCCGCAGATGCCAACACATCCACTTTATAGACCTTTATGAAAGTGTGCACCGACAACCAGCCCCACGAGGCTCCCAGGGACCCAAAAGGGATCCCTAGGCCTCAAGGACAGGCCCAGGCAGTAGGGGGGGCCCTGGCATGAGCCCCCACCAGGTACAAACCCCCTCCCAACCTCCTCATAGCGCCCTGCCCTCACCCCAGGAGGTGGACCAGACCACCCACACAGCCTCAGCATAAGTGGAGGGGGGGTTGGATGGGGGGACAGAAGAAGTGAGGTGCCTGACGGGAAGGAGGGGAACCCGGGGGTCAGACCGTCCCAAGAAGGGGCCTATGTCCACCCCAAAACCCTCCAGGGGGAGAGGGGGGACATGTACTCACCATACCAGGAACCAGACGGGCACTGTATCAGACAGAACCCCTCGCCATCTAAATGGGGGGCTGTCCGCCAGGAGGAACGCTGCGACTCGGGCCGAGACCCGATCGTATGCGACCTCACGAGGCTATGTCGCGGCCGACCTAGTGCGGAGCTGAGGTCTGCGTGCACTCGCTGGCCAGACTGGAGTGACCACTAGATCTAGATTATCCAGCCCGTCGCCCAGTCCGGCAGTTGACTGTAGATCTCACAGGAAAAAAAAAAAAAAAAAATCTAAAAAGAAAAAATTGCCAGGACCAGAGATCCCGGCAAGGAACTAGGACTAGGTCCTTACTTCTGACTAGGCAGAAAAAAACTGAGTACCTATAGCAGAGAGAGGGAGTATACCCCCTGGGGATGCCCATAGGCGTAGCCAGACTTTTTTTCTGCCTCCTGTCCTACTCCTATAGGGGGCAGTATAACCCAATAGTTAGGAAGATTAGGAGCTGTGTCCGTCAATCAATGAAATAGAAAATCCTTTTTTACAGATTTTCAGGGAGAAGACCCCACATGTGCTTGAGAACTGACACAGGATTTCAGTTCTTTGGTCTATTCCCTGTGTAATGGGAATATGATGAATATATATGTACCTCTAATAGGCATGGTCTGGTCTATAAAGTCAATAATCAACACCACCAACCTAGATCTTCTAATGAATAATAAGAGAAACACCCCAACAAAGTATGTGTGCACCTATGCACAGCGCAGGGAACATTTCACAGAGACCTAGAAAGCTATATCAGCTCATGTAGCCAAAATACATTTCAAATTCATATTTTCTGCCAATCACCCATTAGTCATACACAGAGTTTGTATCAAACATTCACACCAATAGGCAGAATAAATCACCTTAATTGCACTGCAGTGTAAGCCTTTGGCCAGCAGTATATAGACAAGGTCTCTTGTCAGGTTATCTTTAATTCCCAGGATTATTCCGCTGTACACTGTTGGAACCTCCCACTAAAATCAAAAAACAAAAACAGCATTTTCAGGAACATGCATGCAAATTTATAAAAGGGGAAAAACAATTAAATACTCACATAAATGGATTCACTACTACCAAGAACAACTGCCCAGGAGAACATTAGTAAATGTCTGTGCAGCTGTTACTTTTTGCATGTACTGTACCTTGCTAGACACAATCCAGAACTGGTTGTCAGAGGTCATGCCATATAGTTCAATCAGAATCTGCCGAATTCTCCAGGGATCCACACTGAGGATGAGCTGATGTTCTAGCTGTCCAATGTTCACACTGGCGGAAGCTAAAAAAGTGCACCAGATTAAAAGCTAAAAAACATGCCATAACAGTCCATGCATTTGTTACTTCCTGTATAGACGTCTTTCGTGGCACACCCTAATGTAAAGAGTATAGAAATTTATGAAGACCAATCCCATGAAAAAGGAAAATGTGTATGCTTGTGTCTATGGAAAGGAGAGGAGGAGCAATCTATATGAAGGCACACGATTCACATTAAAGTCTGGCCATACAATCAACCTTAGATCTACCAAAACTTTGTAATATGAGGACCTACCTTAACTGTCCATTCATTTTTTATCCAATCGAGCAGGCCTCTGCACTACCTACTTTTTGGTAGATCTAAAGGAGATTTTGCAGTCAGATTGTAACATGTTCGGAGCTTTAGGGGAAATTGCTTTATTGAACTGAATCCTGGCAACAATCCTTGGAAAATAATTTATTTTGCTGGTGTCCTGTGCAGAGGGAACTTTAGGCTCCGTTCACATCTAGGCGTTTTTGGGGAGTTTTTCTGCTCTAGGATCAGCTCTCAAAACGCCCAACAAGACAATTCCTATTCATTTCAATGGCCCCTGTTCACATCTGAGCGTTTTGACGCTGTTTACAAAACGCCCAACGCTCAAAAAAGTACATGAGCTTCTTTTTGGGCAGATTACAGGTGTTTTCCATTGGTATCTATTCAATCAAAAAATGCCTGCACAAAAAAACGCCTGAAAATCGTGGTAAAAATCGCGCGAAAACGCTACGCTCAGGTGTGAATGTAGCCTTAACCAATGTAGCAAGCAGCAAAGTGAAAAACAGTGTAAAATGCAATGTTATGGAAATATTTTTGTCTACTTCTCAGTGTATAATGAAAATAAGCAGCCAATATCAAAATATTTCATGTTATCCAATAGCCACAATAGTTTACTTTAAAACAAATAAATTATTTGGGTAGGAAAATTAGTACCCCTGATGCATACTAATTCTACAATCTGAACATCTAGGATTCATTGACCTCGGGTCTTGAAAAGGTCACACATCCTTTAGGCCCCTTTCACACACTCCGTCCGTTGGACGGAGTACATTTTTCTCAGTGGGGGATCGATCCGCTGATCCCCGTTGAGCAGCAGGAGGACAGCTGTTCTCCGCGCTGTGTGCAGAGACACAGCTGTCAGTTCCCCATGTATCTCTATAGGGGAATTCCGATGGGAACGGACCGTCGGTCCGTTCTCATCCGATTCCATCTGATCCGCTGGACGGATGGAAAATAGGGTTTCCATCCGTCCAGATTTGACGGATCGGATGTTAGCGGACATTTCTCCACTGACATCCGATGCCCCATAGAGATGCATGGGGGGACCGTTCAGATCCACCAAGAAAACTGACAGGAGGATCTGAATGGTCCGCCTGTGTGAAAGGGGCCTTAATCAGAACTATTTTTTTAAGCTGCAAACAGTCTGAAATTAAGTGATACTAAACACAAGCTGTTTAGTTTACATTGTTCCTTCTCCTGCTCTGAAGTGCTGTAAAGGACAGCCCCTGTAGGCGTGTCAGTGAATTTCTTTCACTGCCTAGTCCTACTCCTGTAGATGGCGCATAACCCAATGGTCAAGAAGCATAGCTGCTGCGTCTGTCAATGGACGATAAAGAAAAGAATGTTCTACTATCCAAATTTAAAACAACAAGGGCAGAGGATTTAATAGATGGAAAGATGAAAAAATTACTGAAGAGCTGCTTTAACATCCCTTTTCTTTCAGCGTACAGAGGTTGCTCAGCTGTTGGATAATTGCCAGCCACCTGTTGCCACAGTGACTCACCTGGTTACCATTAACCTGCCTCATTAGTCCAGTCTACAGCCAGCCCTTTTTGCTATTTAACCACTTGCCTACAGTGCACTTTCACCCCCTTCCTGCCCAGGCCAATTTTCAGCTTTAAGCATTCTCACATTTTGAATGACAATCATTTTTTTCACACAAATAGAGCTTTCTTTTGGTGGTATTTAATCACCGCTGGGTTTTTTATTTCTTACAAAAAAAAAAAAAGAAGAAGAAAGACAGAAATTTTTTTTTTTTTTTCAAAAAGTTTTCTTATTTTCTGTGAGTAAATTTTGAAAATAAATTTTTTTTTCTCCACTGATGTGCGCCTATTAGACGGCACTGATGGGCACTGATAGGCTGCACTGATGAGGTGGCACTTATGGACACTGATGAGGTTGCACTTATGGGCACTGATGAGGTGGCACTGATGAGAAGGTACTAATATACCGCACTGATAGGCGGCACTGTGAGGCGGCACTGATGAGCACTGACGGGCGGAACTGATGAGCACTGATGGGCAGCACCATCAGTGCCCACAATCAGTGCCCATAGTGCTGCCAGTCAGTGCTCATCAGTGCCTAGATGAGCAGCCACTGATGGGCACTGACTGGCAGCACTATGGGCACTGATTGTGGGCACTGATTGTGGGCACTGCTTGGCACTTTATTTCGATTTTCTGTAATCAGGGCACTGATGATCAGTGCCCTGATTACATGTCCTTGTCTCCCCTGCGAGGAGGAGCCGCTGATCGGCTCTCCTCTCCTCACACTGTCAGAGTGTGAGGAGAGTCAAATAACGGCACTTCCTTATTTACATGTGATCGGCTGTGATTGTACACAGCCGATCACAAGTGGAAAAAGAGTCATTTCATTGACTCTTTACCGAGATCTGAGTCGCGCCGTGTCCTAGCAACACGGCGCGGCCACGATCGCCGCTCTGCGCGCCCCCGAGGGCGTGTGAGAGAGGCTGTTCTGGTGCGCCGTCATGTGATGGCATTCCAGAACAATGGATACACCGCTCAGCTGTCATTTGACAGCGGGCGGGTAAGAAGTGGTTAAACAACCTAGCTCCTTTCCTCGCTGCCCTTATGTGGTCTATGATCTCCAAGTGCATTCCTTCCTGTGTTCCTGTGTATGACTTGGCCTGGCTCACTTCCCTTTGATTCCTGTTCCTGGTTTTTGGCTGCTTACTACGCTGACTTCTGGTTTTCTGCCTTGGCTTATCCGATTACCCGCACTGGCATCCAAACCCTGCCTTCTGTTTTTACTACATTCCTGAATGGTGGTATTTTGCCATTTCATTAAAGGCGTGATTCTAACTTCACTTTCGGTCTCTGGTTTTTATTTCTTAACCAGGGAGGTGAAGCCTAATTTAATCTACATGTACTATCCTGTCCCCCCCTCCCATCATTGGGTTTAGCTGGTTAGTGGGCAGAGAAAGAAGGAGGGAGTGGGCTGTCGTTTACAACTGTATATACACCCACGTGTGACTCTATAGTACATGGGCTGTTCAGATGCGACAGGGAGGAAATGCTCAGCATAGAAACTCACTGAAAACAAAGCATATGCAGAGATGTCTCAACAGCTTCAAAATCCCTAGCTGAATTGGGGACATGGACAGAAGGTGGAGGTAGAGAACAGCAGGATCAACCAGGATTGTTGCGGAATAGAGAAAACGAATCTCATAGTGACTAAATAAGAATTGCATGTAATATACCATTTATTGATAGTTTTTTCTTTATGATTTGATTTTATGAACACTTTAAAAGTTAAAAAAATTGCATACATGCATGCTCAATGCAAAACAATGTGGAAAATTTCTAAATTCAGTTGCATAGCCAGGCAATACTAAAAATGGAAGAGACAATCTAATGCAAACTTTTATATAGATTAAAGCGGAGCTCCACCCAAAAGGGTTTGACAGGTACCCGAACCCACTTCTGGGTAAGATCGCTGATCTACAACATTTCCGGCCCCTCCTCTTCCCCCCCACACACAGGTCCCAGAAGACAGCGGGACCATTCAGAAAGTGCAGCGTGATTCGTGCATTCACAGTAGGAAACCGGCTGTGAAGCCTGAAGGCTTTAATGCAGGTTCCCCTTACTTACAGTGCCGGTGCCTGCAGCCGAAGCCGATTGATGAATCCATTGGAGGGGGGCTGACATCGCGGGACAGGTAAGTGTCCTTACATTAGTAGTTAGCAACTACAGGTATTTCTAGCTGCTGACTTTATATATTTTTCCTTTTTAATGATAATTAGGCAAGGGGGGGAGGGGGGGGGGGGGGAAATCACAAATAGACAAACTGTGACAAAGAATCTGCTGATGTCAGCAGCCTTATCTGTGTCTGAATTTGTAGCAATTCTCCCATCAGACAGTGCAGGACCTGGGATTCTCTATTATCCATTTGCTTCAGAGTTCTGTAAGCTTCACAGCCCAGAGGTCATAGGCTTTTCTCACTGTCTACATAGTGTGTAATCATACTCCTATATTTATATATAAAGGGCAGAGACAACTGTTGTACAGAACAATGTGGCTCTTCCCAGCCCTGTCCTATGGCCTAAAAGAACTATAGACAAACTTGTTTTTTCATTTTGGAAAGAGTAAGGGAGGGTCAAACTCCTGTCAGTTTTTCTCTTTGTGCAATCTGTGTCCCATTGGGGAGATTTCCCTTCACTTCCTGTCCCATAGCCAAAACAATTCACACAATTTATGGGAATTCCTTGGGGACCCCCCAGGTCACGACATCTAGTGTCCTCACTGGAAGATTTCCCCTCTATTACTTTTCTGGGATTTTTTTTTTTCACTTTCACTTCCAATGATAATGGTAAATAGGGCAAATAGGGAAAATCTCCCTAATGGAGGGCACAGACAGCAATAAAAACTCCACTCTGCTTGAAACTTAAAAAAAAAAAAGTTTTGCCTTTAGTTGTATTAGAGTACTATGAGAATACGCAAATCTGATATATGATTGGATGGGGATAGGACTGCCCAAAAACATGGCCTGTTCCTGACCCATAATAAAAAAGTACCAACAGAGAACTTCCTGTGAGAACTGATTTCACCACTTTGTTCACATGCAAGCCCCCCTTCATTACCTCCAACCATTGCTGATAAATAGGCAAGATGGCATATGGACAAAATGAAATCTGGATAATGTGAAAGGTAGCACAGATTTGAAAGTATGAATGCATGCACAATTTTTAACTATTAATTTCAGATTTTAAATTTTTTTATTTTTTGCAATCAAACAACTTTAGTTAAGCTTTCAAACATTGCTTTCAGTAATTATCATGTTAAAACAGAACTTTACTCAAAAATGTAATAGCGTGTAATGCCCCTCTCCCTGCCCACAGCCCCTTGGGACCCCTCACAAATCCCAGGAGGCTGCAGAATCAAGCCTCCTTGCATGAAGCAATCTCAAGCATGGACAGTGGGGAGCCGGCTGTGAGTCTTTAGGTGGTCACAGCTTGGTACCAAAACCATGATGGTAGCACCAGGGACCCATAGCAGTGAGAAAAAAATGGCTGTGAGAAGACAGCCGTGGAATTTATGAACTGACAAGTACCGGATTGTCAAAAATTAGCAGCTACAGTATTCCTTTTCAAAGTGGCATTAAACCCAAAAACTGAAACCCCTAAAAATGTGTTAAATTGCAGCTTACCAATTTTTAGATGTGATGGCTGCATTCATTTCTTTTTTTTTTTAACCCCCCCCCCCCCGATTACTTTCACCTGGTGATCTGGCCAGCAAGTCTGTTATTTTTCAACTTGTTTAACAGACCAAGCTATCCAGACAAAGCAGCAGTTAGTGGGTTAGATCAAAAAAACACCTGCCAGTGACAGGAGTACTTGCAATCTTCAGCTTTTATGCATTTACATAAAACCTTTATACAAAAAATAAAATGTTGCTGTAACTGCCTATAAAGTGTTAGCTGGAGTTTGGCGTCAATTAGTCAAGTTCATCTAAATCTGCTGACACATCTACCACTATTCTCTCTGCAGACTGAAAATGCTGCTGTCCAAAAGGTATCTGCTGTACTACTTAGTTCAGAATGAAGACGCCAGAAGACAGGAAGTGTGCTACTGGCTGGATCACTGGGTGAAGTAAAGGGCAAAATCCTAAAAAGAAACGATTGGTAAGTTGTAATAGATTACGTTTTTGGGTTTAATACCGATCAACCTGATACACATGGCCACTGCTAAATTTGGTCTGGACTTTTCAGGTCATAAAGGGGTTAAATATTACATTGTAAAACAGCACAGATACCAAATTCAGATAAGCAAGGTGTTTTAAGCCATGTAAGTAAGCTCTGGAAGCACCTCCAGGAGTTCTATCCCCTACAGTAGCAGCGTGGGAACTCTAGAACCTCACAATTTATCAGTCATATACTGATAATGAAGCCTGCTCAGTGTAATGTACAGATAAAACCTACTAAGTGAATGTGATTATATGAAGAGATAGCACTAACAAAAACCAATCCAAAGAGAACAGATATTGCAGCTGACCTGGCATGTCATAGAAGGAGGTCACAGGCTTAGTACAGAGATTGGTGTGGGAGGTCCTCTGTCTAATTTTCTCAACAAGCATCTTCCTTTCGTCATCGGTCAGCAGTTTCATGAACAGCTCATGAGAGGAAATCATGAACACTAGCTGTAAGTCTTCAATACCCAAGCACAAGTTTCTGGATGAAGAAGTGGAAAAACAGGAATTAAGTACTCTAGCAAACGTTTATATTAAAATACACAGTTGGGTTCAATTAATATTTGGACACAGGCACAATTTTTTTTTTTTTTTTTTTTTAGGTATTTACCAGAACATATTCAAGCTATAGTTATATAATGGATATGGACTGAAAGTGCACACACTTGGGTGTTAATTTGAAGGTTTAGGAATTACAGCTCTTAAGAATAGCCATTCCCCCTTTCCTTTTCAAGGGACCAAAAGTAATTGGACAATGGAATCAAAAGGCGGTTTCATGGCCAGGTGTGGGGTACTCCATTATTTATTCATCAATTAAGCAGGTAAAAGGTCTGGAGTTGATCCTAAGTGTGGTATTTCCATTTGGAATCTATTGCTGCGAGCTGTCCATGCACGTGAAACAGGCTATTGAAAGGCTTAAAAAAGGAACCAAATCCATCAGAGAGATAGCAGCAACATTAGGAGTGGCCAAATCAACAGTTTGGTACATTCTGAGGAAAGAAGAACGCACTGGTGAGCTCAGCAACATAAAAAGGCATGGATGTCCGCGGAAGACAACAGTGGTGGATAATTGCAGGATCCGCTCTATGGAAAAGAAAAACCCATTCACGACATCCAGACAAGTGAAGGACACTTTCCAGGAGACGGGCGTATCGTTGTCAAAGTCTACAATCAAGAAAAGACTACACAAGAGAAAAAACAGAGGGTTCACCACAAGGTGCAAACCATTTATTAGCCTGAAGAATAGAAAAGCCAGAATAGACTTTTCCCCAAAAAATCTAAAAAAGCCAGACCAGTTCTGGAAAAGCATTCTTTGGACAGATGAAACTAAGATTTATCTGTACCAAAATGACGGGAAGAAAAAAGTAATAAATAAAAGCAAAAGCAACCCTTTTGATTATAAGCACTGCTTGAGAAGATCAGGTCCAGAAAAAGCTCCACCACAAAGACAACTTGTGTATACTTGTTGGTACTGGATCCCTGCACTCCAACTACTTGCTCAATGATGGGCAGATATTGCTAAGCTCATCATTTTCAGGGAGATATCTGAAAACCTATGACCATCTTAATATAATAGGTTACTTATCCTTGTGCCTACAATCAGAAAATACACAGGGCTAGCAATATAAAAACTTGTACATGGAATATGGAACTTTTTCTAATGGCAATTGCATTCCACATTTCACTTTTCCAGCCCAGGTTACAGCTTTTTGATAACAGTCGATATCCTATTTAGTTTTCATAATCAACCTTTTTTTTTACCAATGCTTGCAGATGAAGCGGATCCTTACTTTAAAAATGAAGCTACCATTCGTCTTTGAGATTCTGATGCTTCCTCAAACTTCAGGGACTTGGAACACACCTAGAAAATAACATGAATAAATGAAAGCTCTGTTTTTATATTAAAATACAATTTGTGATGTAAACATACCATATATCATTAGATATACAAATTATAAAGTACCATATCCAAAAAAAAAAAAAAAATATTTAAAACCGATAATTCAATGTCCTTCGTTACGGTGGACTGTGGCAAAATAAGGTTTCCAACAGCTTAAAGAATAATTCCAGACATCGGGTATGTTATACATAGTTCCATTGATCCAGCTTGGACAAATTCTGGTACAATAATTTTTATTGAAGCATTCACAATAACATATCAGCTGGTCACCCACGCAGGGGGAGCAAAATAAGAAAGTGAAAATTAGAAACATTACTAAGTACAAGTACAAACATAATGTAGAAAATTTGTGGGGTAAATGCCAAGATTGTGACCTTGTGACACAGGCTGCAGGTCTGCAGAGATGACCCAAGTCCTAGGACACAGGAGCATACCAAGGGGAGACAAGGGTGGGGTCAGACATGCCCAGTATCAGTAAAGAGAAAGGAAATAAATGAGGAGAGAGTGAGAAATGGAAAAAAAAAAAAAAAAAGGGAGGGGAGGGGGTTGAGTTTAGGTAAAATCAATGAAAGCCTAGGGTGGCTGGATGCAGGGTGGGGAGAGCATATGATCACAATGGTGCCAACAGTTTATGAAATTTGGTGTGGGAGCCATGTAAAATACTAGACATTTTTTTATTAACCATAAGGCTGGGCAAGATGCTCTTTACCGCAGCAGACGAAACAGAGCTGGCGATTGCACATTTAGCAGCAATAAAATTAATAAAGAAACCAGCTTTTGTTGGGAAGAAAACAGACCCTGGATCGGGCAATGTAACAAGGCCACCTTAGCATCTTTGCAAATGGGCACATGAAACAAAGTATAGAGGAGCCCGAACACCCTGGACCACAACCCCATTAGGGCAGGACCACCAGGGATGGACAACATCCCCTCGTTGGCTGCAGCCCCTAAAACACCTGTCACTATAGGATGGGTTCGAACTAGCTGCTGTATATGGGCCAGGACCCAAAAACATCTTAGGAGGACCTTGTAGGCAGCCTCTAAAGCAGCAGTGTTGAAGGAGCACCTTACAATGGAGAACAAGGCTTTATTCCACTCCTCGTAGTCAATAGATGTCGCTAAGTCATGTTCATATAAAACAAGGGAGTAGGATCAATAAATAATCAAAGAAACCCACTCACCCGGCGCTCAAAATGCGATAAAATCTCACTAATAACTAAAACCTGAACAATAAATGTGTGGTCTTAGTCTACACCATAAAACTTAAAAAACAAAAAAACAATGTGCCAGCTGCTGCTATTAAAAAGCAAAGATCAAACAACAAGGTGCACCTATAATCATGTTAAAAGTGAAAGATACACTAGCAGCGCTTGTATAGAGAATCAATCCCTACACATGAATACAGCGTCTCTTTAATCAATAAATGTGAATATATATGTGATGTCCATCGATATGATGTGAGGATGAAAGGTCAAAAAGTCCACTTCCACCACTGTGCAGATGCGACCTATACAGCCTTCACCACACCACTGTGCAAGCCCTATGGTATTGAACTCACCAGAGCCCGCTGCATACAGGCCAAATGGATATCTTTAACACGACTCCAGGTGGAAAGTAATGGACCCCTCTCTCCTTTCTCATAAAGCCATGCCCATACGTAATACATGTAAATGGATGGAATAACACCACATAGCGTGATACTGTATAACCACACGTTTATTCACACTTGAACAATAAAACTCTGCAATAGTTGCACTCACAAACGATCAATAAATGAAGGCATGTAATAAGGTAAACCTGCGTCCGGTCGACTCCCACTGATGTTAAGTTCGCCGCTCTGTACCAGAGCAGGCAAACCCTCCGGGTATGACTCAGAACGCTGGAACCTGGTGACCGCGTAACCACGCCCTGACCGGTTTCGTCAACGAATGACTTCTTCTGAGGGCGTGGTCTAGCGGTCCGGTCACTAGTATATATGCATTGAGGAATGGGCGGCCCTCTAATTGCGGGATGACGTGGACCGCACGGCCTCAGCGTCATCACGCCTATCTCCATAGAAGACTGGGCGGCCCTCTAATTGCGGGATGACGTGGACCGTACGGCCTCGGCATCATCACGCCTATCTCCATAGAAGCCAATGCACTTCCGCCCTTACTACACCTCTACCTCCATCACCATTCCAAAATTAACCCCATAATGTCAGATCACTCGGACTAAATGGGTATTCTGGACCGCGGGGTCATCGGAGGTAATATGCACACATAAATTCCTCAAAATATGTGTGTCTACCAAATACCGATCATAATATTACAATGCTCAGTAATATGAGAAGTGCAAGATAGAACATCATACATATGGGAATTAGAAACACAAAATGGACATCACATATATATTCACATTTATGGATTAAAGAGACTCTATATTCATGTGTAGGGATTGATTCTCTATACAAGCGCTGCTAGTGTATCTTTCAGTTTTAACATGATTATAGGTGCACCTTGTTGTTTAAGTCATGTTCCTACCGGGATTTGAAGGAGGCAGCGGCAGGAGGGTCCATAGAGTTCAGAGAGGAATAGATCTGTAAGACTGTGCCCGGGAAACCAGAAGAGTGAAGGCAGGTGTTTTCAAAGACTGATTTTTGGAAGGGGTAAGAAGAGTTGCATCTCAGCGAAGACACTCAGTGGCATAGTTGGGCATACGGGAAAAAGCGAGTGGTGCTGCGTGAGCAGGAAAAAGTGTGGGATGTTAGGAAGTGCGGGACCTTGATAAACCCGTGGAATAAACACCAGCAGCTTGGACCAATTTAACTATGTACAGAAGTAGACACCGCTATTTCTTTTTTTTTAAAGAATAAAGTTTTATTAAGAGATATAGTCCAATGGCAAGACATCTGAGCATTATACCAGAACCAAGATAATATATGCAATAACTGAAAATATCACTGACGTGGCATAACACTAAATATAAAAAGGCTCAGAAAAAAAGCACTATACAGTGACTACGTACTCTCCACAACTGCGAGCTCTATTGACCACTTGAGTGGCTAAATTAATAAGGCCAATTAAAAGGATGGATGAAGGCAAGCCAAGCACCCAAGCGGGCTTGACAGATGAGAGGAAAAGCGAATGGCCATAAGAATAGGACGACACCTATCAAAAAATGGGGTCTGAATGAAAATTACTGTCAAGGCCACCTTTTCCAAAAAAAAAAGCAGGGGAACAGAAAAAGAGAAAAAGGATAGAATAGAGGAATAAGGAGTAGGCGGGAGAGAGAACCAGAAATGGTGGGCATCCAACGGGAAGGTCAACCAAGCATACCAGAGAAATGTGTTAAAACCTGTATCTAGTGTCTCGGAAGTGGCCATAGCTGTGGAGAATCAGAAAATTCTATTCATGGAGACCATGCGTCCCCGAAACGTAGTATAGTTTTAGTGGCCATGGCTAATAACTCCTCCATACGCATGATATCGTTTATTTCTGCAACCCATTCCCATTGTGGGAAACCTGGAAGACTTTCAGTGTCTGGGAATCAAAAAAAAACTCTGGCAGCCATAAGCAGGAACCTAAATATTCCCTTTTTAATACATTTGATTATTTCAGGGATCATGGAAAGGAGAGCAACTTCTGGCGTCTCTGGCCATGCCTTACCCGTGATGAGTTGACTTGGCTGAAATATAGATGACCAGTAGGGTGTTATTTTAGAACAAGACCACCACACATGACACTCCACATATCTAACATTAATCTGGTATAGACCGAATAAGCTTATGTAATGTATCTGGACAGTGATACCATCTATTCAAGAGTTTATATATAAGACACCACTATTTCAGTGATCTCCACTTGCTTCTGGGTCCTGTCCTGAGCGGCTGTGCCTCTGCTTACTAAACACAGGGTAGACTGCTTGGCACAGCCTCCATTCAGAAAATGCTTTGCATTTTTTGAATGAATGCAAATCGTTCTCTGATTGAACGAGGTGGAGAGGCAGGATGGTAAAACCATGCTCTCCACATCATCCAATCAGAGAATGTTTTGCATTCATTCAAGAAATGCAAAGAATTCTCTGATGCACCCATGGTGAGTGGCCGACTTCCTTTGTTCACAATGAAGGAGAACAGCTATTTGGCATGGGACCCGGAAGAAAGTGGAGATCACTGAAATAGCAGCGTCTACCGTCATTTCCAGCTTCGGCCTGGTATGATGACCAATTTAACCATGTGTACCAGACTGGACCAATGTAATCATGTATAAAACACCCAATGCCTAGAATAATTCTTTAAGAGTTGGCAACTCCAGCAAACAATTAGAAATAGAATCCTCCAAAAATGTAACGGTATCCCATCCACCCATTACTGTGTATCATCAGAGAATAAACGGTGACTTTACACTGTCTAAAGCATGCATGTGTACTAAATAACTAGCGGTGTTTGAACAAAGTCAAAGGCCCTGAAACAGATATATGGAAAAACTATTAGCAAGAAAAACAGAACACAGAGAAGCTGAACAATAAGTAAGATTGTTGCAGAAAACTATGTCAAAGCCTTTAACCTTTATTTATTACATGTATCCTTTGAAATAAACCCAAACTGAGGGAAATACAAAGACCATGGCTGGAAAATGCTAATTCCCTGCTTTTAATGTTGATATAATAGATTTAATCATCTGCCTTTCTGACGTGCATCAAGCATGCACATGAGGAACTCTGAATACCTGCTTCTGGTCAGTGACTGAAAAAGTATTAAAAGTACAAGAGTCAGCATGATTACCAGGAAACTAGGAATTTCAGAAAATCAGAAATGGCTGCCCACATACACAGGTAGTTAGAGAATTCATGTAAAGCATAAGACATGCAGGTCTTGGGATCTGGATTCCTATCTCCCCAAAAGGGTTCTGTACAGCAAATAAGCCAACAGAATATTAACTATGTCCCATTCTATCCAAGATGTGTACATTTTGTTTCAGTAACATATACTGTAAGCAGAGATGTATAGTAACTAAGTAGAACTACTTCACTACTGTACTTAAGTACCGAAAGGCGGTATCTGTACTTTCCTGGAGTAGAATTTTTTTCTCCTACTTCCACTTTTACTTCACTACATTTTTTCAATGATTTCAATACTTCTACTCCGATATTTTTATTTTTTTTTGTGCTGCATAGTTACTCGTCACTATTATAAAAATTACCACTGCCAGAACAGTAGATGGCAGGTTTCATGAAGTTTAAAATGTGTATTAATCAGCGCATACGAAAATGAAAGCTACTGTATGTATAAATAAAAGCTGCATTTGAAATAATAAAAAACAATATGATGTTCAAACTTTTGACTTCTTTCTTTAATAACTACATAACACAGTACTTGTACTTTTACTTTCAGTACTTGAGTAGCAACATTTCTTAAAAAAACTACTTGCAATACTTAAGTACAAAAAAATGTTGAATACTTTAGTACTTCTACTCAAGTCACTTTTTGATCGAGCACTTGTACTTTTACTCAAGTATGGGTTTTGAGTACTTTATACAACTCTGACTGTAAGGTATTTAGAAAACACACAGAGTATATAACATACTAAATGTATACTTATTATAAAGACATAACCAATAAGGTAAAAAAAAGAACCCCATACCTCAAGAAGATAGTCTATTTTTTCATTGTTTGGCTTCATAAAGAGCTGGTGAAAATGCACGCTGACTGGACGCCCATTCAGAATATCCCGCATTGTGTTGCAAGCACAGATTTTAAAGCAAATCTCCCTCAGAGCATCATTCCTGCAGTGAAAGGAAATTGTTTCAGGAAGATCTTAGCAGGTCTGGTAACATCAAAATAATGCTTCTGAATGGAAACAATCTTCCTTAACCAATACTCGTCTCCCTTATAGCTGATTTACGGCTACAGGGCAACTCTCCTGTGCAGAATCACGTACATTATATATACATGATTCTGCACTTCTGCCTAGGGGGTGCAGGCCGCCACCGGTCTGCTTCTGCTGTGATTAATCGGAGCAGAAGCCGATCTGCTGGTGCTGGGCAAAGGATGTCAGCCGCCACCCACCGATCCTGTGTAAAACACAGAACGGGGATCTGCCAATGTACACAAGGCAGATCTTCATTCTGACAGGGGTGAAGGGATGGATTTTGTGCTCCTGCACAGCGTGGAATAAAATCCATCTCTTCCACTAGTAAAATCAGCACACACTTTACAAAAACACTGGCTAGGCACACAGTTAACCCTTTAATAACCATGGGTGTTTAACCCCTTCCAAGCCAGTGTCATTAGTACAGTGACAGTGCTTTTTTTAGCACTGATCATTGTATTCCGTGTCACTGGTTCTCACAAAGTGTCAAAAGTGTAATTTAGTGTCCAATTGTCTGCCGCAATATTGCAGTCCTGCTATAAATTGCTGATCACCATAACTAGTATAAAAAAAAGAAATAAATAGAAAATTCCATAAATGTATACCATAGCTTGTAGATGCTACAATATTTGCATAAACCAATCAATATGCACTTATTGGGATTTTACATGTAGAAGAATACATATAGGCCTAAATTTATGATATTTTTTTGTTTATAGCGCAAAAAAGAAAAAATGCAGTGGTGATCAAATGCCACCAAAAGAAAGCTCTATTTGTGAGGAAAAAAAATACAAACTTTATTTGGGTACAGTTAAAGTAAATCAGTGCCGTATCGCAAAAAATGGCCTGGTCATGAAGTGGGGTTAAATCTCGGAGGTCAAGTGGTTAAGGAGAACAACCTAACATTTTTTACTTTTCTGAAGGGTTATGGAGTCATACATTTAGATTGGATAGAAACACTGTGACCGTGAACATGCTTCTGTTAAACTAAAGCACATCCAGGACAATGCCACACACAAGTCTAACAACTATGGCTGCCTTAGGCTCCATGTACACGGGACGCTGGAAATGGCCGTTTAGGAGCAGTTGGGCGTTTTTTTCAGAAGCCCCTGAACCCATCTACATTTTATCTTATCTGTCCATGTACACCAGGTCGTTTACAGTCATTTGCAGGCAGTTGCGTTCAGGGACTGTTTTTAGAACGCAATTATTTGCGTTCGAACGTGTGTTTCCCGGCGTTTCAAACGCACAAACGCGTCCGAACGCGTCTGAACGCGATGACCCGCGTTTAGCGTTCGCGTTTTTCCATTTTAAAGGGGAATAATTTTTTTGACCTCTAGGAACGGTTCTAAACGCAAACGCCCGCAAACGCCGCTAAACGCGGGTACAAACGTGACCGAACGGACGTTTCAAACGTCCTAAAAATTCCAGCATTCAAAGGGACTTTTAACAACGTCCCGTGTACATGGAGCCTTAAATGTATTAAAGGACATGATGATACTGTGCATGTAAAGAATTAGCCACTGCAATAATAGCTGCTAAGTAGAATTTCAAAACCATTTTTTGGCTTTTGACTTGGGAAGAATTAGAACCTCAGAGAGTTTTCATAGCTGTGGAAACCTGCAATTTTAACACCTGCTGAAGAAGCTTCAAAAGAAAAAGTAACCTCAACTCTCCAAAGTCCTCAGTTTTTTCCAAACAGCTTCTTAAATTGGAACTACCCCATAACAACTTGATAAAAAAATAATATTCTTTAACAGGGAACATATAGTCCACATTAATAATTATGTTACCAAAATAAGCGTGTGCTGTAAATTGCCTCCAGCATTGTTCCGATTTCTTCATGCTGGAGGTCGCCATTTTGCTGAAGCCCAGCGTCCCCCAACAGCAGTAAATCAGAAAGCGGAAATAAACCAAGCGATTTACCGGTTTTAAAAAAAAAAAAGTTACATTTCTGTAATGCTGGGATTGCCAATTGCCACATTTACTTGTGATCTCAACCAAACTGTTGACTGGCTGGTATCATAACTGATCACATGTCCAGCACCATGGCAGCTGTAGATAAAAAAAAAAAAGCTTGGCTGTAAAGGATAGGAAGGTTAAATTCCTCTTTAAGGCGGTCAGCAGATCGTGCCTAACTGAGCATGTGCAGAGCAGGGTGACAACGTGTATTACTGGATATTAAACAATATAGGAACTGATTTTTAACATTTTGCATAGCTATACCTGCAAACGTGGCCAGCCTGAAGTGATCTAGCAGGAATTTAAGCCCTGAGGAAGGGAGTAATGTACAAATCTCCAAAATGCTTTGACATTTTTTCCTGATTTTTGAATACATACATAATTCTGCAGCCTAAAACCATTGGCATGGTCCTCGTTTCTTCCTAACTTCTACTTGCTACTTATCTGTGTCAAATGGATTTCTATGAGGGGGGAGGGAAACTTTCCCAAACAAAAAAAAATAAAAAATCAGCAAATAAGGCCAAGCAAGGTTTCATTTTTTTACCGCATCTAAGAAAACTAAAGATAGACGGGATAGAACTTTATATTACAGGTGCACTTTGGCATTAACAAGTGAAAGCACATACCCTTGCTGCACCTTCTGGAAGAGCTCTCTCAAAACCGACTGTCTGAACTGGTCAGGTAGGTTACCATTTACATTATCTTCATAGAAAATATTTAGAATTCCCTAAAAAAAAGGTACAAAACAAACATGGATAAAGGGGAACATGCACAAACTCTAGACTAAAAAAAGAGAACCCCAAAAGTGATTACACTGGAAAAACTGAAGCAATGCAAGACAATTATAATGCAATTTAAACAAACCTGTAGTGGGGATGAAGCACCGATTGCAAAGGCAACATTTTGTAATTAAAAAAACATAGGTTATACTGCCCCGTTCCGTGCAATGGTATTACACAGTGTGGTCCCTAACCTGTTCTTCTGGAGTCTCCTGCTAGCACTGTCCACTCCTCCTTCCCAGCAGCTGCACTCTTGAGCTGGGCTGTGTGCATCCATAGTCACAAACAGCGTGGCTTGACCACAACCCCCCTAATCACAGTATTTGACTGGCAGCAGCAGGAGGAGCCAATGGTGCCTGATGCTCTCACTGTGTCCTGTGAGAAGAGAGGAGAGTGGGCATACAGACGGGGACAGCACTGGATCAGTGGAGGAATCAGGTGGGTGTTTGGGATGGGGGGAGACAGGACACAACAAGCAGTTGGGAGTTTATACGTTCTGCTGTTATTTCCATCTTTACAAAAATGTATAAAACACCCTCAAGCTCGTATGGTGATTTCCAGGTTTTTCCACCAAAGCAGTAGGAGACTCCGCTTGCAGAGGGAGGTCGTCCAAGTAGCCCAGTACAGCGGTCCCCCATTGGGGTAACAATGCTAGTACCGGGGCCAACACTTTCGTAAAGATCTGAGGAGCAGAGGCGAGACCAAAGGGTAACCCCACAAACTGATAATGCTCCTCTCCCACAGCAAAGTGGAGGAACACTGGAGACTGACACATATTGAAATGTGAAGGTAAGCGTTCTTGATGTCGATGGAGGCAAGAAAAATCTCCCTGATACAGGGAAGCCAACACTGTGCGAATGGACTCCATTCGGAACTTCTGCACCTGCACAAAGCAGGTCTGAGGAAGAGTCATTGCCTCGAAACGCGTTAGCCCATATTTTCTAGACAAAGACTGTGGACTCCAATATAATGGACGTTGTTAATTGGATCTGATATGCTGGTTTACATCACCTGTTTGTGAGTAGACATCTTTTAATCTTTCTTAAATAAAAAGTCTTACTGAGGATAATGCGCTAGGCTGGTGCGCCCTCCTTTTGTGTTTGTGTTTACAGTGTTACGTCGACCACAGCGGTCGTAGAGGGCAGCAAGGTTTAGCCATTGGGGATGTCAAGTATGAGTCCCGTGACAGAAGTAATCTGAGAGCCTTGATTCTGAGTGCAGGAGTGAGGTGTTAAGCATTGCAAATTTCTTTTGCAACAAAGCAGTCCAGCACCTTGAGGTCCAGAATTGGATGCACCTTGCCTTCCTTCCTGGGAACTGTAAACAGGTTTGAGTTATACCTCTGAAAACGTTCTGAATTCGGAACAGGAACCATCACCCTTTAAAGAAAAAGGTCTTGCACCGCCCCAAAAAGACCTTCAATGATGTCACCCAAGGTAGCACCAAACAAGCGATCCCTTGAAAGGGAAAATCAATCAAAGCCTTTTTAGAAGTCTGGTCTGCAGACCAGCATTTTAGCCAAAGACACGCCGAAGGACCACTGCCTAACAGAGTCGAGTCACTAGGGGAGCTGCACCCAAAGAGACAGCACAGATAAACTGCAGCCCCTGGACCAGCTGGTTCGCAAGCTCGGCAAAGGCTACTCCCCCTGCAGGTCACGGTGCAAAAGCCTAGCCCATTTGGTCAGAGTCTGCGACACCAGGGCAATGGTGAATATCGTCCTCAGTGCCGAACCAGTCAGGGTGTACATATTGTGGGCCACAGCCTCCGCCTTCCTGTCAGCCGGGTCCTTAAAGGCTGGGGACTCTTAAACTGGAATCATGGTTGCCTTGTTTAATGTGGAAATGTTACACCACCGGTGGAACAGTCCACTTTTTAAAAAGGGACTCCTCAAAGGGGTATCGCCTAGCAAAATCGCTTGGGGATCCCAATGGGACGCTTTGGTCATCCCCACTATTTAATGACAATTCTGTCAAAATAGGAGGGGAAAGGGAACACCTTTTCCGCTCTGGATGGCTTGTGAATGCCAAAGGGAACCTGCGCCTCCGCTGTGTCCTCCAGACCCAGCAGGGTGATTCGCATCCGAGGCTGCCGAATCAGATTCAGGATCTGATGAGACAGATGAGGCAGGGGAAGGGGGGGGGGGGTGCTGTTTGCCAGCCCTTCGCCCAAAAGCCACCTCGACACCAAGGACTCCAGGACCGCCGTCAGTGCATCGATGGATGGATGGATGAGACCCGGCCCCCCGCAGCCTAAGAGAGGGGATCAGGTGGGGAGATGTGCTCTAAAGACTCCATGAGTCACCAGGGGGAACCCACAAAATAGTGTGTAAAACACTGCTAAGGGACAACCCCCAACAATCTGGCAGCCCACCCAGTTGCCAGCCACAGAGCACCAATAGATCCTCATTAGAGAGAAGACCCCACCAGACTCACCATCCCACAGAAGCCAGGCGAATCTGCACTGCACGAATGGCAATAAGGAAATGAAAAGATCCAGGAGTCAGCACCAGGGGATGACAGCACCAAAATCCTCACCCAGAGGTCTCTACTGTCATGGCTGCCGCTTTTTTCAATGGCAACCAACCAAAAAATAGCCGCCGGACTACACAAACATGGCTGCTATGCATTAAGCACACAGGCTACAAGAAAACGGTGGCCCCACGGTAGGCCTCAGAAAATGGCACAGGCAGGAAGGAGGGGCCCTGGCAGGAGCTCCTACCAGGTACAGCCCCCCCACACACAACCGATTGCCCAGTTGCCGGCGGTGAACCCGTCAAGGAGGGAGGCGAGATGGCCACAGGGACCACCATACCGATGAGGGGGGGGGTGCCTAACGGGAGGGAGGGGAACCCAGGGGTCTGACCTTCCCATGGAGGGGCCCACATCCACCCCAAAACCCTCCAGGGGGAGAAGAGGGACAGTAACTTACCATAGCAGGAACCTAGACGAGCACTGTTTCAGACAGAACCTCCTCTCCATCGAAATGGGGGGCTGTCGGCCAGGAGGAACGCTGCGATTTGGGCTGAGCCCCAGTCGTATATGACCTAGCAATGCATTTAACTTGCAGGCCAGCCCCTGTCCGGTGGGGCTATGTCGTGGCCGACCTAGGACGGAGCTGAGGTCTGTGCGTGCTCGCTGGTCAGACAAGGGTGACCACTGGATCTAGATTATCCAGCCCATCGCCCAGTCCAGCAGTTGATTGTAGATCTTACAGGAAAAAATCCAGGAGAAAAAAAATTCTATCTAAAAAGAAAAAAGGACCAGAGATCCCAGCAAGGAACTAGGTTCTTACTCGTGACTAGGCAGAAAAAAAAGAACTGAGTACCTATAGCAGAGAGAGGGAGTATACTCCCTGGGACTGCCCATAGGCATAACCAGACTTTATTTCTGCTTAGTGTCCTACTACTGTAGGGGGCAGTATAACCCAAAAGGTTAAGAAGATCAGGAGCTGTGTCCGTCAATGAAGGAAACAGAAATTACTTTATTACTTTTTTTTAAACTTTAGAACCACTTTAAAAAGCACCAATAAAGAGCTGTTTACACCTAATTTTATTTACCTATTTGAGTGCCCTGTGCTCCCAGTACCATGGTGGTTCATGTGCAAAGAGTAACTTCCATCTGAGAATTCAATCCAGTTAAAATCTCCCCTGCACACACATTTTGCAATGCTGTTTTTGGGCCCCATTAAACCAGTAAAAGCATGTGGTGGAGTCAACAGCTGAGAGGTACAGGTTTCAGGGGATTCTGGGGAGGAAGGGAAAAGGGGTGTTAAGCCTAGAATACACCTAGTATACCTAGTATCTTTTTTTCGTTCAATCCAGTGGGCTGAAGGAAAAAAAAATTGATGGGCTTAGGAGGAGATCCTGTACTAACTATTCAACTTTAGTACAGCTATCTCCCCCGCTGAGCTATTGTGTTCTGACAGGGGAATGTCCCCCTCCCCCCCATATACCAAAGTTTGTAGAGGCCTTTGGCTGAGAGCGCAAACCGGATGCTGATCGGGAGACCTTTTTCAGCCATGCCCCTTCAACAGATGCCGGACATTTGGCTGGCTTTGGTCGGACCGGGTGCTGTACGCACAGGTCAAATGTCGGCTGGTTTCTATTGAACCAGCCAAAACCATCATTCGTCCTGTGTGTATAGGGCTTTATACTGAGGAAGATAATCTTTTTACAGACTCAACTAATTATGTTTTATATTTAAAGCTGAAGTTCAATCTGCTTAGAATTTTGCCCTCCCTGGTACCTTCATCTGCCTCATTAGCATACTAATGACATTTTCCATTTTCATTACATATCTTATTTTAAACCCAGTGATGTCATCACTGGGTTTCTAGAAGTCTCTATGCAATTCAGGCAGATCATGACCCAAAAGAGAGGCTGGCAGGGTGTTGTACATATTTTCCTGTAATTGACACAGCACCCTGCCTCAGTACTCCTTTCTCAAGAGCCCTCAGACCTGATGCAAGCAGTTGGCTGGCATTTGGAAGGAGATACGCAAACATCAAAATGACTTCTAAAGAAGCAGGCATCCCCAGGCAGATTGTATGTGCATGCAAACTGCTCTATGTAATGCAGTCATGTTATGCTGAGCTTCTATAAATGAAAGAACTGAAATTCAATGAATGAATGAACAGGGACCATAAAGCTGAAGAGAAAGGGTTAGATGATGCTGGAGGTTCTTTAGCCAGAAAATAAGGCATGCTCTGGCTTGCTGCAGCTTACAGGAAGCTCACAGTATCCAGCAACATCGGAGTAAACAATTTCAGTACAGGAGAGAAGCCTGCACAACTGTGCAAGGTGAACAGAATACTGGAGTTCAGCGTTAATAGCAACTGTAGCTCATACTAACTTTAAGAAAATAGTCAGGTACACCCTTAAAAAACAGCCAGTTTTAGAACCAAATTAAAGAACAGAACAAGATAATCTGCCTTACCTGGTAATTACCACTTTTCATAAAGTGATGAATCTGACTATATGTTGATGAATGCTGCACAGTCACATTTGATGGGACCAGAACACTGCATGCCTGGCAGTACCCAGCCAACCTCCTCTGATCTATTGCGCAGTGGGCGGAGTCTACACCAATCTGAGGAAAAGAGAGAAACAGACATTAGCAGAACATTCAGGACTTTCAAAATGAACCGATTGCTTAAAAAAAATAAAAATTTAAAGAGGGCTTAGTGCCAACGGAAAAGGAGGTGAAGAACAAATGATCTAACCCCAGGTGGGCTTTTAAATGGTAACTACCAAAAGATATATAGTAACAATGCAAGTATCTTTTTATTTATTAAACATCCAAAATCCTATACATAACCTTGTTACAACCAAGGCCACAGAAAACAAGGGGGCCCCTAGGACATAATACATACAGCAACATCAATAATGTACCACAAATATAGGAACAGAATATGCCTAATACATACAGCGACATCAATAGTATACAGGTACAAGATATGTCAACATGTTTCATAAGTATTTTGCTTCCTCAAGGCTCTTATTGTCCAGATATATTTAACAGATGTCTAGTATATACATATAAAAAAAGAAGAAAAAGAAAAGAACAGAACATAGACATAAAACATGGACAATACATAGGCTATACAATTATTGAACATCCTATTATCCCCACATTTTAGGTGTTACCCAAGACGCATAAAAGTCTTAGGGATCCCCCAAGCCGAACCATTGTATCTGGGATTGGCAGTGTGACCTCTAAGGCTAGTATTATTGTGAACGATCATCTATGTCCACGCGTGGAAAGCTTACCTACCTATTTAAAGGGACACTATCCACCTGCTTAACATCCTAGATGGCCTACACTTGGATACCAACATTTTGCTGGTGTCCATTGATGTGGAGGCCCTCTACTCCAGTACACCCAACCGTTTGGGCTTGGCCACGGTAAAAAGGTTTCTAGATGAGAGGAGTAATGTCCATCAGGAGTATAATGGCTTCATTCTGGAATTGCTCGTGTTTACACTTACTCATAATCATTTTGTGTTTGACGGCTCTAACTATCTTCAAGTGCAGGGGGCGGCTATGCAGACATGTGCCCCCTCTTATGCCAACCTGTACCTGGGGGATTTTTA
>NC_138772.1:476804051-476965000 GCF_965119305.1 Pelophylax lessonae
CATATCCCAATTAACATGAGCCAAATAAAATAAATAACATTCCCACATGGGACTGCAGTGGGGAAAAGGTAAAAAAGGAACCTGGAGAACAGTTCACTTAAAAAGCCTCAATAAAAGAGTTGAGTCCTCTCATATATGGAACCCTCTTGAATTTGGCCAGGAATATGTTATTGTTGGCCAGGTGTGTGCTCCATGGGTATGGGGCGCCCTCCATCAGGAGAAGAGTAGGCACATCACACTCCGGGGGCACATACCTGGTCAACAATAACATATCCCTGGCCAAATTCAAGAGGGTTCCATATATATGGGTAAATACCTTTATTTAGGCTTTTTAAAAGAGATTTACTCTCCGGGTTTGTTTTGTGCACTTTTTTCCCTCTGCAGTCCCATGTGGGGATGTTTTTATGCTTCCACAGAGGTTCGTAAAAGACATGATTGACATATCCATTCCTGCCTGAAGAAGCAGATTCTTTCTGTGAAACAAATCCAGTTTGCCGGCTACCCTGTATCATCACAGTATCTGACGAAATGAAAACGGTTTATGAACAGGATCAAAGTAAATTCATATAAAGGGATAGTAAATATGGGTAAAGGCATATGGAAATGTCCTAGTCTTTGTAACCCGAAAGACAAACTAAATTTTTAAGAAATACAAATTTTCATTTGTTGCATGAAATAAAGATGTACGCTTTTTAAATAAACAAACATGTTGATCTTTTTAAGTTAATTAATTGGTTAAAAATGGATTTTTGTAAAATCTTACCGTAAAATCCTTTTCTCTTAGCTCATTGACAGACGTAGTCCTCGGTGATACAGCACCTTCGGGTTATGTTGCCTCCACAGGAGCAGGACTAGACAGGAAATTAAAATGCTCTGGCCACACCCTAGGGGCAGTCCCAGAGGGTATATCCTCTCTCTTTCTGCCTCAGCAAATCAGTTATGTCAAAAAGCAGTCTTTAGAGATTTTAACCCAACCCAACACAAAAACAGAGGGGCGGGGACTACGTCTGTCAATGAGCTAAGAGAAAAGGATTTTACGGTAAGATTTTACAAAAATCCATTTTTCTCTAGCGCTCATTGACAGACGTAGTCCTCGGTGATACAGCACCTTCGGGACGTCCCAGAGCAGTATCACAAATGAGGGGTGGGAAAATGGAAATCAAATCCCAATCTAGAAGGCCCAACCGGTGCCAACTAGAAGTTTACAATGCTCATCCTTAATGATGAGACTCAACAAAAAAAGAAAATTTTTTCAAACAGAAAAAAACCCTCGAGGTAGACCACCGGTCTCCTCAAATTGCGGCCTGCAAAACCTTGCGGCCAAATGAGGCATCCGCCGATGCCATCACATCAATTTTATAGAATTTTGTAAAGGTATGTACCGACGACCAGGTGGCCGCCTTACATACCTGGACCACTGACGCCTGATGGCGAAAGGCCCAGGAAGTACTGAGCGCTCGAGTGGAGTGCGCCCTAACAGGGAACGGAGGACTCTGACCCTTAATAGAATAAGCCTGTACCACCGTCTGTCTAATCCATTTGGCAATGGTCGCGGCAGATGCAGGCAAACCCTTTCTGGGGCCATCCGTGATCACAAAAAGTGAATCCGTCTTACGGAATGATTCCGTAGCTTTCAGGTATGCCCTGATTGCCCGAACCACATCCAAGGAATGCAACGCATGTTCCCGATGATGCTTGGGCTGAGGACACAAGGAAGGTAGTACAATATCTTCATTCAGATGAAAATCTGAAACCACCTTAGGAAGAAAGGATGGCTTAGGATGAAGTACTACCTTATCCCTATGAATCACTAGGTATGGGGACTGGCATGATAATGCAGCCAGTTCTGACACCCTGCGAGCAGAAGTGATAGCCACCAAGAAGGCCACCTTCTGGGATAAAGTAAGCAAGGGAATCTCCCTGATGTTTTCAAAGGGAGGTTTCTGTAGAACCGACAAAACTAAATTAAGATCCCAGGGCGGTAAGGGCGCGCGGACTGGTGGAGCCAGGTGCCGCACCCCCTGGATGAAATTCCGCACCAAGGACTTGGTAGCTAAAGGTTTCTGAAAGAAGATTGCTAATGCTGAAACTTGACCCTTGATGGTGCTCAAGGCTAGCTTCTGCTCAACCCCTTGTTGCAAAAAAGCCAATATTCGAGTCACCGAATAGGTACGTGGAGGAAATCCTAAAGATTCGCACCACGCAATATGTCTTCCATGTGTGATAATAGACCTTGCTGGAAGTCGCTTTCCTTGCTTTAATAAGGGTAGGAATGACTGAAGCTGACAAACCTCTGTCCTTCAGTACTTGGGTCTCAATGGCCAGGCCATTAAAACCAGCGACTGTAAAGCACGATGGTAAATTGGTCCTTGAGACCACAGACACTCCCTGAGACGAAGTTCCCACGGAACGTCTGCGACTAGCATGTCCAAGTCGGCCAGGCCGGCTTGACGAGGCCAGCCTAGAATTTCTAGGACCACTGGCGCTGACTGGATCTGAACCAGGCGTCCCTAGAGCTATCTGGGCCCGACCATCCGAGAAAGTCTGGTCGTTTTCTGTTCCCACACATTTATCAGATACCTGATTACTATCAGGAAGGGTGATCTTTTCTGGTTGAACCTCAGGGACCGAAGTCACCCGGCTAGAGGCTTCTTGGCCTGTCTGGTCAACCAGATCCGATTCCTGTGGGGAATTGAGACTAATCTTAGGAAAAGGTAAAGGAAAAGATCTATTCAGGGAACGGTGACTACCGCTCCCTGTAGTACTTAAATGTTGGAAGGGAAGAATCGCACCGGTAGTAGTAGTAGTTGATGCTCGATCTAATGTCCTGAATACCGGTGAAAACGTCCCCCCACCCTCAAACCGGGTGGGGGCGCACCTTCAGGCTGTGTACTCCTTTGCTTCGGGTTTGGCTGAGTTGGTCCTCTGTTTGTCCGACCAGCCTTTCTTGAACCCTCCTGGAGGAGTCTTGCCTTTCCCGCTTGTTCCTGCCGGGCGTGCAAACCCTTTATGGGCGGTAAAGAAAGGTCCTCGCTTGTTGCGAGGTCCCTTAGCTTTAGCAGCCTGTGGCAAAAAAGTGCTCTTGCCCCCAGTGGCATCCTTAATGATTTCATCTAGGGTGGCCCCAAATAGACGATTCCCCTGAAAGGGGAGATTCGTCAAGGTCTTTTTGGAACCTAGGTCAGCTGACCAGCATTTTAACCACAGCACACATCTGAGGATTACCGCTGACATAGATGCATGCCCTAATAGGGGAGTAGTGTCCAAGGCTGCGTCACAGATAAACTGTAGCCCTTGTATAATCTGTTCCATCAAATCAGATGTTTCCTGGGGAATATCTTTTCCCCTAAGGTCTTGGCGTACCAATCTCGCCCATTCCGTAAGTGTCTGGGAAACTAGACCAATAACAATTACTGGTCTAAATGCTGACCTTATCAGAGAGAAGATAGTGCGGGACTCTGCTTCCATCTTTCGATCCACCGGATCCTTAAAGGACGAAGTGTCCTCCACTGGGATAACCGTGGCTTTATTCAGCCTGGAAATAGGTGGATCCACCACTGGTGGTACCGTCCATTTCTTAATGATGGATTCCTCAAACGGATAGCGTCTAGCAATACGCTTGGAAATAGTAAAGGTACGTTTAGAATGCTCCCATTCTCCTTTAATCTTATTACCAAAACACTTGGGTACAGGAAAAACCTTCACCGTTTTGATGGGCTTGTTAGTACCAAAAGGAATCTCTGTTTCAGTTGCTTCTGCCGGTAAAACCTCAAGTTTTAAGGTTTCCTGCACTGCCACAACTAGTGCGTCCACCAATGCTTCTTCCTGAATTATAGCGGGAGAAGAAACGTCCTCCTCACTGTCTGAGGGAGCTTTACCTGAGGTAACAGCCCTTGCAGAGGGACCTGCAACTGCAGTGACCATCTCTGAATCTGAGTCAGAGGTGTCAGATAATATAGGGGTAGGCGGGGGTCGCTTCCTTGACCCTCGTCCCTGACAGGCCGCCTCCACCCGAGCCACCATAGACTCCAAAATTGCTGTAAATGCCTCCACACTCTGTGCACCGGCGGGTCCCGTGGCCCCCTCGAGGGAAACAGGTGGGGGAATTTGTGTGGCAGGGTCCATGATTATTCTAGTAACTTCCCGGATAATATAATTCAAAAATAAAAAACTTTTTTTTTTTTTCAGACCCCCAGCGCCACAAAAGCCCCTTAGTGTTACCTGCTAGGGATCCCTATCGATCGAGAGAGAGATAGACCCCCAGGCTCACCACTTGATGCTCAGAGTTTAACTGCAACAGGTTACAGCGCTGTCTTGACAAACAGGAAGTCTTTTGGCTTGCTGCCCAGGAAGAAAGGAGGCGGCTCCGCCCCTCTGCACGCCTTCCGGCGCCTCCCCTAGCTCCACGAGGTGTTTGGATCACCTCAAACATGGCCGCCCCCATGCTGGAGACACGAGGCTACGCCAAAATGGCGGCTCGTGCAATCCAGCAAAAAAAATGGCGGCGGCCTGTACCGAATAGCGGTGTGCTGCAGGGCACACAACACTATCTCTGCATGGGGATTTTTGGCGTGGTTGGCGGTACCGGCCCTGGCGGACCGCATGGCCGTTCGGAAGGCCTGCTATAGCTGGAGATTTGACTAGGAAGGCAGTCTACATGTCCGTGGCTTCTGACTGGTAGGTACCTTATTCTTATCACAGTAAGATTCCCAGACTGCCACTGATTACAATCTTTTAAACATGTATACAATTAGATTGTTAGCTCCCAAACCAAGCCTCCTGGCTTTTTGCACATAAAATCACACTCAAAGTAGGGGGATCTGTGCCATGTTATAGGATAGAGGGGGACTCTATCTTACCATACAGAGAGGGGCCCGCGTTCACCACAAGACCCGTCAGGGGGAAAAGGGGGAACATACTACTCACCATACCGGAACCAGGCGGGCACCAACTCCTGACAGTACCCCTCTCCACCGGGGCGGGAGGGCTGTCGACCAATACGGACGCCGTGACTCATGGTCTTTGGCGTTTCAGCGAGACGTTTAACTCGCGGGGTCAGTCCCTTAATGGGACTTTGTCGCGGCCGACCCAGCGCGGAGCTATGGCCTGCACGCGCTCGTAGGCTGAACTGGGGTGACCACCGGATCTCAACATCCAGCCCGTCGCCCAGTTCAGCTTTCTTGCTTGAAGATCTCACAGGAACACTGGAGAAAAAAGCTGTCTAAAAAATCTTTTTAAGAAAAAAAAAAATCTTGCCAGGACCGAAGATCCCAGCAAGGTATCTAGGTCCTTACTCCTAACTAGACAGAAAATAACTGATTTGCTGAGGCAGAGAGAGAGAGGATATACCCTCTGGGACTGCCCCTAGGGTGTGGCCAGAACATTTTAATTTCCTGTCTAGTCCTGCTCCTGTGGAGGCAACATAACCCGAAGGTGCTGTATCACCGAGGACTACGTCTGTCAATGAGGGATAGAGAAAATAACATATTTACACCTCAGACATGCATTTTTTTTTTCTTTTTTTGCCCATGGTAACTGACATGCACCACAGTTGTCATATGGCACCAATCCAGACCCTGTATTCACGTAAGCAGCATTTTACTGTGCCAGTAGTGAACCAGCAGCAGTTTCTCACTCACTTGTACAGCATGGAGTGCTTATGGTTTATAAGATATATGAAAAGGGGGCACAGCAAATATTTTATCTGCTCAGTTTTACAATCTTACCTTAGATACTAGTTGTTTGGTGTTGAAAAAATGCTCCCTAGCCAGCTCATAATTTACTGGGTTGGGGGGTCCTTGCTGGAAGTAAAAGGCTCCAAGGTCATAGCACACCTGTAGAGGAAAAAAAATCTATTGGTTCCAACTAAATTAAAACATTATCTGAAGATGTTAAAAAACACCCAGCATAACCCTACATCCACTCAAACCACAAAAAAAAAAAAAAAAAAAAAGTTGAGAATCAAAAACACCTGTACAAAAATGTTCTGATGGAAGCAGCCATTTCCTAACCCATGCGTTGCCTACCGTTGAGTCAAGGATTATTTTTAGCTTTACAGCTCCAAAAGCAGCACATGAACCCTGGGGAGCAGCTACTTCCACGAGGATCGGGTTTTACTTTGAAAAGATTCCTTTGAGGGAAACTATATTTTGGAGCTATTTTTCTGAAGCACAACATGCAGGAAATGTTCTCTGCCCAATGGAAAGGCATGTTGTGCCATACTCTATACGACTGCTGGACCAACCTGAGCACGGCAAAAGCCAGTGTATATTTTTTATGTTTCAAATGTTTTATTTTCAGATTAGACAGAAACAAGGAAAAAAGGATTACACAACTGTACCACAAAAAAAATAAATAAATAAATAAAAACTGGATTTTGGTAAGAACTTACCATAAAATCCTTTTCTCTGAAGTTCATCGACAGACGCAGCTCCTTATCTTCCTGACTCATAGGGTTATGCTCCTCCTTCTAGGAATAGACACTAGGCAGGAAAAAAAAAAAACTTAACCACGCGTATGGGCGCAGTCTCTGCAGGAATAACCCCTCAGACTCTGATATCATCAAACTGTTTAGTTGCAAGCAGTGTTTAGAAGACAAAAAACCCCATACCTCAAAGTAGAGGGGCGGGTGCTGGGTCTGTCGAACTTCAGAGAAAAAGATTTTACAGTAAGTTCTTCTCTTCATGACTCATAGGGATGTCCCAAAGCAGTATAATCATGAGGGGTGGGTAACAATGCAGAAACAAAATGTAAGTCCCCAATGGCTAAACTTAGCCAACCAGGTAACATGGCGCTCAACCAGGAACAACTGGAGCTCACCCGGAAAAAATGTAACCCTCAAAGAGTAACTAAACAGATTTCTCTTTTAAACTGCAGCCTGCAAAACCTTGCGGCCAAAAGAAGCATCCGCGGATGCCAGCACATCTACCTTGTAGAATTTTGTGAACGTATTCACAAATACTTTGCAAAAAAATTCAATTTCTGGCTGCGACAGTGAACCGGAGGGTCCCGCAGTCACTTCCAGGGGTTCTGCAGGTGAATTTTTATCCTTGGGACTCCATTGCTCAAATAATTTTTTTTTTGTGTAATGTCCCTTTAAGACGGCGAAAAACGCAGTCCCACCGCTATTACTGCGGATTCATAATCCCTGATTAATATGTAATAATAGCAGAGCAGAAGAGGAACAAATCCACAGGGTAACCCAGGAACGTTACCAGTCCACAAAGAAGCATTCAGTCTGATCAGTGTAAAAACAAAACTAACACTGCACAGGAAAAGGAAGAAGCTCTGCCTCAATTATTACAAGCCATGCCACATGCCTGTCCATCCCACGGACCTCAAGAAAATGGCCACTCATACATTCTCAATGGAGAAGTATAGAAAATGGCTGCCCATGCAAACTAATGGGAACACAGAGATCATGAACCACAGCACAATGGCAGCAACCACGGCGCGCCATGCGGTCTCCAGGACCCCCCAAAGGGGTCCCAGAACACATCGGCAACTAAAGGTCCCTAGCCAGGGACCCATCCAGGACAACTCACCCCCCTCACATAAGCGCCATAAAGTCTGAATACCACCCCCCCCCCCCCAAGATAAAACCTGCTAGGGGAATGCCAAGGTGTACACCGGATTGGTCCTCGAGGGAGCCTCTAAGTTCCGACCATTCCAGGAAGGGGCCCACGCCCGCATCCGCCAAGGGTGTTTGGGGGGACAATTTTACTCACCATACCACGGTACCAGGTGGGAGCCCCTCGGAAACAGATCACCTCCCACCCGGGATGGGGGTGCTGTCAGCCAAGGGGAAGCTGCGACTCAGGGCGTTGCAGGTCGATGGGTCCCAGCGAGACTGTCCACTCGCAGGCTCGTCCTCATCCATCGGGGAACTGTCGTGGCGAGGCCTAGTTCTGGACTATAACCTGCCCACTGGCCAGGCTGGGAGACCTTAAGAATCTAGATTATCCAGTGCGAAACCGCAGCCGGCTGTTGCTTGTAGTTCCTCTGGATCTTAGTCCTCAGGAACTAACTAGTTAAAAAAAAAAAAAAATAAATAAAAAAAATCACAAACTTTCCCTGTTACAGCTAAGACCAAAAACCCAGCAGGAAGCTAGGTCCTATTCCTAACACTAGGCAGAACAAACTGTTTGAGGATAGCAGAGTCTGAGGGGTTATGCCTGCAGGGATAGCCACCATAGGCGTGGTTACGTTTTTTTTCCTGCCTAGTGCCTTTTCTGAGGAGAAGCATAACCCTATGCGTCATGAAGATAAGGAGCTGCGTCTGTCGATGAACAATAGAGAAATACATAATTCAACCAGGTTGGAGGTTATAGTATGAAATGTTGACAGGAGCCAACAGTCAAATAGCCATTACCATTACATAGCACATTACACAGCACAAGTAATCAGATAGACAAAAGAAACTTAGAGATGATGAATAAACTGTGCATTGTAATAAAAAGGAGTACACCAAGCATTTACAGTACCTCACAAAAGGGAGTACACTCCTGACATTTTTTGTAAATATTTTATTATATCTTTTAATTCGACAACACTGAAGAAATTACACTTTGCTACAATGTAAAGTAGTGAGTGTACAGCTTGTATAACAGTGTAAATTAGCTCTCTCCTCAAAATAACTTAAACAGCCATTAATGTCTAAACCACTGGCAACATAAGTGAAAATATCAAAATTGGGCCCAATTAGCCATTCTCCCTCCCCGGCATCATGTGACTCGTTAGTGTTACAAGTTCCCAGGTGTGAATGGGGAGCAGGTGTGTTAAAGTTAAATTTATCGTTCTCACTCTCTGATACTGGTCACTGGAAGTTCAACATGGCACCTCATGGCAAAATAACTCTCTGAGGATCTGAAAAAAAGAATTGTTGCTCTACAAAAAGATGGCCTAGGCTATAAGAAGATCACCAAGACCTTGAAACTGAGCTGCAGCACAGTGGCCAAGACCATACAGCTGTTTAACAGGACAGGTTCCACTCCGAACAGGATTTGCCATTGTTTGACCAAAATAGTTGAGTCAGCGTCATATCCAGAGGTTGTCTTTGGGAAATAGACGTAGGAGTGCTGCCAGCATTGCTGCAGAGGTTAAAGGGGTGTGGGGGGGGGGGGTCAGCCTGTCAGTGCTCAGACCATACGCCGCACACTTGATGCGCAAGAAAGCCTGCAAACAGTTTGCTGAAGACAAGCAGACTATGGACATGGATTGCTGGAACCATGTCCTGTGGTCTGATGACACCAAGATAAACTTATTTGGTTCAGATGGTGTCAAGCGTGTGGCGGCAACCAGGTGAGGAGTACAAAGACAAGCGTGTCTTGCCTACAGTCAAGCATGGTGTTGGGAGTGTCATGGTCTGAGGCTGCATGAGTGCTTCCGGCACTGGGGAGCTACAGTTCATTGAGGGAACCATGAACGCCAAGATGTAATGTGACATACTGAAGCAGAGCATGATCCCCCTCCCTTGGGAGACTGGGCCGCAGGACAGTATTCCAACATGATAACGACCCCAAACACACCTCCAAGACGACCACTGCCTTGTTAAAGAAGCTGAGGGTAAAGGTGATGGACTGGCCAAGCATGTCTCCAGACCTAAACCCTAGGTCTCTAACATTCACCAGCTCAATGATGTAATCATAGGGGAGTGGAAGAGGACTCCAGTGGCAACCTGTGAAGCTCTGGTGAACTCCATGCCCAAGAGGGTTAAGGCAGTGCTGGAAAAGAATGGTGGCCACACAAAATATTGACATTTTGGGCCCAATTTGGACATTTTAACTTAGGGCTGTACTCACTTTTGTTTTCCAGTGGTTTAGACATTAATGGCTGTGTGTGGAGTTACTTTGAGGGGACAGCAAATTTACACTGTTATACAAGCTGTACACTCACTACTTTAACCACTTAAGCCCCGGAAGATTTTACCCCCTTCCTGACCAGGGGTTTTTTTGCGATGTTTTACTGCGTGACTTTAAACAGACAATTGCGCGGTAGTCCAAAGCTGTACCTAAACAAATTTGACGTCCTTTTTTTCCCACAAACAGAGCTTTCTTTTGGTGGTATTTGATCACCTGTGCGATTTTTACTTTTTGCGCTATAAACAAAAAAAGAGCGTAAATTTTGCAAAAATAACAATATTTTTCACATTTTTTTTTATATGAAATTCCCCCCCCCCCAAAAAAAAAAATGTAAAAATCAAAATTTTTTAACATTTTTGGCCAATTTGTTTTCTGCCACATATGTTTGGTAAAAAAAAAATTGCAAAAAGCGTATTTTGATTGGTTTGTGCAAAAGTTATTGCGTTTACTAACTAAGGGAAAGATTTCGATCATTTTTGGTGTTTTTTTTTTTTAACGCGTAATGGCGGCGATCTGCGATTTTATTGCGGTACTGCGACATTGCGGCGGACAGATCGGACCCTTGACTGACATTTTTGGGGTTACCAGTGACATTACTGCAGTAATCAGTGCTATACATATGCAGTGTTACTGCAAAATGACACTGGCAGGGAAGGGGTTAACTTCATTGGGGAGGGAGGGGTTAAGTGTGTCCCTAGGGGCGTGATTCTAACTGTGATTGGCTGTGGCTACTAGTGTAGGAACAGTGATCAACGGTCCTACATAGTAGAACCGTGTGATCACTGTTTCTACACAGGGGAGAATGACAGGCGGCTTGTTTACATCAGACGCCTGACTTTCTCCCTCTGCACCAACGATCGGCGAGTGACCGGCGGAGTAAGTCAAATAATCAGATATGATAGGTGAACCAGTCAAGTAGAAACAATAAGCCATAGATTTTAGTAATATGAATAAACCTCATATTAAGATATGATGGATAAAATACGCATACAGATATGATGAAGAAATCATGTATTTAGGTGCACTCAGTAAACCAGGCATTTTGGTTTAACAGATAAAGTAGACTTGTAGAAAAAAAAAAAAATAGGTAACTCATGCACTGGGATGCGGTGGGTAAAGTGAGCATTTAGGTGTGGTGGGTTAACCAGCATTTAAGTATAATAGACACATCAGGCATAGAAGTTTGATGCCAGTATGGGTTTTAGTAAAGTAGTTGTAAACTTTAGACCTTAAATATGAACAAATCATATCCATCTATTCTGTATACTTGCCTCTATCCAAATCACTGACTGATTACTCTCTGCTCCTGCCTTGTTTCTTCTGTTGTCTGCATGAGTTACTTCTGACAGACTCCAAGAGATAATTGATAACAGGGCAGGAGAGCTCCAGCGCACAGCCTGTGACTGATATCCTCAAGCTGTGCATATTCTCAGTGTACTAAAGGGGGTGGGGGCTCTTCCCTCCAGTCAGGCCTCAGAGCTCCACTCATTGAGATCTGCAGTGTAAGATTTTGTATTCCTGCTCCCCGAGCTGGAAGATCCTGTGTAAATTTTGGATTTTGAAAGGCTGTAGAGGACAGATGGCAACTATACAGTGCATCTGGAAAGTATTCCCAGCATTTCACTTTTTCCACATTTTGTTATGTTACAGTCCTATTCCAAAATAAATTAAATTCATTATTTTCCTCACAATTTTCCAACAATAGCCCAAAATGACAACATGAAACAAGTTTGTTTGAACTCTTTAAAAAAATTATTAAAAAATAAAAAAACGAAAAAATCCCATGTACATAAGTATTCACTGCCTTTGCTTAATACTTTGCTGAAGCACCTTTGCCACCAATTAAAGCCTAAAGTCTTTTTGAGTATGATGATACAAGCTTGGTACGCCTATTTTTGGGCAGTTTCTCCCATTCTTTGCAGGACCTCTCAAGCTCCATCAGGTTGGATGGGGCGTGTCGGTGCACAGCCATTTTCAGATCTCTCCAGAGATGTTCAAATGGGTTCAAGTTTGGGCCACAATGACATTCACACAGTTGTCCCATAGCCAATCCTTTGTTATATTGGCTGTGTGCTTAAGGTTGTTGCCCTGTTGGAAGATTAACCTTTACCCCAGTCTGAGGTCCAGAGCACTCTGGAGCAGGTTTTCATCAAGGATGTCTCTGTACATTGCTGCATTCATCTTTCCCTCGATCCTGACTAGTCTCCCAGTTCCTGCTGCTAAAAAACATCCCCACAGCATGATGCTGCCATCACCATACTTCACTGTAGGGATGGTATTGGCTAGGTGGTGAGTAGTGCCTGGTTTCCTCCAGACATGACGCTTGCCATTAAGACCAAGAAGAGTTCAATCTTTGTGTTATCAGACCAGAACATTTTGTTTCTCATGTTCTGACAGGTGCCTTTTGGCAAACTCCAGACGGGCTGTCATGTGCCTTTTATTAAGGAGTGGCTTCTGTCTGGCCACTCTACCAGAAAGGCCTGATTGGTGGAGGGCTGCAGAGATAGTTGTTCTTCTGGAAGGTTCTCCTCTCTCCACAGAGAAACACTGGAGCTCTGTCAGTGTGACCATCGGGTTCTTGGTCACCTCCATGACGAAGGTCCTACTCCCCCGATCGCTCAGTTTGGCCAGACAGCCTGCTCTAGGAAGACTCCTGGTGGTTCCAAACTTCCTCCATTTACGAATGATGGGAGGCCACTGTGCTCATTGGGACCTTCAATGGTGCACAAAATTTTCCTGTACCCTTCCCCAGATCTGTGTCTCAATACAATCCTATCTCGGAGGTCTACAGACAATTCCTTGGACTTCATGGCTTAGTTTGTGCTCTGACATGCTCTGTTAACTGTGGTACCTTATATGAAAAGATGTGTGCCTTTCCAAATCATGTCCAATGAAATGAATTTACCACAGGTGGACTCCAATCAAGTTGTAGAAACATCTCGATGACTAGTGGAATCAGGATGCACCTGAGCTCAATTTTGAGTGTCATAGCAAAGGCTGTGAATACTTCTGTACATGTGACTTTTTTTTTTTTTTTATAAATTTGCAAAGATTTTAAACAAATTTCTTTCACATTGTCATTATGGGGTATGGTTTGTAGAAATTTTGAGGAAAATAATGAATGTTATCCATTTTGAAATAAGGCAGTAAACACAAAATGTGGAAAAAGTGAAGCATTGTGAATACTTTCCAGATGCACTGAAAACATGTACAACCTACAGCTGCAAGAAAAAGTATGTGAACCCTTTGGAATGATATGGATTTCTGCACAAATTGGTCATAAAATGTGATCTGATCATCATCTAAGTCACAACAATAGACAATCACAGTCTGCTTAAACTACACACAAAGAATGAAATGTTGCCATGTTTTTAATGAACACACCATGTAAACATTCACAGTGCAGGTGGAAAAAGTATGTGAACCCCTAGACTAATGCCCTCTCCAAGAGCTAATTGGAGTGAGATGTCAGCCAACTGGAGTGTTGGTTACAGCTGCCCTGCCCTAAAAAAAAAACACACACCAGTTCTGGGTTTGCTTTTCACAAGAAGCATTGCCTGATGTGAATGATGCCTCACACAAAAGAGCTCTCAGAAGACCTACGATTAAGAATTGTTGACTTGCATAAAGCTGGAAAGGGTTATAAAAGTATCTCCAAAAGCCTTGCTGTTCATCAGTCCACGGTAAGACAAATTGTCTATAAATGGAGAAAGTTCAGCAATGCTGCTACTCTCCCTAGGAGTGGCCGCCCTGTAAAGATGACTGCAAGAGCACAGCGCAGACTGCTCAATGAGGTGATGAAGAATCCTAGAGTGTCAGCTAAAGACTTACAAAGGTCACTGGCAAATGCTAACATCCCTGTTAGCGAATCTACAATACGTAAAACACTAAACAAGAATGGATTTCATGGGAGGATACCACAGAGGAAGCCACTGCTGTCCAAACAAAACATTGGTGCACGTTTACAGTTTGCACAAGAGCACCTGGATGTTCCACAGCAGTACTGGCAAAATATTTTGTGGACAGATGAAACCAAAGTTGAGTTGTTTGGAAGAAACACACAAAACTATGTGTGGCGAAAAAGAGGCACAGCACACCAACATCAAAACCTCATCCCAACTGTGAAGTATGGTGGTGGGGGCATCATGGTTTGGGCTGTTTTGCTGCGTCAGGGCCTGGACGGATTGCTATCATGGAAGGAAAAATGAATTCCCAAGTTTATCAAGACATTTTGCAGGAGAACTTAAGGCCATCTGTCTACCAGCTGAAGCTCAACAGAAGATGGGTGTTGCAACAGGACAATGACCCAAAGCATAGAAGTAAATCAACAACAGAATGGCTTTAACAGAAGAAAATACGCCTTCTGAAGTGGCCCAGTCAAAGTCCTGACCTCAACCCGATTGAGATGCTGTGGCATGTGAAAGCGATTCACACCAGACATCCCAAGCATATTGCTGAACTGAAACAGTTCTGTAAAGAGGAATGGTCAAGAATTTTTTCTCCTGACTGTTGTGCACGTCTGATCTGCAACTACAGGAAACGTTTGGTTGAAGTTATTGCTGCCAAAGGAGGTTCAACCAGTTATTAAATCCAAGGGTTCACATACTTTTCCCACCTGCACTGTGAATGTTTACATGGTGTGTTCAATAAAAACATGGCAACATTTCATTCTTTGTGTGTTATTAGTTTAAGCAGATTGTGATTGTCTATTGTTGTGACTTAGATGATGATCAGATCACATTTTATGACCAATTTGTGCAGAAATCCATATCATTCCAAAGGGTTCACATACATTTTCTTGCAGCTGTATGTAGAAGGATTTGTTTCATCTCTCCGTGTCATCTGAGGACAGTTATGTCACTGGATATATGGAAAAGTTTACAACCACTAATAAATCAAGTCAAGTGAGAAATTGAACCACTAAGCCTATTCTGCAACAAGGGTTTATGTCATTAATTACTGTGCTAAGCGTTACGGACACCATAACATTTAACGTAAATATACATTAGATTGTAACAAAATTAAAACCGGGAAATATATACTTAGGCCTGGTTCACACCTATGCAGGTTGCAGCTGATACATATTCCAGATGCATTTTGCATTTTTCAATACACATTTTTATCTGTTGAAGTCTATGGAACCAAAGTCACAACCTGCTTGTCATGGTCTTACCTCCTTGCTGTTCTCCTTCGTTTGACATGTGCTGGCGGCCATCTTGGTTTCTGGGTTTCTTGTAGCCTCCCACCCTGCGGCTCCTCCTTCCCACTGGGAGGAGCTGGATGCCTAGCTCATATATATAGGAGGTCTGTGGCTCAGTTCCCTGCTTGGTCCTCCTGTGTTCACATGCTACTAAGACTGCTGCTACTTCTGGTTCCTGTTCCTGGCTTCGTCTGACTACCCTGTTGGTTCCTGATCCTGGCTTCGTCTGACTACCCTGTTGGTTCCTGATCCTGGCTTCGTCTGACTACCCTGTTGGTTCCTGATCCTGGCTTCGTCTGACTACCCTGTTGGTTCCTGATCCTGGCTTCGTCTGACTACCCTGCTGGTTCCAGACCCCTGGCTTCGCAAAGACTCTGCATCGGTTTCGCCATCCGTTTGGACTTTTGCTTTATAGCTTGTTTTTCAATAAAGCTGTCTTATTTTCACTTATCTGTTGTTGTACGTCTGGTTCATGGTTCCGTGACATTAGGACCAAGCCATGAATTCTGACGGTACAGGGCCATCCTCGCTACCCACGCTGGTTGCCAGACTTGATCAGCAGGATCACCTGTTGGGTCGGGTCGCCGTGGCGTTGCAAACCCTGCTTGAACGCACGGTACCACAGGCCATGAATTCTGACGGTACAGGGCCATCCTCACTACCCACGTTGGTTGCCAGACTTGATCAGCAGGATCACCTGTTGGGTCAGTTCGCCGTGGCGTTGCAATCCCTGCTTGAACGCACGGCTCATTTCGCTCCCGTTGCCGATGGGTCGGTTGTCGCTCCTGGGTCCGCTCCGGTTGTTGCGCCAGAGTCTACCCCGACACCTGTTGTTGCGCCTGCGGTGTTTCGGGGTATGTCCGGTTCTGCCCCCCTTCCACAGCGCTTTGGGGGAGAGCCAACTCAGTGCCGAGGTTTCCTTAACCAGGTGGGCATTTATTTCGAGTTGCTGCCACATGCCTTTCCTACTGAGAGATCAAAGGTGGGCTTCCTGATCTCGCTGCTCTCGGACAAGGCCTTGGCCTGGGCCAGCCCTTTATGGGAGAACAACAATCCGGTGGTTGCCGAGTTTTCCGGTTTTGTTGCTTCTCTTCGGAAGGTATTCGATGTGCCGGCTCGTGCTGCCTCTGCTGCGAAGCTCCTTATGTCCATCAGACAGGGTTCACGATCCGTAGCTGAATACGCCATTGAGTTTCGTACCCTGGCAGCAGAGGTGGGCTGGAATAATGAGGCTCTGGTCGCTGCTTTCTCTCATGGTCTCTCGGATGCCTTGAAGGATGAGGTTGCAGCTAAGGACCTACCAGTGGAGCTCGAGTCCCTTATTTCTTTCCTGATTTTGATTGACACCAGACTCAGGGAGAGACCTTCCTTTAAGGAGAGTCTGCGGAGGCCTCCTAACAGATTGGCGCCTACGTTTGCTGTCCCACCCGTGCCTCCCTCTCCTCCCACGCCTCCTGGGGATGACTTGTCTGGGGGTGAACCCATGCAGCTGGGGTTTGCTCGCCTGTCCGAGGGGGAGAGGGTACTCCGGAGACGCGAGGGCCGATGCATGTACTGTGGTCTCGGTGGGCATTTTCGGTTGGCATGTCCGAACCGTCCGGGGAAACGCTCGCACCTGAGATCCTGTCAGGGGCAGATCTTGGGTGGAGTCTCCTCGTCCCCGGTTTCCCGTGTTGACAAACCACTGATCACTGTTGTCCTCTCCTGGGTCGGGGGCTCGGTGACGACCCAGGCGTTGGTGGACTCTGGTGCTGGTGGTTTGTTCATTGATAGTGTGTTCGCTGCCACCAATTCCATTCCTCTGCAGGCTCGGGGTTCACCTCTGGCTCTTGAGGCGATAGACGGCAGACCCCTTCTGCCGCCACACGTGACTCATGAGACCCTTCCAGTGGGGTTAGCCATTGGTGCCGTTCACAGAGAGTCGGTCTGCTTCCAGGTTATTTCGTCTCCACACTACTCGGTGGTCTTGGGGTACCCCTGGCTCCAGAAGCATAATCCGATTTTCGATTGGAGATCGGCCGAGATCCTCTCGTGGTCACCGCAGTGTGGGGCTAGTTGCATCCATGGGCCTGTCAAGTTGCTGTGTACTTCCTCGGACTCTCTGTTGCCCCCTGAATACGAGGAGTACCGGGATGTATTCGATAAGGTGCGCGCGGTTGCCCTACCTCCGCACCGCCCATACGATTGTGCCATCGAGTTACAATCTGGTGCCGTTCCTCCTCGTGGCAAAGTCTATCCACTGTCGGTAGCAGAGAATGAGGCCATGGAGGAGTACGTGAGGGAGGCGCTTTCACGCGGTCACATTCGCAAATCCTCGTCCCCGGCAGGGGCTGGATTTTTCTTTGTGAAAAAGAAGGGCGGTGAGTTGAGGCCTTGCATCGATTACAGGGGTCTCAATCGCATCACGATCAAGAACGCTTACCCGATACCCTTGATTTCCGAGCTGTTCGACCGTCTTAAAGGGGCTACGGTCTTTACCAAACTCGACCTGAGGGCGGCATATAACCTCGTAAGGATCAAGGCGGGCGATGAGTGGAAGACCGCGTTTAACACCAGGACCGGTCATTATGAATCCTTGGTTATGCCCTTTGGGCTGTGCAATGCGCCCGCAGTCTTTCAGGAATTCATCAACGATGTTTTCCGTGACCTGTTGCAGCAGTGTGTGGTGGTCTATTTGGATGACATCCTGGTATATTCTGAGTCCATGGAGACCCACATTCTGGATGTCAAACGTGTGTTGCAACGGTTACGAGAGAACAAGCTGTTCGGTAAGCTTGAGAAATGCGAATTTCACCGATCCCAGGTAACCTTCTTAGGTTACATCATTTCCGCTGAAGGGTTCTCCATGGATCCTGAGAAGGTTTCGGCTGTCTTACAGTGGCCCCAGCCCAGTGGTCTTCGTTCCCTGCAGCGCTTTTTGGGCTTCGCCAATTATTATCGGAAGTTCATCAGGGACTTTTCCATGCTAGCCAAACCTCTCACGGATCTGACCAGGAAGGGCAGTAATTCCCAGGTCTGGCCGCCCGAGGCCATCCGAGCTTTTGAGGCTCTAAAGTCCGCCTTTGTGTCGGCTCCGATTCTGTCGCATCCCAACCCTGGGTTGCCCTTTGTCCTCGAGGTGGACGCGTCCGAGACGGGAGTAGGCGCCCTTCTGTCTCAGCGTAGAACACCAGAGGGTCCTCTGCTTCCTTGTGGGTTTTACTCCCGGAAACTGTCTTCTGCTGAGTGCAACTACCAGATTGGTGACAGGGAGTTATTGGCCATCGTGCAGGCTCTTAAAGAATGGAGGCACTTGCTCGAGGGTTCGGTGGTTCCGGTCCTCATCCTGACGGACCACAAGAATCTGACCTACCTTTCTGAGGCCAAGAGATTGACACCACGTCAGGCCAGATGGGCTCTGTTCTTGTCACGTTTTAATTACGTGGTCTCCTACCTACCCGGTTCCAAGAACATCAGGGCGGATGCCTTATCACGGCAGTACTCCGACCTGTCCAGGGAGGAGTCGATTCCGACTTCGGTCATACCTCCGAATCAGATCCTGGCCGCCATTCGCACCAGCCTGACCTCTCCTCTGGGTGAGCAGATTTTGGCGGCTCAAGCCGGTGCTCCCTCTGGGAGACCCAACGGCAGATGTTTTGTGCCTGAGGAGTTGCGCACTCGGTTGTTGCGAACCTACCATAACTCCAAGACCGCGGGGCATCCTGGAAAGAATCAGCTGTCCTGGGCTGTTTCACGTCTGTTCTGGTGGCCTTCCCTACGTTCCGACATCGCCGCATATGTAGCGGCATGCTCCGTTTGTGCCCAGAGTAAGTCCCCTCGGCACCTTCCGGTGGGTCTTCTGCAACCCTTAGCCACCGGGGATCGCCCATGGTCACACCTGGGGATGGATTTCATTGTGGACCTCCCTGCATCCCGAGGCCATACGGTCATTCTCATGATTGTGGATCGGTTTTCCAAAATGTGCCACTGTGTTCCTCTCAAGAAGTTACCCTCTGCACAGGAGTTGGCCACGATTTTTGCCAGGGAGGTCTTCCGGTTGCACGGTTTGCCCAAGGAGATTGTGTCGGATCGGGGGAGTCAGTTTGTGTCCAGGTTCTGGCGCGCCTTTTGCTCCCAGTTGGGGATTCATCTCTCCTTCTCCTCGGCCTACCACCCTCAGTCCAATGGGGCCGCAGAACGATCCAATCAGGCCTTGGAGCAATTCCTTCGTTGCTATGTCTCCGATCACCAAGACAATTGGGTTGACCTCCTGCCTTGGGCTGAGTTTGCCAGGAACACGGCGGTGAACTCTTCCTCTGGGACGTCTCCCTTCTTGGCCAACTATGGGTTCCAACCTGCCGTGTTACCGGAGGTATTCTCTCCCCAGGATATTCCGGCTGTGGAGGATCACCTTTCCGTTCTACGTGCTTCTTGGGTACAGATCCAGAAGTCCCTTGAGGTCTCTGCGCAGCGCCAGAGATTCCAGGCTGATCGCAGACGAGCGCCTGCTCCTTCCTACCAGGCCGGAGACCGTGTATGGTTGTCCACCCGCAACCTCAACCTTCGAGTGCCCACTCCCAAGCTGGCGCCTCGCTTTGTTGGTCCCTTCCGAGTGCTTCGCAGGGTAAATCCGGTAGCCTATGCCCTTGCGCTTCCTCCTGCCATGCGGATCTCCAACGTGTTTCATGTCTCCCTGTTGAAGCCACTGGTGTGTAATCGTTTCACTTCCTCGGTTCCTCGGCCTCGTCCGGTCCAAGTGGGCAATCGTGAGGAGTATGAGGTGAGCAATATCCTGGACTCTCGCCTGGTCCGCGGTCGGGTGCAGTTTTTGGTTCATTGGCGTGGTTATGGTCCTGAGGAGCGTTCCTGGGTTCCCTCCGCAGATGTCCATGCTCCTGCCTTGCTCCGAGCCTTCCATGCACGCTTCCCTCAAAAACCGTTCTTTACTCCGCGGAGGAGGGGCCCTTGAGGGGGAGGTACTGTCATGGTCTTACCTCCTTGCTGTTCTCCTTCGTTTGACATGTGCTGGCGGCCATCTTGGTTTCTGGGTTTCTTGTAGCCTCCCACCCTGCGGCTCCTCCTTCCCACTGGGAGGAGCTGGATGCCTAGCTCATATATATAGGAGGTCTGTGGCTCAGTTCCCTGCTTGGTCCTCCTGTGTTCACATGCTACTAAGACTGCTGCTACTTCTGGTTCCTGTTCCTGGCTTCGTCTGACTACCCTGTTGGTTCCTGATCCTGGCTTCGTCTGACTACCCTGTTGGTTCCTGATCCTGGCTTCGTCTGACTACCCTGTTGGTTCCTGATCCTGGCTTCGTCTGACTACCCTGTTGGTTCCTGATCCTGGCTTCGTCTGACTACCCTGCTGGTTCCAGACCCCTGGCTTCGCAAAGACTCTGCATCGGTTTCGCCATCCGTTTGGACTTTTGCTTTATAGCTTGTTTTTCAATAAAGCTGTCTTATTTTCACTTATCTGTTGTTGTACGTCTGGTTCATGGTTCCGTGACACTGCTGGTCCCTGGCCCTTTCCATAAAATGCACAGATGTGAACTTGACCCATAGGAAACCAAGTTAAATGTATTTCTGAAAAACTGAAAACGCACTACAAAATGCATAGGTGTGAATCAAGCCTTAGAAAAAAAAAAAAAAAAAACAACAAGTTATTACCTGACATTGCATCTCATCAGAACTGATCATTAAACCAGCAGTGGAGCTCTCCGTTTCCCCATTCACAGCTCCAGGTTCCATTGCTAGCAGGTCCAGGGTTCTCATGGTATGGACATAGAAAGACTTCTTTAGTTTTAAGGCCTCCTCCAGCACTCTGACAGAGTCCTCCGCTTGCTCTTTCAACTGTAGACATAAAAGAACCAGGCCCATTTTTATACAGTAGCTGTCAAATGAGATATATTGGACAAGGTTGGGAATTTCCAATCCCAATCACAGTTCACATCCTCCACATGATGTCAGATATAAGAGCATCTGTGGGTCAAAGGAAAACTTACCGGATTGATGATCCATATTTTAAAACATTTTATTAAACTATCAATGTGAGGCCATCTCAACACAAAAATCCAGCGTCATTGTGAAAAACAAATCCTTGTCCATACATCAGCCTGTCAGTCCAGTTATCTGCCTGCCTTTACACCCAAAAATCTCTCAAGGCAGGTTGTCTATTCTTCAATAAAGTGACCTGCTTATCCATCTAACTGCCATTCGTTTGACCATCAGACAGTAGACTCGATTCACAAACCTTTAGCACAATGTACATACCTAATTAAACAATCCTGTTTAATTTATTCATAAATGATCTAGAGGAGGGGATATCGAGTACAATCTCAGTATTTGCAGATGATACTAAACTAGGCATGCCAATATCTTCTATGCAGGATGTGAAAACCTTACAAGCGGACCCGAACAAAATAACGGGGTGGGCAACTACATGGCAGATGAGGTTTAATGTTGAAAAATGTAAAGTAATGCACTTGGGGGCCAGAAACCAGAAAGCAAGCTACTCACTAGGGGGGGAACCTCTGGGTGAGTCTAGGATGGAAAGGGACCTGGGGGTACTGGTAGACAACAGGCTTGGCAGTGGCATGCAATGCCAAGCCGCTGCAAGCAAAGCCAACAGAATACTGGGATGTATAGAAAAGGGGATTCACTCCAGAAATAAAAAGATTATTCTCCCACTCTACAAGACTCTGGTCCGGCCACATCTGGAGTATTCCGTCCAGTTCTGGGCACCGGTCCTCAGGAAGGATGTGCTGGAACTGGAGAAAGTCCAGAGAAGGGCAACAAAAATAATTAGGGGAATGGAGGACATCAGCTATGAGGAAAGACTACAAGCACTGAACTTATTCTCTCTGGAGAAGAGACGATTGAGGGGGGATATGATATCAATGTACAAATACTGTACTGGCGACCCTAGCATAAGGAACAAACTATTCAGAGAAAGGAGATACAATAAGACACGTGGCCACTCACTAAAACTAGAGGAAAGGCGGTTTAACCTTAAAATGCGTAAGGGGTTCTTCACTGTAAGAGCGGTAAGGATGTGGAATTCTCTTCCACAAGCAGTCGTATCAGCAGGGAGCATTGATAGTTTCAAAAAACTATTAGATGGGCACCTTAGAGACCACAACATACAGGGGTATACAATGTACAACATACAGGGGTATACAATGTACAACATACAGGGGTATACAATGTACAGTTAAAAGCAAACACACACATCATAGGTTGAACTGGATGGACTGATGTCTTTTTTCAACCTCACTAACTATGTATCTATGTAATTTTTAAATTTCATTGGCCTCATCTCTATCACTTTAAATACAATTAAAAAAAAAAAAAAAATTCTTATCCTGGTGTGGTAGCTTTGCAAACTGAACCTAATGCATCTGTTTGTCAGATTGTCCATCAGACATCAATGGACTGTCCATTTGTCCACCCAGCGCTCCATTTGTTTACCAGTTGATGGTCAATTTCTCAATCCATTGGCCTAACATTTTATTGTACATTTTTTAGATGCTAGATAATAGTCTGGAGTAGTCCAGAAAAGATAATAGAAACCCAAGATGTGATCCAAAGCTAAAGCTACCATCTATGAATGACATACTTGTTTACTGTGACTTGATGGTCAAGTTTAAAGTAAATAAATCAAACAAAATTAAAAAAAATCTAGCATTTATTTTTCCAAAAAAATATGCTACATAGGCTTTGTCACATCCTGAACACAGGAAAATAAAAATAAAACAAAACATGAAAAATACAGGGTGATGTTTGACCAAGACGCAGAGCTGCACTGGATTGGTGCTGCCAGAATAACACATGGACACAAATGGCACTTTTCCACTGCAAGTTCCGGCTCAGCTCCACTCGGTTTGGTTTTCCACTGCATGGTACCGCATGGTACGGTGTTGGAACGGTTCGGTACGGTTTGCTTTTCCACTAAAGAAGTAAGTGGGTGGGATAACAACAATTCTCTGACCAATCAGTGGCTAGTAGTGACAAACAGTCAAGGCTGCATGCAAAGGATTGTGGGATATGGTATCGGTACGGCCCTCTTGGAACCGAGGTGGTACTGTTTAAGTGAGCCGTACCGTTCGGTTCCATGTAGTGGAAAAGTGCTGCCGTACTGAACCGTTCCAACACCTTACCATGCGGTACCATGCAGTGGAAAAGCGCAAAAGCGAGCCGAACCGCTCGGTTCCATGCAGTGGAAAAGCGCCTAAATACTCCATGAGATAAATGGATGCCAGTGATTGACTTACAGAAGCGTAGAGATCTAAAGCCGCATACACACCATACAACTTTTGTTGTTTGATTTCCTTTAGATTTACCTTCAACTATGTAGCGCAAGGGCCTGCCAGATTGCATACAAAATTAAAAGTTTAGGTTTGACCTCATATTATATCGTTTTGGTAAATCTAAAGGAAAAAAAAAAAATCAAAGTAAATTGTATAGTGTGTATCCAGCTTAATTTCAGATATAAGCAGTTATTGATGGTTTGTAAAAAGTCCCCATTGAAGAGCTGCATTTACTCTTCGCAGTAAATGTAATGCTATTTCTCGAACAAGGATCATTAAATACAATAACAAATGACACCATCCTCTACACAGAATGCCCTGCCTATAGGTGTTTTCACAGCGAGTAGGTGTCACCTGCAGACAGGTATATACAGCGACTCCAGACACAAACCGCAATGGTTGACTGAAATACAGACTGATTGTTATCTACCGTTTCCATAGCAAACCTACCACTTTCAGGATATTTTCAGTGAGCTCTTTTTCTTGTTGTATTTGATTCATTCTGTTAAAAAAAAGAACATTATTCAAGTGTGCAGACTTGTGATCATAACAACATTCCATCTTGCAGTATTTAACAGAAAAGAACAAATTCATATAGCTTACACAAAGTGGGACATACAGCTTTGTCACTGAACCTGTGCAGCTAAAACTTGTCAATAACCGAAGAAAGGAGATTTTTGTGCCCGTTTTCATTATTATAATGCAGATTGCGTCAAAACTAAAAATGATCGAAATGGGAGCGACACCACATACATACACAGTGCCTGTCTGTAAACAAGCCTATTCTCTCTTGATTAATAAAGTAGCCCTTTCCACCTCTCTGAAGAGTGTTCCCCGGTGGATCACTTTTCAGAGGGAAGTTGACACATGTGAGATATGTCGTCTTCTCACTCCCAATTTTAATCCTGAAAAAAGTCTGCACCACTGCACCACAATCACGTACATTGCATGTGGTTGCAGCAAAGCCCTGTCTGTTTTTATCGCAATCCCCCTGCCCTTCCATAGCCGCATGTGTGAATAAGCCCATAGAATAAATATTCACACATACATACAGTATGTCAGCACATGTATTTGATTATGTCAGCTATAACCAAATAGCTAAAGAAATAGGAACTTTTAGTATGCAAAATGTGTAAATACAAACCCAGCAGTGCTATACCATATAATAACAAGGGTGAGAACTAGAGATCGACCGATTATCGGCGGGGCCGATATGCACTTTCCCTGATATATATCGGAATCTGCCCCTGAGGTTACCGATATTGCCGCTCGGCTGTCATTACAAGGAGCGGGAGGGGACGCCCCCCCCCTCCCGCGGCTCACTACCTCCACCGCCAAAGAGAAGACCCCGTGTAGCATGAAGATGTGTCCCTGTGAAAGCCGGTGTCCCTGCCGCAAGAGCGCATGCGCCGGTCTCCATGTAAAAAAAACGAAAGTGATGTCATGACATCACGTCCGGGTATTCGGCGCCAAATTAAAAAAAACTGACAGCTACCTGTATTCCGGGCGCCCAGCTTGCCCCTTTCCTATTCCTTAACCTGATTGTTATGCTACTACTTGCTGTTCATAATGTCATTTTGACGTGTATTCATCTGTTATGCACCACTGTTACCTATTGGTATTGTTTTGTACTACATTCCTTCTGCCTTAATAAAAACCGTTTGAACAGAAAAAAACTGACAGCATTCAAAACAGCCAAACTTGGCGTTCTGAATGCCGAGGAGGGGTTTGGGGTCTTTTAGACCCCCAGATCCCTCCACAAGGAGTACCTTTAAAAAAAATAAAAATAAAAAAAAAAAAATTTTTTACATGTCCGAAAATATTAGCCGATACCGATATCCGATGACCAAAATATCGGTATCGGCATTAAAAAAACGATATCGGCCGATCACTAGTGAGAACATTTTTCAGACCCAGACATTCTATAGATTCCATTTGCTGAAAGGTAGAGGGCTGCTACCCATTTTCATTGTTTTGGATGTAAGTACCCCTCTTTTTTAGGAGCTCTTGCACAATGGACTTTTTCTAGGAATCCACTCCATTCTATTTGCTGTTGTGCAGGGCAATGTAACCAGTGCTGAGCTACCCACCCTCATGTTTAAAAACAGATATTGCAATTTTTTTGCTGAAGAATCACCTGCAGGCAAATTTTGGTACTGCGATGACCAATTCAAATACATAGGGGGAGATTTACTAAAACTGCAGCACTATATATGGTGCAGCTGTGCACAGTAGCCCTATGTATAATGAATGGCCAGCCTAACTCCAGTTTGTTCAATTAACCTTTAATAACAATACCTGGAAGCTAATTGGATTCTATACAGAGCTGCACTGGATTTTGCACACTACAGTCTTAATAAATCAACCCCACAATGTTTGTGTAAAAGGCTTTAATTATTTTAGGGAATATGTAAAGCCAGTGGGGTTGATTAAAAAAACTAGAGTGCAAAATCTGGAGCAGATGTGCATAGTAGCCAATCAGCTTCTAACTTCAGCTTGTTCAATTAAACTTTGACAAAAAAAAAAACTAGAAGCCGATTTGTTTCTATGCAGAGCTGAACTAGATTTTGCACTCTCCAGTTTTAGTAAATCAACCGCAATACCTTTTTTAATTTTTAGATTGAATCATCTCTATGTGCTTTACTGGAATGCAAATAAAACAAAAATGGTTCCTGCAGCTCTCAAGAAGTATACAGACAAAGACACAAAAAAAAAAAAAAAAAAAAAAAGAAAAAAAGCAAAACCCTTTTTGGGACATTTATCAAGCAAATTAGTGACAGACACAAATCAGGCTGCCTCCTACTAAGCAAAGTCTCTGCAAAAGGTTTACAATGTATTTTCCACCTGTGGATCTGTGTTCATGGGCAGCCAACTGCCACAGATTTTCAAGGTCAGCAGTGGATTTATTGCTGAAGAGGAAACAGATTTTGATTGAAAATAGACAGAAACAATTGAGTACTGTCCGCAAAACTTTTTATTTGTACGAACGTAAAATTTTTCAGGACAAGCTTGATGAAGGAAGCACACCGCAAAAATTTTCCTGAAAAACTGTAGGTTAGTGCAAATAAAAAAAGTATCATGAGCAATAATCACAAGTGCACTAATACAGCTAAAATCACCTCAAGAATTGTAAATGGACGCATAAATAGATGATCAGGGCCAGGCTTCATTTGGTTGCAGTGCAACTTTAGAACAGCCAAAAGAGGAATTCATGACTCAAGCTGAATCCTTGTTCATAAATCTGTCACATAATCAGTTTTATTGCCCCTGTTTAGCATTGTCTTGCTACGTTACATAATTGATGTACCCCCCCTTTGTGTTGCTACAAACAGAGGTCAAAACCAAAAGGGCAAAAAAGGAAAAAAGGTTAACCTATGTGCTACCAGTAGAGAAAAGGAAACAGATATGGGGAGCAGAGCTATTAGTAAAATGGAGCACCAGAAATCTGTAGCTAATTCTGTAGTGTCACCACATACAAAATAGTTCAAAAGGAATAGAAGAATCAGCGCAAGATATCTAGAATTGCAACGTGTCGGGAAAAGCTGTGGTGACGTCACTTCCGGTCTTCTTTGCAGGACCTCCCAAGCTCCATCAGGTTGGATGGGGAGCGTCGGTGCACAGCAATTTTCAATCAGGTTCAAGTCTGGGCTCTGGCTGGGTCACTCAGAGTTGTCCCGTAGCCACTCCTTTGGTATCTTAGCTGTATGTTTAGGCCCGTTGTCCTGTTGAAAGATGAACCTTCTCCCCAGTCTGAGGTCCAGAGCGCTCTGGAGCAGGTTTTCCTCAAGGATGTCACTGTACATTCCTGCATTCATCTTTCCCTCGATCCTGAGTAGTCTCCCAGTTCCTGCTACAGAAAAAAACATCCCCACACCATGCTGCTTCCACCACCATGCTTCACTGTAGGGATGTTATTGGCCAGGTAATAAGCGGTACCTGGTTTCCTTCAGACATGACGCTTGCCATTTTTGTTTCATCAGACCAGAGAATTTGGTTTCTCATGGTCTGAAAGTACTTCAGGTGCCTTTTGAAAAACTCCAGGCAGGCTGTTAACGGCCTTTAACTGAGGAGTGGCTTCTGTCTGGCCACTCTACCATACAGGCCTGATTGGTGAAGTGCTGCAGAGATAGTTCTTCTAGAAGGTTCTCCTCTCTCCACAGAGAAACCCTGGAGCTCTGATAGAGTGACCATTGGGTTCATGGTCACCTCCCTGACTAAGGCCCTTCACCCCCGATAGCTCAGGAAGAGTCCTGGTGGTTCAAAACTTCTTCCATTTACAGGTGATGAGGCCACTGTGCTCATTGGGACCTTCAATGCTGCAGAAATGTTTCTGTACCTTTTCCCAGATCTGTGCTTCGGCACTGTTAACTGTGGCACCTTATATAGACTGATGTGTGCCTTTCCAAATCATGTCCAATAAACTGAATTTACCAGAGGTGGACTCCAATCAAGTTAAAGAAATATCTCAAGGATGATCAGTGGAAACAGAATGCACCTGAGCTCAAATTTGAGTGTCATGGCAAAGGCTGTGAATAATTATGTACATGGGATTTTCTATTTTTTTTATTTTTAATAAATTTGCAAGCATTTTAAACAAACTTCTTTCAGGTTGTCAATATGGGGTATTGTTTGTAGGATTATGAGGAAAAAAATAACTGGATTTTTGACTTACTGTAAAATTAATTTCTCTGATGTTCATTAACGGACATAGCTCCTGATTCTTCATAACCATTGGGTTATACTGCCCCCTACAGGAGTAGAACACTAGGCAGGAAATAGCTTGACTAGCCTATCGGCAGTCCCAGGGGGTATCAATGTCCATCAATGGACATCAGAGAAATGAATTTTATGGTGTCAAAAATCCAATTTTTTCTTTCGTTCATTGACGGACACAGCTCCTCCTCCTTAACCATTGGGATGTCCCAAAGCAGTGTTAGACATGGAGGGGTGGGAAAAAAGCAGAAAAAAATCCCAAGACTCACCATAGCCAACCAGGTAACATGGAGCTCAACCATTAACAACTGGAGCTCACCTGAAAAAAACCATACACCCTCAAACAGGACCAGGTCCTCTAAACAGCAGCCAGCAAAACCTTGTGACCAAAAGAAGCATCCGCAGATGCCAACATATCCACCTTATAAAAATTTTGTTAAAGTGTGCACCGACGACCAGATGGCTGCCTTGCAAACCTGCGTCACTGACGCTTGATGACGGAAGCCCAGGAGACACTAAAGCACCCTAAGAGAGTGCGCCTTGACAGGGAAAAGGAGGAACCTGACCCTTGATGCAATAGGCCTGAACCACTGTCTGTCTGATCCATGTTGCAGAAGAAGCGGACAACCCTTTGCAAGTAGGACTGCACGATATTGGGGAAAAAAGTACATTGCGATATTTGGTTTTTAACGATATATATCGCGATATTTCTCCCGGACAGTCTCCGGAGGAGGGATCAGTGAGCAGAGCTCAGCTCTCTGCCAGGGGATCCGCCACACTCGTAGAACTTCTCCAACCCGGACAGCCCAAGCCTTGTGTCGGAGCCGGAGTGTAGAGGAAGCGGGCTGAGTGAAGTGTCCCAGCAGTAGTAGCCTTTGTCCCCCGGTGCTCCTCCGCCATGCTCCGGACGTCTCTCCCCCCTCTCCTGCTGCTTTGCACTGTAGCGCTCTGCAGCCTCTCTCCGCTGCCATGCAATCCAGCCGACCATTACTCCGCCCTGCTCCACCCATTGTCTCTCCATTGAATCTATTTACAAAACATTACAGCCTGATCCCGCCCCCGATGCAGCCAGGAGAGACAATGGGCGGAGCAATGGTCGGCTGGATACTAGAGGCAGAGCTGGGAGGGCTGGAGGGGCGGAGTTCCGATCACAGCCGAAATCAAAACGGATGTGTCGGCTGCCAGCACCATGAGTCCTCCTCCTCCCCCCGAGTTCCGACTTCTCCCTGCCTATGCTAAATATTGCGTCTTTGGCGATATGAATATCGCCCACGCCCGCAGAACGATAGTCGATATCACATCGACTATCGTTCAGCCCTATTTGCGAGGTCCGTCCGCGAGCACAAATAGAGAGGAGTCTGACTTCCTAAAAGACTCGTTAGCTGCCAAGTACACCCTAATTGCCCGTCCACATCCAAGGCAAGCAAGGTAATTTCCTTCGGATGTTTTGCAATTAAAACTTAACAGCGCAATGCAATTTGCTATTTTGTTTCTCCAACAAAAGAACACATAAATCAAAGATGCAACAACTATAAAAAAAAGTGCAAATGTATTAATAAACATCCCCCATAAAGTTTACCTACAGCCAGATAATAAAGCTGCATGGCTTTGTTATAATCTTGAGGACTTACACATTTGGTTGTAGTGGACCCTGCTTAACTGGCTTCAAAGGGAAACTGCTTTGTACGATAGTTCTGATTGCCCTGTAACAGAACAAATACCAAAAGTTGTAAAACACATATTATCATTTGCAGGAGCTGAAAGACACAGAGGACATTTATCAAGTATTGTCACACAGTTCAGATCAAATTAGTCTGCCTCTCTTGTAGCAATATCTAAAGCTGGGAGCACACTAGTAGTTTTGCAGCTGGACTATTTATTCTGAAAGTGTAACTGAGATAGCAAAAACACTTTAATTTCCCCCAACAATAAGCTGTGGTACTGGGGCAGAACTATCAGAAATTTGACAGGCTTCCCACAAAGGGAAAATTAGAAAAAAAAAAAATTGAAGTCAATGGGAAAATTAAATAATGGATTAAGGAGACGCAAGCCGACTTTCCTCATTGACTACAGCTCTGCATGCTTCATCATCATCAAGGATAAAAACAGACCTTCAATATTGCAAAACAAGGGATTATAATTCAAATCCATATTAATCCCAAGGAATAAGCAGAAGCGTGGCGCAAATTCTATCCAACCGACATTTGATTGCCGCTGGAAGTTTAATTTTTTTAAGTTTTTACATAAGAAATGGTAAGAAACACAATAAAATTACCTTATTTGGCTTCCAGTCTATAGTATGTTTCTGATGCACTTTACACACTGTCCAGGGCTGTCTCTCAAACAAACCCATGAGAGATATTTTGGACATAGGTGGTGCAATTGACATTTTTCTGTTTCGTTTGGTACAGACACACACTGGAGGTTTTCAGTGCTTCTGATGTGTTGTTGTACCTTTAAGGAGATCGAGGCTTCAAGCTCCAGGTAAACCTGCTCTCAATTTACTCCTTGTTATAAAAATATGTCCCATAACTGGGAACTTGCTGACCAAGGGATCACACTGTCCAGAGGGGCCTTAATACAGCACTCTCATTCACTTGTATTTGCAAATGTATGCCACAAATACCTGCTTTTAGCCCAAAAGTTTATTTGGTCTTTTTTTGCTCCGACTAGGTTGGGAGTGTGCTGGAGAACTGTTGGTTTGTTCAGTGTACTGCCCTACCCCCAGGGGTACTATTCCAGTGCTAGCCATGGAAAAGTACCCAAATGGGCCTAACCCTCCAACTGGCTGCTACTTTTTATTACCCTGGCTTCTTGCATATTTTGTATGTTATAGTAGTCAGATTTTCCTGTTATTCCAGACTGCCCCCCCCCCCCCCATATATAAAATTAAATACACATTTCTCATGCAAGACAGGAAACTCATAGCCACAGCAGGCGTTCAAACCTGAGAACTTATGCCCCGTACACACGTGCAGATTATCTGCAGACTTTTGTCTTCAGATTTACCTTTTCTATGTAGTGCAAGGGCCTGCCGGATTGCATACAAATTGAAAGTGTTTAGGTTTGACCTCATATTATATGGTTTTGGTAAGTCTGCAGACAAAAGTCTTCAGATAATCTGCACGTGTGTACGGGGCATAAGGCACAGGGAGATCTCACCAACAATGTCCAAGAGAGACAGAAGAAGCTGTCCGGTAGTTTAACCCTCTACAAAAAAATGAGCCAATAAAATGAATGTTAACTGAAACCAGTATCATGATTGACACTTAGTGCCGGTTCACATTAGTGCGATGACAGAGATCGCATGTAATTCGGAGCGCACTCCTCCTAAAAAGACATGCGATCTCTGTGCAGTGCAAATTCAGCCATACAGTTTGTATGGCTGAATTCACACCGCAATCGCACTAAAAGACACACAGGACCCTTTTTTTGGTCCGCAGCAGAATCAGATTGCATGGTGGTTCACACTAGTGCGATCCGATTCTGTGCGAACTTTCAGATCGCACTGCGATATGCGATCTGATATGGGGGTGTCGTTAACTTTCAATTGACACCCCCAGCGTATTGCATATGGCAGTGTGAACTGCCAGGGGTGCGGATGCGATGCGGGAACATGCTGTATATTCGCAGCGTTCCCGCATCGCAGACATGTGAACCGGCACTAAAGTCTGGTTGATTTGAGAATCTTCCTTTGAGAATCCATCCAGAGAAAGCTTATTGCAAAGAGTAAGGCTAGGCCATTGATTAGCCACAGGCCCTTTTAGAGCATCGGCCTCTACTGCCTGCTTATATAGTACAGACCTTTTATAAGCACAGTGCCTACATTTGAGAAATTACCACCTTGAGGCTACCCTTCACATAGTTCCAATATCTTGGTTAAAGATTAAAAAAAAATAATAATTAGCTGGCTTAAGTGCAGCACGCAGACTAAGACAGAAAGGGGGCTATTTACTAAAACTGGAGAGGGCAAACTCTGGTGCAACACTGCATAGAAACCAATCAGCTTCCAGGTTTTATTGTCAAAGCCTCAATATAGATGCTCAGCTAGCCTACTAATTCATAGATCCTATCTCATTAACAAACTGCAACCAGTCACAAATCTGTAATCAGCAGGTTAGTACAAATAGAATAATGAGAGACAAATGGACTTTAATTAAATAGGTTGATAAACTCAGTTAATGGGTATTAATATTGTAGCAGGGGGACCCAGTGCTTCTCTGTAAAAGGGTGGTTTACCCCTGATTTTGGGTGAAGCAAGTACACTGATCGCTCAGGCATGTGCTGGCTTCATAATAGAGCCAGAGTTCGGGCCCTTTTACACTGCTCTGTAGTAAAATCGCGGTAAAAATGCATATGCGTGGGGGGCGTGGCCTGGAACGTGATGGGATAAGTCGCATGTGGTGAGAGCTCCTTCTACCCGGTCTCCGCTATACTTATCCTGACCCGATATCCTGGACTTTACTCACCTTTTCTCGTTCCCCGTCTTCTCCTGATCCTCCGGGTACTATGTCTCCGCCTAAGAGAGGCACGACGGCCGGTTCCCAGCTTGAGAAGTTTCGCCGGCAGGATCCGGCCTCGCCGGCCCAAGATGGCGCCGGCTCCTCCACCCCGCCAAAGCCTACGACGGAGGAGACGTCCAGGGTGCTAGAGGCCATCTCCCTATGTCAAAGTACCCTTACCTCCAAGATCGAGGAGGTCAAGATCGACATCTCGTTGATCAGGCAGGATATGTCCACGCTGAGAGACCGGGTCACTGAGGCTGAGACACGGATCAGTGCGGCTGAAGATATCCTACAACCCCTGCAGCACTCCGCCGAGGACATCACACGGCAACTTCAGCAGCTCCATTCTAAGCAGGATGACATGGAGAACCGGTTGCGAAGGTGCAACCTTCGGTTTATTGGCCTGCCTGAGCGTGCTGAAGGTACTGATTCGGCTGGATTCCTGGAGGATCTCCTTGTGCAGTGCTATGGACGTGACTCTTTCTCGGTGATGTTTGCGGTGGAGAGGGCCCACCGCATCCCTGCACGTCCCCCTCCCCCTGGTGCCCCGGCCCGCACACTTATTGCCAAGTTCCTCAACTTTCGGGATAGGGACAAGATTCTTCGCCTCTCCAGAGACAAGGGGAACATTCCCTTCCAGCAGGGCCATGTCGCTGTGTTTCCGGATTTCTCTGGGGAGGTTCAGCGCCGACGGGCTCGGTTCCTGGAGGTGAAGCGCCGCATGAGAGCTCTACATTTAAAATATGCCATGTTATATCCAGCTCGCCTTCGGGTGGAAGTGGATGACCGAGTTCAATTCTTTGAGGACCCTGCCTTGGCCATGGACTGGTTAGACCGGCGTAATGTGGCCCCTGCCTGAAGCTTTTGGACTCTCTGATACCCTGGTTTGTCTTTCTGTCTCGTGCCCGGAGACCGTTCATACTGTTTGGAGGGGAAACCTTTTTTTTTTTTTTTTTTTTTTTTCTTTTTTCCCTCCCTCGCATTATGGGAACTGTACAATTTTTTTTGTTACCGTTATTACTGTTTTTTGGGTAGCATTGTTAGGCTCTAATGGACCTACTGTGCGATCCTGTTCCTTTTGGAATGGGATTTGTTCTCTCTCCACGTTACTCAGTGAGACTTTCGCCCCTGATTACTGCTGTTAGATTTTTTATGTTTTTCTTATTTTTGCTCCTGACTGATTTTTTTATTTCTGCAAGCTATCCGTGTGAATTTGGAAATGCCTTAAGTAAAGTGCCCCGGTCCTCACCTGTCCCCTGTCGTGGGGCTCAGGTGGGACGCCGGCGAAATGACTTATATGCTGTTTTTTCTTTGTCTGTTCTGTTTGGGGATTATGCTCGCACATGTTGGGGGTGGTGCAGAGCCGGGTAGGTTAGGGGTTTCTGTTTTTTCTGTTTTTTTGCTGCCATGGGGTCCCCACATGCTGTTTTTCTGTGCCTCTTGTCTAACCTTGCCCTTCGGGGCCTCCTATGTTGCCAGTGCGTACCGTGCCATGTCCACCTTGCTAGCTTGGGGGGCTCCCCCCTGCTGCTGGTAGGGTCTGCTGTCACAGGTTTTTTATTTTTTCAATGTCATCTTTAACCTTTTTGACGTGGAACGTCCGAGGTCTTGGGGATAGAGTGAAGCGTGCGGCTGTTTTTTCCTACCTGAAACGTCAGCACGCTGACGTGATTATACTAGTCGAGACTCACGCTGCTGGATCCATGCAACGCGCGCTACGGCGCCCATGGATCGGCTGGGCGTTTCACTCTACCCACACCACCTTTTCCAGGGGGGTCTCGGTATTGGTGGCCAAGTCGGTTCAGTTCGCCGTTCATGAGGTTGAGCTGGACCCTCAGGGCCGATATGTCTTCTTACGGGCTGTTGTTGATAATTCACCTGTGTTGCTTTTGGCATGGTACATCCCGCCCCCCTATTGCTCAGGTGTCCTCACAGAGGGGTTTTCCTTCATGTCTCGACACCCGACTGTTCCGGCCGTATGGCTTGGGGATTTTAATGCTGTGCTAAATCCGGGCCTAGATAGGCTTGGGCAACCCGGGAGTGTCCCTCTTCCCCTTCATGATACCCGTTTTGCTCGTATGTTGTCAGATTTTGCACTAGTAGACACTTGGAGGCACCTTTACCCTGCCCGCAAGGCATATTCATGTTTTTCGTCTACTCACTCATCCATGTCCCGCATTGATCTCATTCTGGTTTCCCGTCATCTCCTTCCCAGGCTGCAGGGTGCATTTTTCTGCCCGCGCATATTATCTGATCATGCCACGTATTGTGTTACTCTCCGTAGGACGGTAGTACCCCCCGTAGTGATTTGGAAGCTTAACCCCTTCTGGCTGACTATCTTGACGAGTATTGCCAAGCTGGCGGGTGAGTGGCAGTTCTACTTTGCCTCCAACGCGGGCTCGGCCTCTCCAGTGCATGTCTGGGATATGTTTAAAGCACACGCTAGGCGGTTGCTTAGCGAGCATGTTAACAGGCATAAGCGGGGGGCCGAAGCTTCCTATGCTCAGGCCCTGACTCGGCTTAGCGAGTTGGAGGCCGACTATGTGGGGGCCCCCTCCCCTGCTGGCTTGGCTGATGTTAGATTGCAGACTCGAGTCACTGACCAGTTATGTTATGAGCGGGCCAAGCGTCGTATGTTTTTTGCGAAGCAGCGGTTTTTTGAACATGGGGAACGCCCGGGTAGATTACTAGCATATCTTGCACATCTTGACTCCCGACCCCCTGTCGTGGTTTCACTCCTTTCCCCTTCGGGGGATTTGGTGTCGGAACCGGCGGCAGTGGCGGAGGAGTTTGTCGCGTTTTTTTCGGACGTCTACAAGACTAGGGTGACGTATTCTGATTTGGAGCTCCGAACGTTTCTTGATCAGTTTTCTTTTCCTACACTGACTGATGAACAAATTAAAACTCTTGAGGCTCCCATTACGGAAACGGACATAGCTACTGCAATTTCCCTTTTTGCACGCTCTAAGGCCCCTGGATCAGATGGCCTGCCGGTGGAATTCTACCAAACCTTCTCTGAGGTCTTGGTCCCTAGGCTTCTCGAAGTATATCAGGCGGCCTTTGAGGCGAGTGCTCTCCCGGACTCTATGACAGAAGCACTTATTGTGCTTATTCCTAAACCAGGTAAGGATCCTCATCAGCCGGGCTCGTACAGACCGATCTCCTTGTTACAAATAGATGTCAAGATTTTAGCAAAAGTATTGGCTCTGCGTCTGAACAAAGTGATCCTTTCGCTTGTTCACGCAGATCAAACAGGGTTTATGCCTGCGAAGAATACTGCGTTTAACACCAGGCGTTTGCATATGAACATCCAGGCATCCCATTCGCAAGTTGGCACCAGGGTGATAGTATCGCTAGATGCAGCCAAGGCGTTTGATTCGGTGGAATGGCCATACCTCTGGCAATGTCTACGTTGTTTTGGCTTCGGCCCTAATTTTGTTAAGTGGCTTTCCATACTTTATACTTCCCCGAGAGTGCGGGTGGTGGTGAATGGATGGACCTCTGCTGCTTTCCCCCTTTCGAGGGGGACGCGTCAGGGGTGCCCCATCTCCCCCCTTCTATACGCCTTGGCTGTTGAACCACTTGCTATGGCCTTGCGGGACCACCCTGGTGTCACTGGCTTGAGTTCAGGTGCTCTGGAGGAGAAGGTCGGGCTGTATGCTGATGACATGGTTCTGTACTTGGCTGATTCTGGATCCTCCCTGACTACTGCCCTCCGCCTTATCGAGGACTTTGGGACCTTCTCGGGTTTGAAAATCAACTGGGATAAATCCCAGATATTGCCTATTGATCTCTTTCCACCTCCACTGGAACAGGCATCATTGCCCTTGCAGAGGGTTAGTTCGCTCAAGTACCTGGGAATTCAGGTGTCTCGTGACCTTTCGGATTATGTCCCTCTGAATGTTGAACCCCTGATCTCCTTGACCAAAAGTAAGACGCAGACCTGGTCTAAACTGCCCTTGGGTGTCATGGGTCGTATAGGTTTAGTGAAAATGGTGTTGTTGCCCAAGATTCTATATATTCTCTGGCACTCGCCGGTTTATATTCAATTGAAATATTTTCGGGTTTTGGAATCTGTTCTTAAGTCTTTCATATGGGGTTCGTCCAGACATAAGTTGTCTTGGAGGGCGCTGAAGTGCCCAACTAGACTGGGAGGCCTGGCAGTCCCCGACCTCGGCTTGTACTATGTTGCTGCACAACTCTCTCATTTTTTCTATTTTGACAAACTTGACAGGCTACGCTTTGAATCTCTTGTCTGTGCGCAATCCCCTGGCCATTTCCCACACCCCTTCTGTGATATCCTCAGAGGTCTTGGGGGAACGCCGGGGGGTTCCGGTAGGCATACCTTTCAGTTTCATACCAAACGGATTTGGGATCTGGCAGTGGTGAAATTGGGGTGCCCCCTATTCCATGACGATACACCCCTGTGGTTCAACAGGCATCTAAGGGAGCTGTTGCTGATCCCTGACCCGAGGATATGGATACAACATGGCATTTATCTCTTGTCACATGTGCTCCACGATGGTCGCCTCAAATCGTTTGACAGGCTGAAGGCTGAATTCCATTTACCGAATTCTATGTTTTTCCGATTTCTTCAGTTGCGCCACGCCTTCTCTGCACAGTTTGGTGATGCTTGTCCCCATTTGCAGCCTTTGGATGTTCTGCTGGTCGCGAAGGGGGACAACCCACGGCAACTGATCTCTATGTTTTATGATATGCTTCTTAACCCCTCGTCGACGCAGTTGGCCTATGCTCTTAAGGCCCCCTGGGTAGACTGTGCTGGTGACATGGATGATGATGATTGGAGTGAGGTGCTGGAGGTGGGTAAATTGGTGTCTCCCAAGATGTCTGACAGGTTGACACAAACTTATATTTTACATAGATGCTATCTTACACCTGTCAGGATGGCGAAATTTGATCCTTCCCGTTCCCCTGATTGCCCCAAATGCCTCCTGTCTCCCGGGACATTTGAGCATTTAATTTGGCAATGCCCTCGTATTAATGGTTTCTGGCAACAAATTGTTCAGTTCCTACATGACCAAATGGGTTCCCCGGTCTCTTTGGACCCTAGGCAATGCCTACTAGGTTTGTTCCCAGATTTAGAAGTTGACAAAAATTCTTTGAAATTTATTCACGAAACGTTGTTTAGTGCCCGTAAGCTGATAGCTCGCAGCTGGATGCAGTCCTCGCCTCCTACCCTGGCCGCGTGGATTGCTGACATCAATGCTACCCTCCCATATAAGAAGCTGATTTATGTTGGTAGGGGGTGTCCTGCTAAGTACAATAAAATTTGGGATAGATGGCTACAGTCGTCGCTGACATGTGCTACCTAGGAGTCCACTCTTCATATCGTGTAGATGAGGTTGTGCTTCGCTCCACAGTGTGCACTGGCTGGATGTTGAATCACATGGTGAGGCTTGGATGGGCCCTTGTGGCCCGGGTGGGGGTCCCCGTGGCAGTTTTTTTTTTTTTTTTTTGTTTTTCTTATGGGAATCTGTTTGGGGGGGGGGGGGGTTTCTTTTGTTGTTTATGTCTATGCTACTCAGTTATGGTCGACAGTACTGCATTTATCACCTGTGTTTTTTATATTTGCTGTACAAATTTTTTTTTTCTTTTTGGTTTAATAAACTTTGACTTTGATTCAAAAAAAAATGCATATGCGTTTTTACAACAATTTTGCTGTGTTTTATATGTGCTTCCTGTGCGTTTTTGGGTCGCCTGCACCTGTAAAAAAATGGACGTGACTCAAAAACGCACCAAAAATGCACGGTGTGATTTACCATGATTTTTCAGCGATTTTCATTCATTTCAATAGGAAGCTAAGTTTTTGGTGCGGTTTCCAACACCGCACCAAATATGCAGCATACAGGACTTTTCAAAATGCACCGCACCCACAGTGCAGTGGTGCGAAAAGTCCCATATGATTTAAAGGGAAACATTTTTCTCGCAGTGTAAAAAACTATCAGTGTGAAAGGGGCGTTAGAGCTCAGGGCCCCAACTTCCTGAGAGAGGTCAGTGTGTCTGAGTGGGGCCTGTGTGTCATTCTGCCATGCATAAAGCTCAGGTTTGGACAGAGGAAGGCCCAAGCCTGAGAGGAAGTCCGCGAGGGACAAGCACAGCTAGGGAGGTGCAAGGAGAGACGCAGAGCTAAGGGTCCATTCACACCTGAGCATATACGGTAGTTTTCAGGCGTTCTTTAGGGTGTTTTTTGCAGGTGTTTGAAGGCATCAATATTAAACAAAAACGCTTGTAATCTGTCAAAAAAGAAGCTCATGTACTTTTTTGAGCTTCAGGCGACAAAACACTCATATGTGAACCAGGGGCCCTTCGAAATGAACAGGATTTTGCTTGTTGGGTGTTTTGAGACTTCAGAGATGAGCGTTTTATGAGCTGGAAAACGCTCAGGTGTGAACAGGGCCTAAAAGGTCAGCGTCTGTGCATACTGGAATGGGTTTGATAATCAGAAGACCAAAAGCTGTTTGATGGTCAGGAAGACCCTGCAGAGGTATTTGGAGCAGTAAAGCTGCCACAAGAGAGCCAGGAGGCTGAATGTCATGTCTTTACACTGATGGGGAGAACCCCCTGCGTGGGAAGAGCTATCTATATGAACTTTGACTTGCTTTTAAATAAAAGTGGGCTGCCATGCCCTTAAAATACAGTTTTGGACTGTCGCAACTCATTGTAAATGTGTCTATCGCTTGAGTTTAATCACCCAAATCTCACATACGTTATCAAAGTCTTTGGTCTTTGATAACGCCCCATGTAGGCGGACGAAACGCGTCAACGCACTTCCGGTGAATGGTCAACGTACTACGTCACTTCCTGGTCTCCGTGGAACGCAAGCCGGCTGCGTTCCGGGAGCGGAGCTGTACCTGTGATTTACCATTTTGTCTCTTCTGCTGACTAACTTATGGCTCTGTGTGAGTAGTTTTAACTTTTTTTTCAATAAAAGTTCATTACGGGCTTCACTATTTCTGGCTCAATTTTTTTCCCCGAGTGATACCGGAGTGAAATATGTGCTGCTGACTTCATAGGGCCTATGTTGCCTTTTGAACATGTTGAGGACTTTTTGGTAGAGCTTGCGATGATTGCTTCCTACAGAGGATGGCCTGAGCTGAATTGGTGCAGCCTTTTCTGACACAGGAGTATCGAGCGGTTACCGCTTGCTGGGTCATAACCGAGAGGACTACGAAAGCTACATAGAAGCAATTCAATCTAGAGAACGCTTGGAAAGTTCTGCAGGGAGAATGTGGTTTCCCAAAGCAACAGGAGAAAGTCTGTTTGCAGAAAGGAGGAGCTACCGCAAGGATGTGGCTCAGATTTGGAGTAAAGATGTTTATGCCTGTGCATGTAAAGTGGTCAGCCCAGAGAAGAGGGCACAGTGTCCAGCATCCTGCAAGGGCTCTGACCATGTGTTTGGGTCTGCTTTTACCCATGGCATCAGGAAACCTGTTCAGCCTGCAAGGAATATTGGAGAGTCCAAGAAGGCTAAAATGTTGCCCCGTGTCCATGTAGGGGCATTAGATTGTGGGGGGTGCAGAAATGAAATTAAGTGTTCAAAACCCGCCAAATGGAATGGTAAAACTGTTCCTGTTACATGTATGAAAGAGACTGAGTTTGTGTTTAAGACCTGTTAAGTGGTAGCAAATCTGGTGAGGAGATCTGCTTTCAAGAGAGACTTGTTGCTGTATACTGGAGAAGCACAGGTTAATGCAGAAGTCTGATAAGGATCTATCTTTAGGCCGTGTGCTGTGTAGCAGGAAGACAAGTGATAAAAATGAATATAATGTGTGGTGCACTAAGCGGATTAAAAATGCTGAGGTAAATAATGGGTTGATGCAACTGCTAAAACTGAAATAGCAGAGTCTTATGAAGTTAATGAAGCATTGTCAATGCATGGTGGTGAAAGCGTGGTACTGCATCCAGATCTGTCAGGGGTAACCACTGAGAGGTGTGTGCCATTTCCCCTAGCAACCGTCACAGGTGCAGCAGAGGTGTCCCTGGAGACCGTATAGGAGATCATGGCGTCTGAGCTTAAAGTTTTCCAGGACAACTGTGTAGACGCACCGACAGGCGAGTGTGTATCACATGAGGTGAAATGTGATGTATTAAGTATCCTACAGTCTCAAATTGCTAATGTGCTAAGGCAACTTAAACCAGTTAGGAATGTGGAGAATGATGATGCTGAAAAGTGTATTACTGACAAGTGTAGTGTGTCAGATGGTGTTGAGCCCCTCTTTCTGACGGTGTCTCCTTGGGCAGATGGAGCAGTGCTACGGAGTGCTAGTGATTGGGGCACAGACAGGATAGACTGATATAGTCTGGCCATAAAGGTATTAGCATGGTAGAAAGAATTTTCTGAAGGCAATAGTGAGGGATACTATTGCTGCTGTGGTAAATGGAGAGCATGCAGGGCCTGTGGTTACGGGGGCGTTGGCTGTTGCAGAAGTAAACCCCCTCCAGTCAGAAGGATTGGATATGAGCACATACATGTCAGAAGTTTTTCCACATCAAAACGGAGTAAGTGGAGTGTCAGAATGACAGTGTACTGGATGAGTAAGACACGAGCCACAAGTTGTGTCAGTTGCATCTGAGGTGGAGGTGTCTTTAAGTGTCTCGGCCTCTCGAGCCTTAGCAAATGAGTCCCTCCGCGCCACTAGTAAGGCCCCTAAAGTTCTGTATTTAGATGTGGGATGTTTAGAAATAACCGAGATGTTATGGGAAATGTTGAAATAGGTGAAAACCCTTTTGCTGAACACCTGCGTGTAGCCACCACAGATGGGTGGCCTGGTACTTCGTAGGAGCAATCAGTGGAGACAGTTGTTACCAGCGACGTTACGGCAATGTTGGTTACTTGCGTGGAATGTGGTCTCACAGTTCTCGGTGAGAGTGCTTGCAGCAGCTGTTTTGTGTGGAAGGTGCTTGGGAGAATTGCTAAAAAAAAAAAAAAAAAAAAATCTGAAATGACAGACATGCTAGAAGTTGCTCTGTCCAATGGTGTGATGGTATGTCTTCTTGCTGGTGCGGTAAAAAGGTGTGGCTGAGCAATGGTTGGTACACGGCATGTATACTGTCTCACCCACTAGATCTCATGTGAAGTAAGGGCCTAGAACAGTCGCAAAAGTAGCAGAAATTCTGTCCAGCACGTGCAAAGAGGTGCAGATTAAAGTAGGGCTACAAATAACGATTATTTTCATAATCGATTTGCTGGCCGATAAATCGATTAATTGGCTAATAACCTTAAAAAAGTGTGCTGTATAATTTAGTTAATATGTAAAGTTAAAAAAAAAAAAAAAAAAAAGGCAGTGGTAAATCTAAATAACCAACTGTATGGGTATGGAGCAAAATCTCTAATCCGAGAATAACAGACAGAGATGTACTGTATATAAAAGAAGGAGAAAAATATTTTGCGCTTGGAACACACTACATATAAATCAATTAGTAAGAAGGCAGCCAACCATACAGGTAAGATTACACACCCAAAAGTACAATATAAAACAAGGTAGCACCAGTTTGATCATAAAGGTAATGATAATAAAAGTTCATAATCTGGTTAAAAGACAATCAAAACCAAATGAAGGTGAAATATTCAAATATAAAACAATAAATAAAAGTCCATATTGAAGTAAAAGGAAATGCGTCCAACACCAGTGGATAGAGGTATGTGAAATGCAGCAATCCCCCCGTGGATAATTCAATCAGCTTACCAGACAGACATGACCCTCAATCTGAGTGGTCATGTAAGGCAATAATGACAGGTAATCGGCAGTGAGGATACTGGACAGATGGTGAATGGGCGACTTCCAGCTTTGTGATGGAAAAATACCTCAGAGCAAGAAAAGACTCAAATTGTGTAGTATGTCCCAGAGAAAGAGCTGGGCCTATGCAGCTAATGCCTGGCACAGAGGTGTCCCACCATAGTGACGGGTTCATGTGTTCCTCCCTCCGGTCTGAAACAAAGGTGGGGGGGGGCGGGGGGTGATGTAGCGAGGGGCCCAGTGCTACTCTGTAAATGGGTGGTATGGTGTGCTGGTTTCATAAGAGAGCCAGAGTTAGAGCTCAGGTCCCCACCCTCCTGAGGGAGGTCAGTATGTCTGAGGGATGCTATGAGGGATGCTGCCATGCATCAAGCCCCGGTTAGGACAGAGGAAGGCCCAAGCCTAAGAGGAAGTCCAGGAGGGACAAGCACAGCTAGGGAGCTCCCAGGAAAGATGCAGAGTTAAAGGTCAGCGTCTGTGCATGAACACTGGGATGTGTTTGATGGTCAGAAAGACCCTGCAGAGGTACCACAAGGGATCCAGGAGGCTTAATAGTATGTCATTGCAGTGATGGTGAGAGCTATCTCTGTATGAACTTTTCTTTTAAAAGTGCGCTGCCATGCCCTTAAAATACAGTTTTGGACTCCTGCAACACTGTAATTGCACCTATCGCTTGAGTTTAATCACCCCAATCTCACAATATACATTACCATCTGTTGTACAGCATGATTGCCATGGCAGTGGTTGGAGGTAAGCTGGAGAGGTCCAGGTCCACGTGCTTTGTTCCTGGAGGTACTTTACTCACACAAAGGAGCTCATTGAGCAGCATGTTCAGCACAGGTACCGATAAACTGAAACATGGAAAGTGAAAAAAAAAAAAAAAAAAAAAAAAAACATGACTTGTTACCAAAAGACTAATATGAGGACAAATCATTATTATGGGCAATGGAAAAAACAAACCCAAAAACACAAATCCGGAAAGAAATAGCTAGAAAAAAAGAATAGAATAAATTAAAGTTGAACTGCAACTGTGACAGTGCTGTGAAGCAAGCAAAGAATAAAAAAAAAAGAAAGAAAGAAAGAAAGAAAGAAAGAAAGAAAGAAAGAAAGAAAGAAAGAAAGAAAGAAAAGCTGCTGTTTAGGTTCTACATTTAAAAATGGCTGTTAAAGTCCATCTCCAGCCAAAACATATTTCTTGCTAGTTTTGGGTAGTATAGAAAAAGGTTACACATTTGCCAAACTGCTCTCTGTATCCCCACTGGGAAATTTTCACTGACTGTTTGACAAGAATCACACAGAACAGGGACTGGGGAAGCTGTCCCAACAGGGCACATATAACAAAAACAAAGCTTTAAGCAAAATAAGGAAAAGTTAGAACCTCTTGCAGGTTTAATGCTATTTATATCCCTAATGGGGAGATTTCCTCTGACTTCTTGTTTAGGTGACATTTGTCAGACACAGCAGGAAGTAAAAGGAAATCTCCCCATAGGTGATAAATACAGCATTAACAACATCCAAACCTTCCCCACATAATTCACAAAAGGGTATTGACTGGAGCTGGACTTTATTACAGACATCAACATACTCAGCAGAATAATAATCAATGAATATCTCCATATCCACTCTTTATTTTCACACAAAATAATTTTCAGGCATCTATGAAATTCAAATTTTCTTCCTTAAAAATTGTTATACAAAATCAAAAGAAGCCCAGCAATGACTCGCATGGCACAATAGATGTTAATCAAAAATACGAGACATCGCTTAAAGGGTAACTCCACTTTTATGGCAAAAAAATATAGGAAATAAAAAAAATTATAATAGCAAGGGCAACAAAACCACATTGTAATTTAACATAATTAAAAACTATCTTTCTTTTTTAATCTGCAGTGCTGTCATTTTCTGTAAAATTCAATGCAACATGACAAATGTAATTTCCTGCTTGTGTGATTGGTTCACTGATTTTTCCAGAAGTCTGCACTAAGAAAGAAGTCAGATTTTAAACAGCCCCCGCCCCCCCCGCAACAGAAATTTAATTTCTGGTGAGAAACTCCCCAAGGGTTAATTTGTTCTAAAGCACAGGTGTCAAACTGGCGGCCCTCCAGCTGTTGCGAAACTACAAGTCCCATGAGGCACTGCAAGGCTGACAGTTACAAGCATGACTCCCACAGGCAGAGGCATTATGGGACTTGTAGTTCCGCAACAGCTGGAGGGCTGCCAGTTTGACACCCCTGTTCTAAAGGAAACAGACACTGCAATTTCTCTCATCAGAGCATTGAAAGTGCATCAGCTGGTTATAATGAGCTATTCACTCAAATCACTCAAATCAGTGTGCAAAAGACATGGTCAAACAGCTATTTCTTCAGAACAGAAACAGGTGGAAATCTGCAACAATGTTTATTAAACTCCCTGCAAGGTACATAGATCACTCAGAAGGAGGTTTTTTTTTCTTAACAAAAGTGAAGTTACTCTTTAATACATTTAATGTATTAATTAAATGCTTAAATAGAAGTTCAGCCAAATCCTAACTAACGCTAAACCTTCTCGCAGCCACTTTCTAAACCTAATCTATCTAGCCCTGTAAAGAAGAAATTGATGTACTTACCCGTTCTGCAGCCGCTCCAGTGGGGTCCCATGCTGAGCTGTCAGCAATGGCTTCTGTGTGTGGGAGTGTGCAAGAGAGGCAGCTGACAACGGAACCCCCGAAGGAGTAATGTCACTTCCCAGCCATTGTCAGTTTTCTCCTGCACACAGCATTCACCGTTGGAGACCAGACCGAACCAGCTTCAGAAAAGGTATGTATATTTACTACCCTATTACGGGGTTAGACCGATTCGTTTTACAATGTGGCTAAGAGTAGATTTAGCGTTAGAAAGGTTTTGGCTGAACTCCCACTTTAACCAGATGTGTAACACTCCTTTATCCAGAATTCTCTGAGGCAGAAATAAATGAGCTTAATTGAGTGGTTTGGAAAAGATCAAGACTGAAAGTGGAAGATGGATTTTTGTACTGAAAAGGAAACCAGTACAGAAACAGACAGAACCTATCTGCAGAATGCCTTTGAGTGATGATAAGCTCAGGCATGTTTGGATGCTAGTCCGAATTTACCTGAGCGAGCCCACCAAGAAGCTGTATTAGGCATTACCTGCCTCACAGCCGTGCATATACAAGGGGTTTGTATATGTGTGACCATGGGGCAGGAAGTGTCTGGGCCATGTATGATTGGCCAGTAAAGAGACTGCTCCTGGTGAGCTCGCTCAGGTGGATTTGAACGAGGATCTGAACACGCCTGGGCTCAATACTACTTATAAGTACATTCATACCTCTTCTCAAGCACATTAAGGTCCCACTTTAAGTGAGCTGCCACTTTCAAAGCCAACAGTTTCAGAGTGCGATTTCTCTTGTTGTCAGTAGGTGGTTGCACTTGATTCTGTTCATTTACAGTGGGTTTGGAGGCTTGCTCTAGAAACTGGACAATCAGCTGAACAGGAGGTGGATCTAAGGATAGAAATGTTTCAAATCATTAAATGAACAGGTCAAAAGGGTATCACAATGTTTAAAAATACATAAAAAAAAAAAAGAAAGTTAACAGATAAACATCATTTGTTGGAAAAGACTGACAACTTTAGGGCCCAAGCACACATCCACATTAACATGCACCCAAATCACCCGAGGTACATTGACGACAACAGCAACTGCAGGTAATTTACAACATGAGTAGAAAGTATCATAGAGCTGCATGAATAATCGTTTAAAAAAATTGCGATCTCGGATTCATCCCCCCCTCACAATCCTAATCCGGCATTTCCACTAATTAGTGCATTGTATCATTTGGTTCTATTAGATCAAAGAGATGAACTTCGGTCTCTAAAGGAGGGCAATTTAACTACTTAAAGACAAAGCCTTTTTCAGACACTTGTTGCTTAAAAATCAGTATTTTTTGCAAGAAAATGACTTACAACCCCCAAACATACACACACTATATATATATATATATACACACACAAACATATATATATTTTTTTTTTTTAAGCAGAGACCCTAGAGAATAAAATGGCGGTCATTGCAACATTTTATGTCACACTGTATTTGCGTAGTGGTCTTTCAAAAGCAATTTTTTTGGGAAAAAATACACTTCAATTCATTTTTTAAAAAATGAAATAGTAAAGTTAGCCCGATTTTTTGTATAATGTGAAAGATGATGTTACGCTGAGAATCGTGATCTTTATTCTAAGCAAAAAAACTGATTCTCATTTTATCCAGGATTGTGCAGCGCTAAAGTATCACCATTGTACAGTAGTAGCATAATCTGCATGCGAACGAACATATACTTGGGTACATCAACCCGTTGCCCATTAGCCCCTATAATCTCCACACAGTGTTCTGTAAGCAATGCTGGAAACAGTAATGCACCCCTCGCCGTTATGTAAATTCCACAATAGTAACACAAGAATAAAAGAAGAATAAATCAGTAATCTGTTAAAATGAAGTGTAGTTTGAAGTAAATAAAAACAGATGAAACAATAAAGAGAACTATAGATAGAGATACAAAGTTGACCGGTCAACTTCCTGGATCGGCCGTGGAACGCACGCCAATAGCGGTGTTTGCGGAAGCTTGCTTTGATTTACACTGCCATCTATTGCCTATTGTTGGAGTATGTTTTTTTGGCTTTATTAATAAAAATACCAAAACGTACTTCACTATCCGTGGTCTCTTGTTTCCGGTATTGGGTTTGTGGAGGAATCTCGGACCACCTTTGACAAGAATCGTCTCTAACAACCTGGTATCATCTAGGAGAAGTTCTGGTGCATTACTACATTCCATTGCATACAGACTTTCCTAACCCTTTCTAGGGTCGCTTTGTTCTGGTAAGTGGGGTACCTGGAGGGGTCACAGTCACCTGGAGCACAAATGGTTTTCTTGTTTGCACTGGAGCACCTTATTGAAAAACCTATATCTTGGACTTTGTGTTATCACAATTATTGAATATTTGTATAAGCATTCACTTGATTAAATTTTTGTTTTATTGAATATCTACACTTTGTACGCCTTTGTATTTATTTTATATATATATGATTTTTTTGAAGACACATTGCACAATGATTTTATGCTAGCGCGGTGTTAAATTGGGTATATATATATATATATATATATATATATATATATATATATATATATATATATATATATATATAGTCCAAGTTTTTACTTCGTGAAGCAGCAGCTGCATTTTTTACATATATTTATTATACATATATTAACCTCTTTACCACTGCTCACTGTGCCTCTACTGCGGCACAGTGGCTCGTTATCGTCTGGCGACGTAGACCTGCGTCACAAGACATTCCCCTGTCTTGGCGGTGTGCGCGCGCGCCGCCAGAGGCTCGCTCCCGCTGTATTCATACACAGCGGGAGTCGGGCCAGGGGAGGAGAGGCGGTGATCACCGCCGCTCTTCCCCGATTGTTGGGGATCAAGTGAGGAAATCCGCCCGCTTGTGTAAACAAAGCGGGCGGATCTCCTAAGTGACCTCCTAAGTGACAGGCATATCTGAACCTGCGATCTGTGCCTGTGTCACACAGTCCCCTCCCCCCACACACACGTCAGTAAGCACCAGGCATACATTAACCCCTTGATAACCAATAAAAGTTAACCCCTTCCCTGCCAGTGTCATTTTTACACTAACAGTGTATATTTATAGCACGGATTACTGTAGTAATGTCACTGGTACCCCCAAAAGTGTCAAAAATGTCAGTTAGGGGTCCGATCTGTCCCCTGCAATGTCACAGTCCCGCAAAAAAAATTGCAGATCGCCGCCATTACTAGAAAAAAAAAAAACAAACAATAAAAATTACATAAATCTTTGCCGTAGTTAGTAAACGCAATAACTTTTGCGCAAACCAATCAAAATACGCTTATTGTGATTTTTTTTTACCAAAAATATGGAGCAGAAAACAAATTGGCCTAAAATGTTAAAAAATTTTGATTTATAAATTTTTTTGGGGAATGTTATATATCAGAATGTAAAAAATATTGTTTTTTTTTCCCTCAAAATTTTCGCTCTTTTTTTATTAATATCGCAAAAAATAAAAAGCGCAGAGGTGATCAAATACCACCAAAAGAAAGCTCTATTTGTGGGGGAAAAAAGGACATAAATTTAATTTAGGTACAGTGTTGCACGACCGCGCAATTGTCCATTAAATTAACGCAGTGCCGAATCGCAAAATAATGGAATAAAGGAATGGGGTAAAATCTTCCGGTCTTAAAGCGTTTAAAAATACACTCCTTGAGGATTTTTTTGTCAAAGACATGTAGCTAAATACATTTTGGCCTAAATATATGACAAAAATTTTATATATTGGATATTTTTTAACTGTCAAAGTAGAAAATGTCATTTTTTTCGCAAAATTTTCGCTCTTTTTTTATTAATATCGCAAAAAATGAAAAGCGCAGAGGTGATCAAATACCACCAAAATAAAGCTCTGTTTGTGTGAAAACAAGGACTTAAATTTAATTTGGGTACGGCGTTGCAGGACCGTGCAATTGTCCGTTAAATTCACACAGTGCCAAGTTGCAAAAAGTGGCCCAGACGAAAAACAAGGAAAATCCTCTGGTGGTAAAGTGGTTAATTTCAATTTTTTTAGTGAACGCGGGTTTATATCACTTTACATTACTATGTGCTGCAATTTTGTGCATTAAAATGCTAATTTTACCATAAATAAACACATATGGAGTTGGGCTTTGCAAGCAACACTAAAAGATGCTGCTGCAAAGGAAAACTCTTTGCTCTGGCACATTCCCAGCAAGTTCCTTAACAGGGTTCACAGTAGAACAAGCTGGTTGTTTCATTAATGCAGCTCTTATTCAGAAATCCAAATGCACCAAATCACTGCACATAAACTAAAATCCAGTACCTGGAGAAGACTTCTGAAGGTGAATCTCCATCAATGAATCATCCAATAAGAACTCAAACCATGAAGTCTGAGGAGGAGTACACGGCCGGCTGGAAGTTGCGGCCTCCCTGTCCGCAGCTTCGGCACTCATCTTCTTCGCCTGGACCTTTTCATTTCCTGGGTTTTTCTTCTTCATTTTTTCGGCCTGCAAACAGATGAGAGATGTCTGAGCCAAAGGAATATTCTACAATAAAAGTACAGAAAATGTATGCATATATCCAGCCAGTTATGGTAAAGCTGGACTAAACTAGAATTTCAAACTTACTGGCCATAATCAGTTTAGTGTACGGAAAATACTTATTAAAGTGGAACTCCAGTCCAACAGCTTCAAGGGCACATGCACAGTCATTTTATTTGGAACACTGCACAGCCAGTCTTTTAAGAATTTCCAAGCCCGTCAGAAAGATCACTACTTCTTCCTAGTTTAGCTTGACTGTAAAATGAATAGGGATGGTGAGGACTATTCACTGTCCTGTGAGGAATTTGGAGGCAGGGGGTCACCGAGGGGGGGGGGGGGGGCATGGAAAATTGCAATGATGAACCAGGAGGTAACATTCATCAAGCAAATTAGCAACAACATTATTGTTGTAGCATCCACCATGTAAAGTTTTGCTCCAGACTCCACTCCTCCTCCCCAGTCTGGGATGAGACAGGTGCTGGCCATAGGAGCCCGTCCTTACTCTAGTGGACTGCTATATCTTTACAAAGAATGCTCCACACTAATGACATCACTCTCTTGGAACAACTTTATTCAAGGTCTGTTCATTAAAGTGATTGTAAAGTCAGAAGGTTTTTTTTTTTATCTTAATGCATTCTTTCTATGTGCAGCTGCCTCTCTTAGCCCCACTAATACTTACCCGAGCCCCATATCTATCCAGTGATTTTGCACAAGAGACTCAGCTGCCCGAGACTCTCTCTCCTCATTGGCTGAGATGGCAGCATGGATCCCGCTGATTTCAAAGTCAGTGAGCCAATGACGAAATGGAGAGGGGGGGGGGCTGGGCCCCATGTCTGTATAGACACAGGGAGCTGCAGCTTGGGTGCCCCCATAGGAAGCTGCTTGCTGTGGGGGCATTCAACAGGAGGGAGAGGCCAGGTGTGCGGAAGAGGGACCCAAGAAGAGGAGGATCAAGGCTGCTCTGTGCAAAACCACTGCACAGAGCAGGTAAGTATGACATGTTTGTTATGTAAAAAAAAAAATAAATAAATACGAGTGTGTACAATCACTTTAAGGCTGGCCATAGATGATTCAATTTTTCTTTCCTGCATTCAGAAAAGAGAATGGGTGGGGAAATCTCTTCCCTTGTGCTGTCCCATCCAGAAGAACAAACAGTGAATATTGCTGGTGGCTATAGCCGCTGGCAATAATCACATGCAAAATCCGTCAGGCTAAAGTTGATTGATGAATCAACTTGGGTACAATCGGTCTGTCTATACATGATTCAAATCTCGGCCAGCCCCTGCTGAACCAGACAAAATTTGAATCGTCTATAGCTGGCTTAACAGTCCCAGCCTGTTGCTTTTCTCCAATAATGCATTTTGCCATTAGAGGGTATAGTTGTCACGAAGTCTCGACTAACCTTGACAAAACATATAACAATATTAACTGCAACTCAGAAACTCATTGTCTCACTTGGAAAAGTATATGTTCGAGTTTGTTCACACTTGCATTGGTCTCTGAAGAGCAATCTGCATTTAGATCACTCTTTAGAGAGCATTTGACAGACGGTGAGGAGGCATTGTATTGCCTTTTCATCGCCTGCTTTAACCACTTGAATCCCAGTTCAACTGCGTGCTTTTCGCACGGTTGTGGGGTGCTTGCAGAGCGGCCCCCTTCACTTGACTGGGTAAACTCGGCGGACGTTACGCCTGCCGAAAGTGACAGTGGGTATATTTCCTGTTACAGCTACAAAGCAGAGTATTACAGCATGTGGGTGGAGCTTGGCTAATAAACGTCGCTACATATGTGGACTCCAGCCATCTTGTTGGTTGGAATCCATCCAGGTTTATGCTTTTTGACACGCTTGTTTTCATACATTTAAATGTGAGTATTCTGAATTTATTTAAATAAACCTTTGAGCATTTTTGATATACTACACGGGGAGGTAGTGTCCGTTAATTTTTACACCTGTCAAGAGATTGTCTCAGAGGGGCTTACAGGACCTATTTGGATGTCATTATTTAGGATTAAAGACAAGCAGAGGAGTTTAGGAACACTTGTTTGACCAGCTATAATCCAGCGGTCCATACCTTAGGCTTAGGGTAACAGGCCCAGTGTGCTATAGTGTTGGTGGAGGTGTGCTTTTTTTATACCTATAGTATCATTTTATGCACCTTGGGTGCCCCCTGGGACTTTTGGACTTTTACATTTAGGAATGTTTATTTTCTGTTACACACTCCGGGAGTTCCTAGTGATTGTGGACTTATTTTTATGAATGAACTGCTGCATTTCTTTCTTATATTTCTGCCAATTATTACCAGCAATTTATGCTAGCTGCTTTATATGACCTAAGCGCAGTGAATATTTTCTTCTCTATGTGTAAACCCCCCACCTGCTGCCTGTGCATCTAAAGGGGGAGCAGTGAATACAAAGCCGAACTGCAGGATTTTATGGTCCCCAGCCACTACTGTGAAAGAGCCCTTACATTTTTCCTATGACTTTGTGATCCCTGTACTCCTGGGCAGCCATCTGAGACATATTTGCACAAGTCTGCAACAGATTTAGAGGAGACAGATTTTTACTTTATACAGGATCGGATTTCCATTCTGTTGAAGGGTAACTTTAGGGCATCTGGGAGGTAGGAACTAATAATCTGTCTCTATGAATTGATAAAGGTCTCCAGTGTTTCACCTGTGCAGTATATACTGGCAGATGTGTAAAAATCTGATGCTTGAATGCAATATTTTAAATACTTTGGCAGTTAAAGCGGAACTAAACCCTCCTACCGTTTTCAGCCCAGGAAGCGGCCATCTTGGCCTCGGTTTGATCTTCAGCTGCCATGATCCTGCACATGTAATCAGTTATGACAACAGCCAATTAATGGTTTGACAGTTTGGTTGTGAGCTCAACCAATGTGACAGTTATGTTCCTGGCATGTTCCAGGAATGTAACTGTTTAAACGATGGGTTTACATATGATATCGGATTTAAAGTGGAAGTAAACTTCCATTTTAAAATGTAAATAACATATAACTGTCTTTTTTTTTTTTAACAGTTGTGACAAAGTTTCATTTGTGACAAGCTATAACTTTATCTGTCAGAAATCTAAATGCTCTTCTTTGTGATCAAAGCCATCATCCTATTGCCACTCCAACTGGCTCCTGGAATCTCACAGAAGTGCAAGAAGAGTTGGAGGTTACAGTGGAACTTTGGCCAAAACCAAATGACATGGCGTGTTAGCTGCATAACACAACAGTCTGTTTTTCTGAGGCCCCAGTAACTTCGTTTTATTACCTGGTGATATGGCCAGTTATTTTTCATCTTCCATTACCAACCCAAACAGTCCACTGACTGGTATAATACACTGATCAGCCATAACTTTATGGCCACCACCTAATATTGTGTAACCCCCCCCCCCTTTTACTGTCAAATATAGCCCCTTTTGCCACCAGAACAGCTCGAGGCATGGATGCCAAAATACCTCTGAAGGTATGATGTAGTTTCTGGCACTAAGCCGTCAGTAGCAGTTCCTTTAAAAAATACGTTACCCCAACATTTCATATTCCTGATATGTGGCTGCTGTACCCTGTACTTGATAAAGGAGTATTCAGTTCTCCTTGTATTGATTCCTTTGTGTGAAATCCCTGCCAGTTCCTCTACTTTCCTATTAAAACCTGCACACACCAAGCATGACAGCACAGCCTAGTCAGTGTTCTAGCTGCGCTGAGAATTCAACCTGCTCTCCTCCAATGATCAGACTTGTTTGCCATTCACTAGGAAGACCAGTGTAGTGATGTTTCTCCTCCCCAGTTCTCTAAACGTCTTATGCAGCTGAGAACAGGTGGTGTGTGATCACTTATGAAAAAAGGAGAGAATATATATATATATATATATATATATATATATATATATATATATATATATATATATATATATATATATATATATATATATATATATATAGATTCAAAAGATTAAGTGAGCAGCACAACAGCAGTGGTTTGTTGAGGTTGTGTGAAAAGCAATCAAGCCATCCCACAGGCTGTATATATATATAAGAAAAAGTCCACAGGGATTGCTGCACAATTCTTTCTTTATTGGAAAGATATCCAAAGTACATACCAGTACAATATCATAGTATTTCAATCGTAACGTTTCGGACTCAAAGGTTAACGTCCTTCCTCATACAGAAATACATCTAAATCTCTATACAAGTACAAAAAGTTATATATGTTCAAGCATCAATTAAGAATCCACGAGTCGTCAATCATTGATTCATTCACACAGTGGTCTCCAATGTATCATTAGGAGGACTGAGGCAAAGTTACAAAACACAGATCCTTCCCTATATGCAATTAGTCATATCCAGTGTAAGGCCCCTTTCACACAGGCGGACCGTTCAGATCCGCCTGTCCGTTTTTTTGGCGGATCTGAACGGTCCCCCCATGCATTCCTATGGGGCATCGGATGTCAGCGGAGACATGTCCGCTGACATCCGACCCGATCCGATCCATCAAATCTGGACGGATGGAAACCCTATTTTCCATCCGTCCAGCGGATCGGACCGGATGGGATCGGGTGAGAACGGACTGACGGTCCGTTGACATCCGATTTCCCCCCATAGAGATGCAGGGGGAACTGTCAGCTGTGTCTCCGCATACAGCACGGAGACACAGCTGTCCTCCTGCTGCTCAGCGGGGGATCGGCGGCTCGATCCCCCGCTGAGAAAAACGGACTCCGTCCAACGGACGGAGTGTGTGAAAGGAGCCTTATCCTAATGATAAAAGAATAAAAAATATTTGTCAATAAAAAAGATTCTACAAGAAACATATATTACTGACCAGTATGTTGATCCCAGTCCTATGACAACATTTTTAGGACCAAAAAATACAGGCTCTTATCCATGCCTGAGCTGCATTCAGTGCAATTCAATGATAAAATGAAAAAAAACTTTACACATCCACACAAGGGATATGATATAAAAATCAAGGATCACTTTACTTGTCAGTCTTCATGTTATATACATTATTAAATGCCCTTATGGCTTATACTATATTGGTGAAACCACTCAAAAAGTTAAAGATCGCATTGCCCGACATAAATACTCAATAAAAGATAAATTAGTTCAGCTACCGTTAGCGAGACACTTTCTGGAAAAAGGACACTCAGTGTCCCAATTGAGATTTATGGTCATTGACAATATACCTAGAAACAGAAGGGGAGGAAATCGTGAATTACAGCTTAGGAAACGTGAAGTCCAAAGGATCCATTTTTTGGATACCTTACAACCGAAGGGGTTAAATTCTGAACTCGACTTGTATTTATTTTTGTAAATGGTATCTTTTTTGAAGGGACCTTTTGGTCCAATTATGGGTCCTACACCTTCAACAGTGACAGCTATATTCAACACCGCAACATATAGTTAATTGTGTTATTTCATTGATCAAAATAGGTTTCTTGTAGAATCTTTTTTATTGACAAATATTTTTTATTCTTTTATCATTAGGATAACACTGGATATGACTAATTGCATATAGGGAAGGATCTGTGTTTTGTAACTTTGTCTCAGTCCTCCTAATGTTACATTGGAGACCACTGTGTGAATTAATCAATGATTGACGACTCGTGGATTCTTAATTGATGCTTGAACATATATAAGCTCTTGTACTTGTATAGAGATTTAGATGTATTTCTGTATGAGGAAGGACGCTAACCTTTGAATCCGAAACGTTACGATTGAAATACTATGATATTGTACTGGTATGTACTTTGGATATCTTTCCAATAAAGGCCCGTACACACGTACCGATCGTCGGCATACAAACGTCGGTGGACGAAGGATCTGCCGATTGTACGCGTGTTAGTATGGTGCCTCCGACAGATGTCTGCGCACAATCCGCGGACAAAAGTCTTTCTTGCAAACATGAAAATTTTTGTATGCCGACACCAGAACGGACGATTGTTCGCCTGTCAGTACACAATTCGGCCGACAGACCGCAGATTTGCAAGACTGGGCATGCTCAGAAAATAGAAAACACAGGGAAAGTTAACCATTACATGACATCACTTCTGCAGTCGGTGGACAAAATTCTTGTGCTGTCCTTGTGCTGTCTTTGCACTTTTCAGCAGACACCGACATCCCGGGGAGAAAAGAGGAACATTTGTAAGCCGACCATCGGTACGTGTGTACGGGGCTTAAAGAAAGAATTGTGCAGCAATCCCTGTGGACTTTTTCATATATATATATATCACACACATACATACACACACACACGTTTTGCCTTTCATTTCTATTTTTAACTGAATGGGTTGTTTTACAAAGTGAGGATTCACATATAGACATATATATACAGGGAGTGCAGAATTATTAGGCAAATGAGTATTTTGACCACATCATCCTCTTTATGCATGTTGTCTTACTCCAAGCTGTATAGGCTCGAAAGCCTACTACCAATTAAGCATATTAGGTGATGTGCATCTCTGTAATGAGAAGGGGTGTGGTCTAATGACATCAACACCCTATATCAGGTGTGCATAATTATTAGGCAACTTCTTTTCCTTGGGCAAAATGGGTCAAAAGAAGGACTTGACAGGCTCAGAAAAGTCAAAAATAGTGAGATATCTTGCAGAGGGATGCAGCACTCTTAAAATTGCAAAGCTTCTGAAGCGTGATCATCGAGCAATCAAGCATTTCATTCAAAATAGTCAACAGGGTCGCAAGAAGCGTATGGAAAAACCAAGGCGCAAAATAACAGCCCATGAACTGAGAAAAATCAAGCGTGCAGCTGCCAAGATGCCACTTGCCACCAGTTTGGCCATATTTCAGAGCTGCAACATCACTGGAGTGCCCAAAAGCACAAGGTGTGCAATACTCAGAGACATGGCCAAGGTAAGAAAGGCTGAAAGACGACCACCACTGAACAAGACACACAAGCTGAAACGTCAAGACTGAGCCAAGAAATATCTCAAGACTGATTTTTCAAAGGTTTTATGGACTGATGAAATAAGAGTGAGTCTGGATGGGCCCATGGCTGGATTGGTAAAGGGCAGAGAGCTCCAGTCCGACTCAGGCGCCAGCAAGGTGGAGTACTGGTTTGGGCTTGTATCATCAAAGATGAGCTTGTGGGGCCTTTTCGGGTTGAGGATGGAGTCAAGCTCAACTCCCAGTCCTACTGCCAGTTTCTGGAAGACACCTTCTTCAAGCAGTGGTACAGGAAGAAGTCTGCATCCTTCAAGAAAAACATGATTTTCATGCAGGACAATGCTCCATCACACGCGTCCAAGTACTCCACAGCGTGGCTGGCAAGAAAGGGTATAAAAGAAGAAAAGCTAATGACATGGCCTCCTTGTTCACCTGATCTGAACCCCATTGAGAACCTGTGGTCCATCATCAAATGTGAGATTTACAAGGAGGGAAAACAGTACACCTCTCTGAACAGTGTCTGGGAGGCTGTGGTTGCTGCTGCACGCAATGTTGATGGTGAACAGATCAAAACACTGACAGAATCCATGGATGGCAGGCTTTTGAGTGTCCTTGCAAAGAAAGGTGGCTATATTGGTCACTGATTTGTTTTTGAATGTCAGAAATGTATATTTGTGAATGTTGAGATGTTATATTGGTTTCACTGGTAAAAATAAATAATTGAAATGGGTATACTGTATATTTGATTTTTGTTAAGTTGCCTAAAAATTATGCACAGTAATAGTCACCTGCACACACAGATATCCCCCTAAAATAGCTAAAACTAAAAACAAACTAAAAACTACTTCCAAAAATAGTCAGCTTTGATATTAATGAGTTTTTTGGGTTCATTGAGAACATGGTTGTTGTTCAATAATAAAATTAATCCTCAAAAATACTCATTTGCCTAATAATTCTGCACTCCCTGTACATTCACATATAGTTTACATCCTGTAAGTTGTGAGGTGAAGCCTCCATGGATCAGACTTGTCTTTCCAGCATATCCCACAGATGCTCGATGGTTTGTGATCTGGAGAATTTGGAGGCCAAGTCAACACCCTGAAGTCATCGTTGCATTCCTCAAACCATTCTTGAACCATTTTTTTTTAGTGTGGCAGGGCACATTATCCTGCTGAAATAGGCCACTACCATCAGGGAATACCATTTCCATAAAGGGGTGTACTTGGTCATCAACAATGTTCAGGTAGGTGGTACGGATTAAGCGAAGTAACATCCACATGAATGGCTGGACTAAGTTTTCCCAGCTGAACATTGCCCAAAGCATCATTCTGGCTCTGTTGGCTTGTCTTCTTCCCATGCTGCATCTTTGTGTCATCTCTTCCCCAGGTAAGTGACACAAATGCACCCGGCCACCCACATGATGTAAAAGGAAATGTGATTCATCAGACCAGACCACCTTATTCCATTGCTCCATGGTCCGATTCTGATGCTTACACACCCCATTGTAGGTGCTTTTAGCTGTGGACATGGCTCAGCATGGGCCCCGTATACCAGCGGTCCTCAGGGCCCACTAACAGGCCAGATTTTAAGTATTACCTTGGAGAGATGCAGAATAGAGTACTGCAATCACTTAGCAGCAGCAAATGATATCACCTGGGATGTATTTCAGTTATCTTGCAAACCTGGCCTGTTAGTGGGCCCTGAGGACCAGGGTTGAGGACCACTGCCGTATACAACAAACTGCGATGCTCTGCGGGTTCCTTACACCTTTCTATCAGAACCAGCATTCATTTTTTCAGCAGTTTGAGCTTTTCAGTACCTCTTCTATTGGTTCAGACTACATGCAGCGGTCTTCAGTCTCCATGTGCATCCATGAGCCTTGGCCACCCATGACCCTGTGATCGGTTCTCCTTATTCGGACCACCTTTGGTCGGATCTGAACATCCCACAAGAGCTGCAGTTGTAGAGTTGTTCTGACCCAGTTACAATGTGGCCCTTATCAGTGTCACTCAAATCCTTACACTTGCCCCTTTATTCTGCTTTCATCACATCAACTTCAGGGACAGCATGTTCACCTGCTGCCTAATACATCCCACCCACTTTCAGCGAGATAATCAATGTTATTCACTTTAGCTGTCAGCGGTCATAATGTTATGGCTGATCGCTGAATGTGTGTTGTAGGGATCTCTGTAGCCCTAAACCCCCCCTCAGAAGGACAGCTGTGTGTACACAGGGAATGAATAGGAAGAAGTACATCCCACCCCCGGTGGAGGCCCCTCTCTCAGCCCCCTCCCGGACACTCACCGGCTCCGCACACCGAGGAAAGAAAAGAAGAAGAATCTATGGAGACGGTCCGGCGCCTGTGAAATGCGTCACTTCAGGTCACATGACCACAACACAGGCTGCGGATGATGACGTAGAAGAGAGCGGTGTGAACTTTTCCCCCAATGAGGGGGTGAGCTGAAGTGCTAAAGCCCCGCCCCGGCCGCCGGGGTGACTTTGCCATGGCTGTGAGGGCAATGCTGCGCCTCCAATCACCTGTGTACCCGGGGAACAGCCGGGGGAAGAGCGGCAAGGTGGCCTCGTACTGTGCGGAGCTGGTCAGGTAGTATGGCTGAGCTTCTCTGTGTACAGACACCATGAGGGGACTGGAACAGCTGGGCATGGCAACCAATCAGCTTCTAGCTTTCATTTTCAGAGCTTAGCAGAACAAACTGAAGACGGAAGCTGATTGGTTACCATGCTCAGCTGCTCCAGTGTTAGTAAATTGCCTCCAGTGGGGATCCTCACTCCCTGCTGCGCTCTATAGGAAGAATTATCTATTTATCGGATACTTTATATGGTTGCTGGTTGTCCATCATGCTGCGTTAACACCTGACAACATGGAAACACGGGTATACGGGGAAAATGCCCAGAAATGCTCATCGTGCTTTTACCCCCTTCCTGACCAGGGGGTATTTTGCGATTCGGCACTGCGTGACTTTAACGGACAATTAAAGTTGTCGTGTGACGCTGTACCTAAACTAATTTGGCGTCCTTTTTTTCCCACAAACAGAGCTTTCTTTTGGTGGTATTTGATCACCTGTGCGTTTTTTTTTTTGATCATGCGCTATAAACAAAAAAAGAGCGTCAATTTTGCAAAAATAACAATATTTTTCACATTTTTTTTATATGAAATTCCCCCCCAAAAAAAAAGTAAAAATCAAAATTTTTTTTACATTTTCAGCCAATTTGTTTTAGGCTACATATGTTTGGTAAAAAAAAATCGCAAAAAGCGTATTTTGATTGGTTTGCGCAAAAGTTATCGCGTTTACTAACAAAGGGAAAGATTTTTGTCATTTTTGTTGTTTTTCTTTTTTTTTTAACGAGTAATGGCGGCGATCTGCGTTTTTTTTTTTTTTTTTGTGGGACTGCGACATTGCGGCGGACAGATCGGACCCTTGACTGACATTTTTAAAACTTTTGGGGTTACCAGTGACATTACTGCAGTAATCAGTGCTATACATATGCACTGTTACTGTAAAAATGACACTGGCAGGGAAGGGGTTAACTGTATTGGAGAGGGAGGGGTTAAGTGTGTCCTAGGGGCGTGATTCTAACTGTGATTGGCTGTGGCTACTAGTGTAAAAACAGATCAACGGTCCTACATAGTAGAACCGTCTGATCTCCATTCTTACACAGGGGAGAATGACAGGCAGCTTGTTTACATTAGCCGCCTGCCTTTCTCCCTTCCCGGCAAACGATCGCGAGTGACCAGCGGACATCGGGTCCGCCGGTCACACGCACTGACTTGTTAGGGAACGAGTCGGGGCGGGCGCGCGCTCGCCCGCTATTGGCTCACAAGCGAGTGACAGGCTAGTGACGTACCGGTACGTCACTTTGCCTGGCCGGGGCTGACCTCCGCAGTATATGTATGGCGGTCGGGAAGTGGTTAATGTTGCCCTGAACGTGGGTAGCAGTTGGAATGTTTTGTAGCGCGCAAAATAAAAAAATGCGCACCGCCAAACACGCATGACTCAGTGCCCAAGGATGGTAAGAATGGGAGCTTCTTTGGCATGTTTGTCACATGAGAGGCCGCTCATTCAAGTCAATTGGCTGTTGCATAACTCCGAACGCTTCGCTCAGGTGTGAATGCAGCATTAGGGCGCATCTACAGGTGTGGTAAAAGCAGGTGGTTGAGCTGTGGTTTTACTGCCCTCTGCCCGTCCACTTAAACTAGGGCATGCGGCCGCTCAGGCTGTGCACATATAATGGCATGTCACATTTGGTGGACGGTACTGCCTGCAAACGCAACAAGTGAATCTCCTCCTTACCGCCTGTCCACTTCACATCGCCTTTCATTAGACACATCGGGAGCTGATCTGCAGGTACTGCCGACTCGATGTCCACCAACACCCGCCTATCACTAAGGCAGAGAGCTAGAACAGTGATCTGCCTATGTAAACAAGGCAGATCCTTATTTTGTCAGTAGGGAAGGCATGGATCCTGTGTCTCTGCAAAGCAAGAACATGGATCAATGCCTTCCCCTAGTAAAAGCACCTCCCCCACAGTAAGAAAACACTGGCTAAGCACAGTTAACCCTTTAAATGCCTCAGATGTTAACCCAGTGGTTCTTAACCTGGGTTTGATCAAACCCCAGGGGTTCGGTGAGTCACTCTAGCGGGTTCGGAGGAGGTCAAGACACACACCCAACTCATATGATTGGTGATGACACGCCCCGCTCATTGGCTGCAGGTGATCACGCAACATCGCTTGGCCTATCTGTGCTGCAGGGAATTTGGCACGCCCAGTAGTCGAATTGTAACTGTCGTGGTGGTACGTCGTGTGATTTCTTTCTTAATATTTTATTCCCTTCATACTAACTATGTCGAGCAAAAGAAGAAAGTGGTTGGAAGAATATGTACAATATGGATTCACATGTATAACGGAACGTGATGGGAGTCAGCGTCCTAACTGCATGATTTGCAATGCCAAGTTGAGCAATTCTAGTCTAGCACCGGCAAAACTAAGAGAACACTTCCTTAAGCTGCATGGAGATGGAAAATACAAGAACACAACACTTGCTGAATTCAAGGTGAGGAGAGCCAGATTCGATGAAAAGGCTAGTCTGCCTGTTCTCGGCTTTGTACCCATCAACAATCCGATCCTCATAGCATCGTATGAAGTTGCTTACCTGATCGCAAAGCAGGGCAAACCACACACCATTGGTAAAACACTCATAAAACCAGCTGTGTTGAAGATGGTGAATATCATGCTGGGAAAAGCAGCTGAAGTTAAGTTATCCCAAATTCCTCTTTCAAATGACACCATCAGGGACAGAATAGAAGACATGAGCAAAGATGTCTTGGCTCAAGTAGTTGCAGATCTGATTTCAAGCCCGGCAAAATTCAGCCCTCAACTTGACGAGACCACAGACGTTTCCAATCTAAGCCAGCTTGCAGTATGCGTGCGCTATGTGAAAGACGACGTGATAAAGGAAGATTTTTTATTTTGTAAGCCTCTTACAACAACTAAGGCAGCCGATGTGAAGAAACTTGTGGATGACTTCTTCAAAGACAACAATCTTTCGTGGGATATGGTTTCTGCAGTTTGTTTGGATGGAGCTCCAGCCATGCTGGGAAGAAAGTCTGGTTTTGGTGCGCTAGTGAAAGCCGATGCACCACACATCATTGTTACGCATTGTATTCTGCACATGCATGCGTTGGCAACAAAAACCTTGCCTCCAAAACTGGCAGAAGTATTAAAAATTGTAGTGGAATGCGTGAATTATGTGCGAAATAGTGCTCTGAGGCATTGCATCTTCAGGGAGCTGTGTAAAGAAATGGGATCTGAATTCGAGGTACTTCTGTACCATTCTAACGTTCGGTGGTTATCCCGGGGACAGGTGCTGAATCGTGTTTTTGCCGTGCGTGTGGAATTAGCCCTGTTTTTACAAGAGCACCAACATTATCATGCAGATTGCTTCAAAAGTTCTGAGTTTATTCTCATTTTAGCGTATACGACTGATATCTTTGCAGCTCTCAATCATCTCAATCAACAGATGCAGGGCGGTGGAGTCAACATCATTGAAGTGGAAGAAAACCTGAAGGCTTTTCAAAAAAAGCTACTGTTATGGAAACGACGAATAGAGAACGACAACTTTGCAAACTTTCCCCTGCTAGACGACTGTGTAAGTAAGATCGAAGATGTATCTGGAATCGGAGACATTTCTGTACCCGCGGAACTGAAGCAAGCAATTGCCACGCACTTAGATGAGCTTGCAAAGTCTCTCGACGGATACTTCCCTACAAGAGAGTCATATCCAGCATGGGTGAGACAGCCGTTCACGTTTAGTGTTGAGGCAACATTGAACTTCAGCAGAGCCAGGTTCAACAGCAACTCTTAAGAACAACAACGCTCTCAACGTTTTGGTGTCAACAAATGGTAACTTACCCTGTTATTGCTAAGAAAGTTCTGGAGATTTTCATACCGTTTGTTACAACATATCTTTGTGAGCAATCCTTTTCGAGGATGCTGGACATAAAAACGAAGAAAAGGAACAGACTTTGTTGCGAAAATGACATGAGAGTGGCACTTGCCAAGGTAAAGCCGCGCATTTCTGAACTGGTCTCTGAAAGACAACAGCAGAAGTCACACTGATTTGCAGTAAATATTAATTATTATGTTTTTGTGTGAAAATCACGTTTTAATGGTTTTGTTCTTTGTTCTTAATGGTTTTGTTCTTTAATGGTTTTGTTCATTTTGTGTACCTATGTATAAATATATACCTATGTTTTGAATTTGAAAAAATCATATTTTATTTTTCCAATTAAGAAGGGTTTGTTGAATGCGCATATGAAACTAGTGGGGTTCAGTACCTCCAACAAGGTTAAGAACCACTGTTAACCCCTTCCCAGCCAGAGTCATTATTACAGGGGAGTCAAACTCCATTTCATTGCGGGCCACATCAGAATTATAGTTGCCCTCAAAGGGCCGTTTATAACTGTAGACTTGGATGTCCAGAGCACCCCCCCTTACACGGGATTTTCAAGAACCCCCCCCCCTCCCCCACCATAAGTCTATGTCACCCAACCTTACTTGCATCACAATGCACCCCCCTTACCTTGTGCTGCCAGGAAGAAAATGCAAGTGGATCTAGGAAGAAGTGCAGGGTCTGGAGGAGAACCAGAGGAGGGCTGGAGTCAGCTTCCAGAGTCTACTGAATGCTGAGACCAGGAGAGGAAAAGGCAAGGTGGTGTTGTGGCTGCACAGAGAGGTTTAGGATCTGCAGAAGGAGTTTTGCCCCCCTCTTTGCTGCAGACTGCTGAAAAGGGGGGGGGGGGGCAAAGATGAGCCTTTTTGCAGCCGCACAGAGGAGTGCAGGATCTGGCAAAGGAGTTCTGTCCTCTCTGCTGACGACTACAGAGACAAGGTGGGGGCAGAGACGAGGGGGGTGTCGCAGCTGCAGGAGAGGTGTAAGGGCCACATGAAATGGCCTGGGGGGCCGCATTCGGCCCGCGGGCCTTGTGTTGACACCTGTGCATTATTACAATGACAGTGCATATTTTTTTAGCACTGTATTAGTGTCACTGGTCCCCAAAATGTGTCAGTTAGTGTCTGCCACAATATTACAATCCCGCTAAAAGTCGCTGACTGCTGCCATTGCCATTGCTTTGTTCTGGTTTTCGGCCAGCCAGCGGATGTGCTGGCTGGTCACTCGGGTCTCCCGGTAAGATGGGAGACCCAGGCAAGGCGTGGAAGGCAGTTGGGGGGGCCTTCCAGCTCCTTGTAATGACAATAGAGCTGCTGCTCAGCTGCATTGGTTGTCCTTACAAGAAAGCCTAAACAATAGTACCAGGGTGATGCCTCTAGCTGCAGGCATCTCTCCAGTACAGCCACTTAAAGCAATATCGGCAAGTTTGTGGTCAATACCGATGCTTCAAAAAAAGTAAATATGAGCCCCACCGATAATCATTCGATCCCTACAAAATACACCTATCCCCTAGTTTGTAGACACTATAACCTTTTGCGCAAACCAATCGATATACCCTTATTGGAATCCTTTTTACCAAAAATATGTAGCAGAATACATATTGGCCTAAACTTTTGAAGAAATTAGATTTTTTTTTCAATTTTTTTATTGGATAGGTTTTATAGCAGACAGTAAAAAATATTGTTTTTTTCAAAATTGTTGCTCTTTTTTCATTTATAGCACAAAAAATAAAAACCGCAGAGGTGATCAAATACCACCAAAAGAAAGCTCTATTTGTGGGGAAAAAATGACAAACTTTTTTTTGGGTACAGCCTCTCATGATGGCGCAATTGTCTGTTAAATTAATGTTGTGCCGCATAGCAAAAAATGGCCTGGTCATGAAGGGGGTAAATCTTGAGGGCAAGTGGTTTAAACACGTTTTCACGTGTTGCGTGTAGGGTGGCCCATTCATTTCAGTTGGCTGCCCTTCCCCCAAGAAACGGGACAAAAAAATTCCCGGACCCTTTTTGTAAAAATTTTCCTGCACTGAACCGCATGGTGCAAAATTTAGGCCAAACTGTATTCTGCAAGATTTCTTTGGTGAAAGTAACCAAAATCAGTGTTTTTATTATTTAGTCTGTAGGAATATATACTGATGTATCATCTTAATTTCTTGAGGCCCAAAATCGCCAGGACAGTACAAATATCCCTCAAATGACCCTTTTTAGAAAGTAGATAGTCCCGAGGTATTTAGTAAGAGGCAAGGCCAGTTTTTTAAAGTTGTAATTTTTGTCACAATTTTTTGGAAAATGAAGAAATTAAAATTATAATTTTTTTTTATAACATATGGTCAGCAGTGCACTACAGCGTTTTTCATATAACTGGTGTGGCGGTGATCAGGGACACTGGTGACATTATTTTAAAAAAATGAATTTATTTAACCACTTGCCGACTGCCGTCAGTATATTTACTGCGGCAGTCAGCCCCTCACAGGCAAAGCGACGTAGTACTACGTCGCTAGCCTGTGAGGCTCTAGGGGGCGAGCGCGCTGCTGGAGGTGTGCTCCCGCCCCCACTTGTTCACAGGCTTGTACCGGCGGACCCGATGTCCGCCGGCCACCTACGATTGTCCGCTGCCGCTGCAGAGGGAGAAAGGCAGGCGGCTAATGTAAGCAAAGCCGCCTGTCATTCTCCCCTGTGTAAGTGCAGAGATCATACGGTCCTGCTATGCAGGATCGTATATCTCTATAGTTGCACAAACAGCCACATCCCTGTACAGTTAGAAGCACGCCCCTAGGGACACACTTAACCCCTCCTTCTCCAATAAAGTTAACCCCTTCCTTGCCAGTGTCATTTTTACAGTAACAGTGCATATGTATAGCACTGATTACTGTAGTAATGTCACTGGTACCCCCAAAAGTGTAAAAAATGTCAGTCAAGGGTCCAATCTGTCTGCCGGAATGTCTCAGTCCCGCAAATAAAAATCACAGATCGCCGCCATTACTCGTTAAAAAAAAAAAATAACAAAAACGACAAAAATCTTTACCTTAGTTAGTAAACACAATAACTTTTGTGCAAACCAATCAAAATGCGCTTTTTGCGATTTTTCTTTTTTTTTTTTTTTTTTTACCAAACATATGTAGCAGAAAACAAATTGGCCTAAAATGTTAAAAAATTTAGATCTTTACATTTTTTTTGGGAAATTTCATATAAAAAATGTGAAAAATATTATTTTTGCAAAATTTACGCTCTTTTTTTGTTTATAGCTCAAAAAATAAAAATCGCACAGGTGATCAAATACCACCAAAAGAAAGCTCTGTTTGTGGGAAAAAAAAAGGAATTTCGTTTAGGTACAGCGTCGCACGACCGCGCAATTGTCCGTTAAATTCACGCAGTGCCGAATCGCAAAATAGGGCCTAGTCAGGAAGGGGGTAAAATCTTCTGGGGCTTAAGTGGTTAAAAAGAAATAAAATAATTATTTATTATTTATTTTTCAATTTCCAGTGGACACCGTAGGTGACAGATGCCACTGCAGTGTGGCCTGATCCTGGGAGGACGTCATGTGACTTCCACCTGGATTTAGCGGTCCCACCTGGCTGACATGTGACTATCGGCCGGGCAGGAATCGGTTAAAGCAACACACCAGAATGGGCAGGTATGAATGGGCCTTCAGTCAACCCCTCCCCTCCCCCCCAAGCATCTTATGCTCCACTCGTCGATGCTTCTTCTAAATCCTTCAATGTGAATTCATCTAACTAGTTCCTCACCTATTTTGCACATGTGTGGAAAGATCCCATTTTATTCCTATGGAAAGGACTCATATCCTATATTCCAATAAAAGATTTGCTGTCTAATTACTGAAGGAACAAGAGACTGACCAGAGTTTGCAGCAGAAGTACAAACCGAGGAGTATAAGAGTTTGTGGGTCACCAAGGTAACCAACATCCCTATAGATTTACCAAACCAAAAAGTATGTCAAAAACAGGACTTTTGAGGTGCCAACATAAATACATATATAAAAACAGATCATTTTATTGATACAAAAATGTAAAAAAATGGACATTAAATTAAATCTGATAAGATACATAGTTCCAGAAAGATCAATGACACCATATACATAAATGAACCAACCTCCTATACATTTCATATATGGCAGCTTGAAGGAGTCATCTCAACATGTTTCGCCTTTGGCTTCATCAGGAGATTTTCTACCACAATAAGCTGCTCTAACAAAGAGATAACATACAGTACTGTGCAAAAGTTTTAGGCTGGTATAAAGAAATGCTGTAAAGAAAGAATGGTTTCAAAAATGTGTTTTTAATCTTTTATTTTTTATCAATTTACAAAATGCTAAATGAGTAAACAGAAACAAATCTAAATCAAATCGATATTAGGTGTGACTACTAGATGTGCACCGAGTGGAAAGGTTGGTACCGAAACTGAAAAATTCAGGATGCACTTAACCCGAAAATGACAGGTTTTTAAAAAATATATATATTTTTAAAAATAATTGTATTATATTTACCTTTTTAATTAATATTACAAATGTAGTTGAATATGAATTTATTGTTGGACATTATTGCAAGAAAAGCTCAAGGAAAATGCATCCCTTTAAATTCTATGTATGTCTTCTGACTGGTCTGTTACGTTTCTACTGTGGTGTTAAGTCTTGCTGGCTGCATTTCTGGTCAGTTAACCACTTACCGTTAACACTATTTATGTCGCTCTTTTAAAGCTAAATACCGGGGTTGTGGCAGCAGATAGCTGCCATAACCCCGGTATTTTTTTAAACGGCAGGTTGTCGGCTTTCAGATAAGGGTGGTCCCACCCTTACGGTGTGGTGGGAAGAGGTGCCCCTCCCACCATGTACCGGCCGTTTTCCCCGCTTACCGGACCCGCCGGCAGCGGGAAAAATGATCCGGTGTTGTAAAATTTTGTCGGACCCGTGAAAAAAAAATCGGACCTCGTCACTTCCGGGGACAGGGGAGTCCGTGTGCATGCGGAGTCGACCGTGCGCATGCGTAGAAGCCATTTTTCGAGGTTTGGCAAAATTATAAGGCAAGGAGGCGGGGCTGAGGTGGGACGGAAGACACCGCCGCGTCATCTGCAGAGCTGAATAGAGGAGGCGGGACGGAGGTGCGGCCGTGTAATAAATGCAGGACTTAAGCGACTCCTTCTCTTTTATTATCTTTAGTAATTATCGTATTATTTATCCTTAGGATTTCATTACATTTACTATTTCTATAATACAAAATAAGAAATAGTAAATGTAATGAAATCCTAAGGATAAATAATACGATAATTACTAAAGATAATAAAACAAGGAGTCGCTTAAGTCCTGCATTTATTACACGGCCGCACCTCCGTCCCGCCTCCTCTATTCAGCTCTGCAGATGACGCGGCGGTGTCTTCCGTCACACCTCAGCCCCGCCTCCTCTCAGTCAACTGCCCGCTATGTGTTATAATTTTACCAAACCAAAATAATGTCTTGTGCGCATGCGCACTTGAGACTCCCATCAGCTTTTTCATGAAGTGGGATCACCGGAAGTGACGAGGTCAAATTTTTTTCATGGGTCCGAGAAAATTTTAGAACACCGGTCCTGGATCCTCTGAGACAGGAAGTCGAGTGAGGGCAAGATGGCCCTCACTCGACTCTATAATCTTGGAGGACCCGAGCGACGTCAAACGGTTTAAAGGGCTGTTTTTTTTTTTCCTTTTTTTTAGTGTAGTTGTGAGGTTTGAGGTCTTTTTGACCCCAGATCTCACAATAAAGAGGACCTGTCATGCCTATTTCTATTACAAGGGATGTTTACATTCCTTGTAATAGGAATAAAAATGATCACATTTTTTTTTTCTTTTTTAAAATGATGTAAAAAATAATAAAATAGGGAAAATAAAATTAAAGCGCCCTGTCCCCGTTAGCTCGTGCGCAGAAGCGAATGCATACTGAAGTCCCGCCCACATATGTAAACGGTGCTCAAACCACACATGTGAGGTATCGCCGCGATCGTTAGAGTGAGAGCAATAATTTGAGCCCTAGACCTTATCTGTAACTCTAAGCTGGTAACCTGTAGAAATGTTTAAAGTGTCACCTATGGGATTTTTAAGTACCAAAGTTTGTCGCTATTCCACGAGCGTACGCAATTTTGAAGCATGACATGTTGGGTATCTATTTACTTGGCGTAACATTATCTTTCACATTATGGAAAAAAAATTGGGCTAAATTTACTGTTTTTTTTATTAAAAAAAGTGATTTTTTTAAAAAAACATTGCGTTTGGAAGACCGCTGCGCAAATACGGTGTGATAAAAAATATTGCAACAATCTCCATTTTATTGTCTTGGGTCTCTGCTAAAAAAAATATATAATGTTTGGGGGTTCTAAGTAGTTTTCTAGCAAATGGATAGAATTGAGTACTCTTATGAAAAAAAAAAAAAGGGGAAGGACTGAGAGGACTCTTATGTAAAAGGAGGGGGGGGGGGACTGAGGACTCTTATGTGAAGGGGGATGAAACTGAGGATTTTTATGTAAAAGACGAGGAGGCACTGAGGACTTGTGAAGGGGTGGGGGGAATGTAATTGAGTAATCTTATGTAAACAGAAGGGGAAGGTCTAGGACTCTTATGTGAAAGGAGAGGGGGGACTGAGAACTCTATGTGAAAGGAGGGGTGGGGGGAGGGACTGAGGACTCCTATGTGAAAAGGGGGGTGGGGGGAAGGACCTGAGGTCTCTTATGTGAAAAGGGAGGGGGATGAGGGACTGAGGACTTTAATGTAAAAGGAGGGGAGTGACTTAGGATTCTTATGTAAAAGATGAGGGAGGAAGGACTGTGGACTCTTATGTGAAAGGGGGGGGGGGGTGGAATTGAGTACTCTTATGTAAAAATAAGGGGAGGGACTGAGGACTCTTATGTGAAAGAAGAGGAGGGACTGAGGACTCCTATGTGAAAGGGGGGGGCGGGTGGAGGGGGGGGGGTCTCTAATGTAATAGCGCAACCTAGAAGCTCCCTCCAGACTGGAAAAGCCATAAACAGTACTAAAAATAACATACTGAAAGCCCACCGTGTGAAATCCTTAAAGAAGGGCTTTTTGAAGGCAGACTTACACATTTCAAGTAGCTCTAAAAAGAAGGTACGCTCTTGAAATGCGCAAACCACCACGCACAATTGAAGCTGCGATTACACCCTGTTGTTTTGGGTTGATAGATGGATATGTTTTCCCGTTGGTCTGAGCAAGCTTCCACTTGAATGGATCTTATGATACACCAGGTACCTCTTTGTTGAGTACAAGATATAGTTTTTAATAAGCATTTATTGAGAATTTCACACAATGCCAGTGCACCTTCTACTTTTTACTATTTCGCTACATCATAGGCGAGAGGTGTTTTGTGCATGCATTGCATACCTAGATTTACCTATTAACCCTACTCGAAAAATTGTGAATTAGTTGAGCTTCTTTTCCAATTTATTTTATTTTTTTTTTGCAGGAAACGGGACTATGAAGGATTTTTATGTACATTGCTGCTGCCTCCAGAATCCCAAAATGCTGTGTTTGCTCTGCGGGCCTTTAATGTAGAACTGTCACAGGTAGGTATTCTACAACTCCAGTAAATGATCTTTATAATCTGTAATAAATCTTTTTCACAGGCCATTGACATAATGCACAATAACCTCCAACAAGCTTAGTACAAGTCCTGTACATTGCCTCTTTTGTGAGCATCCTCTTTTTAGCACTCGTTCCATGTTAATGTTGCTGTCATCATGTGCTCACGTCTTCTTCCTAGTATCAGATGCAGACTACTCATGGCTTCCTTGCATCATCTGTCCCCTATGATGCTTGATTGTTGTGCCTATCCACCTTTTGTAGGCCAACGGTGAGCAGGTTAGTGAAGATGTAATTGGGTGGAATACTAAAATGAACGCTTGTAAAAAACGCAAGTTGACCAGAGAAAAGCCAGTGCATGCTCAGGGGATGATATCTCAGGCTCACTTTCTGTAGTAAGAGGATATAAGGTATGTATAAAGAGCCTCTGATAACAAAGCCTCACAATGTAGATTTTGGTAAAGGACTTTTCACCTGTGTTCAGTTGTACGTGCCTCGGGTGCATCAGCTCTTCTCAATGTCTAAGCCAGTTGGCCATTGTTATAACATGCAACAGCAAGCAGGAAGAGAGGCTACAATTCACTACATGGGATATGTCATTCAGTTGGTAGGGAGTCTGAAATTTTAATTTAGAGTAAAGAAATATGTAAGCAAATATAGATGTAATGACATGTTTTATTAGCCTAACACACAACTAAGAGTATGCATCTATTAAATGGTGAATACTGTATTATGTGATAGGTCCACTTTAATTTAATTTAACCCATAATGTTACCATGCTACTAATATACTCCCTTGTCAATTCTCACTTTGATTATTGCATTTTCCTTTTCATAGCCTGCCTCTACACAGGCTATCCTTCTTCGGTCCATCTTGGATGCTGCTGCCAAGACTCATCTACCTAGCCAACTGTTCAGTGTCCATCACTCCTCTCTGCAATTCCCCAACTGGCTTATTTATGCCCAACGAACAAAACTCAGAATACAAACAACAACTTCCATAAATTTTCCCCAAGCTACATGACTGACCTCATCTGAAAATTTCACTCAAACCATCCACTTCGCTCCTCCCAAGACCCCCTGCCCGCTAGCTTTCCCATCACCTTCTCCCATACTAACATTCAGGGCTTCTCCAGAGCCTCCTTTTTACTCTGGAATGCCTTACCACAATGTGTTTGACTATCTTCTACTTCCTGAAAACTCACCTCCTTTAGGAAAGCCAAGCCTGCCTCAACCTAATATCTGTAATTTTACTTCATCAGCTCATCCCTAAACGGTTATTACCTTTTTGTATCACCACTACAATCCATTTAGAATGTAAGCTCTCATGAGCAGGGTCCTCCTAACCTTCTTGTCTTGTAGTGTGTTGTAACTAATCTGTCCCATTTTTTTGTAAAGCGCTGTCCAAACTCTGTTACATAAACCCGAATAATAATATTAAAGTGGTCCTAAAGCCGAAATATTTTTTTTTTTTATCTGAATGCATTCCTTGCATTTGGGTAAAAAACTTTTAGACATTGGTATCCCCCCTGCTCCCCCCCCTTTTACTTACATGAGCCCTCATTCAATCCAGCGCTGTGCACATCTGCAGCTCTTTTCTCTCCTCACTTCCTGGTCTCATTGACTTTTCTGAGTCAGCAAGAGACATCAGCTCCTCCTGCTGTCATTCAAAGCCAGTGGCAGGGGCAGGATCGAGTCCTGCAGTCTGTGTCAATTGGAGCAGACTGCGAAGCTTGGGAGTGAGCCTGCACAAGTGCCCCAGTAGAAAGCGGCTTTCTGTGGAGGCACACGCCGGAGGGGAGGAGCCAAGGAGCGCTGGCAGGGGACCCAAAAAAAAGGTTTGGGCAGACAGGTAAGTATAAACCTGTTATTTTTATTAAAAAAACTTAAACTTTACAACCACCACTTACAAGTCTCTACAAAAAACATACCTTTATTCATTGGATTATTAAGCATGGCCTAAGGAAAAGTGATCCTAATCCCTTTTTTTTTTTTTTTTTTTTAAGGTGAAGGACTCTGTGTCTCAGAAGAACCTGGGTCTGATGCGGATGCAGTTCTGGAGGGAAACTATTCAAGACATATACCAAGAGAATTCTCCACATCACCCTGTGGCTCTGGAATTAGCTAAGGTTGTTTAACACAAGGTTGTTCTGAAAATAGCTTGTTTGTTTAGCGCATGTGAATTAATTGAAAAATTTAATTTCATTTTTGCATGTGAAGTGTTACTGTATATAGCCCTGGTGCCCAACCTACAGTCCAAAGGCTCCATGCGGCACTTTTGCACTTTGTGTGGCCCTCAGGGCCCCTGCAGACACTAATCTGTGACCTGACAGTCTCCTGCAGCATGTACACAGTCTATGATTATCTTTTTTAATATGTCCACAGTCTCTGACCATTTTTTATATCATGTCTGTAGTCTAAGAACATCTCAATAGTCAGATCAGGATGGTAATGATAGGCACAGTTGATCGAAATAGTGTCGTTAAATAAGTTTATCAATTTATTGTTAGACTAGGATGGAATATGGTGATGTGTGCTGACACTCATTCTTTGCATGTGCAGAGATAATATGAGACTAGATCATTTATGGTCCTCTTTCTGTTTGCGAAGGACTGATGCTAAAAGCAGCTATTGCTATCCAGTATACGGAGTTATCACTGTGAAGTAATCTGTATGACTGCCAGATTGGTACAATCCCCTCTGGGTGATTAGTGTACATGGTAGGGATTTTAAGAATCATTGTTGCAGATTCCTACCTGTTTCTGCTCTGAAGGAATAGCTGTTTGCTAGAAGTCATCTTCCACAATGACCTTATAAGAGAGTGGCTCCTCCCACCTAGCACAGGAAACACAAATCCACATTAGTATAAAAAGACAGGCACTATGCATGGACCCTCAGTTATTGTGTTTCCTCCGGTCAGACAGGATCACGGATTTGTTTTCTCATCATCTGTCAGGCCTTAGTGCTAGGTGGCAGGGGCCTCCCGGGCTAATATCTATTTCCCCTGGGGCAGTGTCCCTGGGTAGATGGAAGGATTAGCTTGGGCTCCCCTGAGGGTGTTGCCCAGGGGAGGCTAGGGGACCCTCTATGCGCTGTGTTTTTGGTAGGTCCTGAGGTCAGCCATTGTAGGAGGCTAACCCTCTCCCCTGTGGATTTAGTGCAGTGCACTTACCTGTTTTCCCCTGTGTGTCACTGATAAGCCAGGCATGGCTTCCTGGCGGTTTGAAGGCTGGGGGCGGAGTGCTGATGTCACTTCCGGTCTGGGCTAGTGATGTACTTCTGGCGGAAGTGATGCGGCGGGGATGCCCGGCGGCCACATTGGATAGGACAGAAGCTAGAATGGAGTCCAGGATGTCCCAGCAGAATGGAGATGGAATGCGCACTGCCTGGGCATGCCGATCCACAGAGGAGGACGTGGGCTGGGTGTTATCAGCTTATTTAAAAGGACCCTCCACTGATCTCCAGTTCTTTGTATGACCATCATGGAGGTGGCTGGTGCAGGAAGAGGATCGGGGGACGCAGGAAAATCCAAACCCTAAGGTAGGAGAGTGATGGCTGTGCATCATCTTATCATTCCCTGCCACTCGGTGGAGGGGGCACTGAGTGGGGTGTTTTAGTTATTTGTTTTTTTGGAGAGGTCAGGGAGTCAAACCCAGGTGTCCTTTTTCCTTCTTTCTTTTTTTCTTCCTTACACCTTACAGCTCTCTCTGAATCAGATCCTTTTTTATCATTTGTGCCTCTCCAGGGGAAGAGCTGCGAAGATAAGAATGGAGCAGGGCCTGCTGAGGTCCCTAAGAAGAGATGTGCCTTCGTGTAAACACAAGTTTGTCATCCTTATGGGAAAAAAAAAATGTTATGCCAGGAATGCATAGATTCCTTAACCAAGAAAGAAAGTAGCTCTATGTTCAAGAAGTTTCTAGATACCATGAAGGCTGAAATGGTTAAAACGTTTGAATCCTTCAGAAACTCTTCAAAGAGTCAGGACCCCTGGATACTGCTATACCTAGTACTTCCGGTTATAGCTCAGCAACTCCCATTTCCACCCCTGCGGCTGCAGAGGGGGATCCAGGGGTGCTGGAGGAAACTGAAGAAGGATCCAGCTGGGAATCTAGCCCTGAGGAGGGGGAACTCAAGGAAGAGAAAGGTAGCCGAGTTCAGAAATTCCTTTTTCCTTGCAAAGAGACAGAGGAGCTCCTAAAATTAATTTATGATACATTAGAGCTGGAAGAGAAGAAGAAAGAGGATCTATCCATCCATGACAAACTTTATGCGGGGTTGCGTACAAAAGAGACTTAATCTTTCCCTGTACATGCAGCATTGAAGGACCCAATCTTGCCAGAATGGAAAGAGCCTGAGAAGAGTTTTTCTCCCTAAATACCTGAAAAGGTTTCCCTTTAAAGGGAAGATGCATCACTATAGGAAAGTGTCCAAGACTGGATGCAGCTTTGTCCAGGGCTGCAAAAGCATTCAGGCTTGTCATTTGAAGACACCGGTTCACTTAAAGATGCCATGGACAGGAAGGCCGAAGGCTACCTAAGGAAGGTATGGGACTAAGGAGCAACAAACTTCCATCTGCCATTGCTTCTACCTGCGTTACCAGGACCCCTTGATCCCTGGTTAAGGAAAGTTTTGCTGGAAAATGATACTCCTAAAGAGCTTCTGGATTCCCTTCCGGTACTTAAAGCGATCACTTATGTCGCTGACACTTCAGCTAGATGCACTTCTCTGATCAACCAAGCAAGAAGGGCTATTTGGTTGAAAACTCGGGCAGGGCATGCCTCTTCCAAGACAAAGTTATGTTCTCTGCCATTCAAAGGAATTTTAGTCTTTGGTGAAGATCTAGATTCAGTGTTGAAATTCTCATCAGACAGGAAGCAAAGTTTTCCGGTCCCCAAATAACAGCAATACAAAGGATTTCGCCCTTTCAAGAAAATGAGACCTAAAGAAGGTGTCAAACAAGAGCAAGGAAGCCATGGCAATATAGAAAACCAAAGGGAAAAGGGGGTTGTCTGTTTAATCCCTCGCAGCCTAAGGAAAAAGGGCAACGACTCCCCTTGCTGGGTAGGAGGTAAACTGGGGGCTTTCCTATCCCAGAGGCAGGCCACATCAAGCAACGCAAACATCTTCAATCTAATCGCCAAAGGTTATCAGATAGAAGATAATCATACTCCCCCGGAACATTTTTTTTTATAACCTGGCTTCCAAAGCATGTGAACATGACAAATATGCTCCAGGAAATGATGGACCAAGGAGCCATATCCTCCCTATCTCAAAGGGAAAGCAGAGGGGGGTTTTACTCTCACATCTTTCTAAGGAAGAAACAGTCAGGAAAATTCAGAATCCTTCTCAACCAGAAAATGTTCAACAGAACAGTCAAAAACAAAAAATTAAAGATGGAAACCATCTTTACGACAAAACTACTGAGCAGGGGGGCATTCATGGCTAAAATAGACCTGAAGGATGTTTATTTACACATTCCCATCAGAGAAAGCTCAAAAATATTTCTCAGATTTGCAGTAAAAGGTCCAAATCAGACCAGTTCAAAGCTCTACCTTTCAGGCTAGCATCTGCTCCAAGAAGCTTCACAAAAGTGTTAGCAGAAGCATTACAGACCTTGAGGACAGAAGGGATATTAATAATACCATATCAAGACAACCTGCTCTTGTTCTCAAAAACTGCTACGGAATTGAAAAGGTCTTTGAACATAACACAAAGTCCCCTTCAGAGACTGGGTTGCATTTTAAACCCAGAAAAGTCACATTTTCTGCTCAGAAAGCCTTTTTTTTTTTTTTTCCTGGGTTATATAGGGGATTCCCATAATGCAAAAAACTTCTTACTAGAAGAAAAGAGGGAAACCCTGATGTTAGAAGACTCCAGACTCATACTGAAACCCACAACATCCATCAGAAAGATAATGAGATTGTTAGGACTGATGACCGCAGCGATTCCGGCAGTGGGCACAAACTCGAATGAGAGCTCTTCAGAGGTTCATGTTATCAGTATGGGACAGTCGCCAACAATCACTAAACAATCTTGTGACACTGCCGAGTCCAGTGAAGGAATCCTTACAGTGGTGGCTGCTAGAAAAGAATCTGTCTCTGGGACGATGCTGGACACAGGTGGATCCATTAAGAATCAAAACAGGCGCAAGTGCGTGGTGTTAGGAAGCCCACATGAGCCACCAGGCAGCGCAAGGGAAATGGGATCAGTCTGGGCCAAGAAGTCTTCCAACGTGAGAGAACTGAGGGCGATCTGGGAAGCTCTGCACACTTTCGCGCCACCATAAGGGGAAAACGCACTAATCCTTTCGGACAATATTGCCGCGGTTTCCTATATCAAGAGGCATGCGTTCAGTAATCGGGGAACTAGCCGGGATAATAATTTGCTGGGCAGAAGAGATTGTCCTTTCCCTTGCAGCAGTACACCTCAAGGGAAATGAAACTCGCTAGCAGATTTTTTGAGTAGAGAACAGGTCTCGCATGCATAATGGAGTCTGAACCAAGTAGTGTTCATGCTGATCGCTAAAAACTGGGGTTATCCAGAGATTGACCTTTTTGCTTCCTCAAAAAATGCAAAAGTAAGGAAATTCTTCTCGATACACAGGTATTCAAGCAGTTTAGGGTTGGATGCGTTCGCCAACCCCTGGTCAGGGAAACTTATGCGCATTTCCTCCCTTCAGGCTTATTCCAAAAGTCTTAAAGAAGATCCATGCTACAGAAGCAAAGGTCTTCGTAATAGTCCCTTTTTGGCTGAAGAGAACCTGGTTTCCGGCTCTCCAGAACCTCTCGATGTCAGACTCTTGTAAGCTGCCAGTAACAGGGGCCTTCTTGGGTTAAGGAAAATTGCGCCACCCACATGTGGGCCGTCTTTCTCTGACAGCTTGGCTACTGAGAAAGCTGTTAAAAAGCAAAGGTCTGTCAGAGAAAGTGATCTGCACCATATTGGAAAGTAGGAAAAAGTCCACAAATTTAATTTACTCCAAAATTTGGAAAAAAATCTGCGGCTGGAGAAAGGAAAAAGTTAGGATTTTCTGGTCTATTATTCCAGCCCTACTGGATTTTTTTTTACAGGATGCTACAGATTTAGGTCTTGCACCCAACACCCTAAAAGTGCATGTGGCGGCATTATCCAGTTTCCTAGACCAAAGATTAGCGAATCATACTCTAATAAAGAGGTACATCAAGTCTGTTTTCAAGGAAGAGACCTTTTCAGCAAAAGAGGTCCCCCCTCCCGCCCCCTTGGGACCTATTGGTAGTACTGCAGAGTTTTATGAAAGAATCGTTTGAGCCTGTCGAAGAAAGCTCTCAAAAACTCCTAACTTACAAAACCATACTCCTAGTGACCCTGGTGTCTACCAGGAAAGTGAGTGAATTACAAGCTTTATCAATAGCGGAACCTTACTGTTCCATTTTTCCGGATAAGGTCATTCTGTCCCTGGACCCGGGGTTCCTCCCTAAGGTATTGTCAAGGTCTTACCTTGCCCTCCTGCTGGCAGCCATCTTAGACATGTGCAGACTGCTGCCTCTTATAGACTCTGATTGCATCATCACTTGCCTTCTGCCTGGGTGTCGCACAGTGATGATGCTGCACACCTGATTATATCACCTGATGGGTTGCAGTCCTTGCCCTTGTGTTTGTGCTCCAAGGTGCATTCTGCTAGCAGTCTTCTGTTCTCTGTGTTCCTCCATGTATGACCTGGCTTGGCTGATATCTCTCCTGGCTCTCGACCCCCGCATCAGCAGACTACCCACTTCTGGACTCGACCCCGGCTTGGATGACTACATGCTTCTGGATTTGACCCCGGCTTGTTCCTGCTCCCACTTCCACACTCTTGCTGTGCGCTTATTATTGTTTGCTCCAATAAACTTCTTTATTTTACCTGCTTCCCTATGTGGTCTGGTTTCCTGGTACCCTGACCGGTATCCACTGATTTCCATAGGTCACTGGACATGGTAATTCTCTCTTTCTGCGGACAAACAAGCAATTTTAAACATTTTTCACAGATTAGACGTCAGGAGATGCCGGGTATGCTACATTAAAAGAACCAAACAATGGAGAAAGGTTCCCAATCTGTTTGTGTTGTATTCAGGTCCCAGGAAAGGACTAGGTGCCTCAAAAACCACTATCGCGAGATGGATGAAATCGAGGAAGCCTATTCCATAGCAGGACTGCCAGCTCACCCTAAGATTAGAGCACATTTCACTAGAGCAGTGGTTCTCAACTCCGGTCCTCGGGACCCACTAACAGGCCAGATTTTAAGTATTACCTTGGGGATATGCAGACTAGAATACTGCAATCACTGAGCAGCAAATTAGATCACCTGTGATGTAATTTAGTTATCTTTCAAACCTGGCCTGTTGGTGGGTCTTGAGGACCGGAGTTGAGAACCACATCACTAGAGCCTTAGCCTCCTTGTGGGCAGAGAAAGCAGGGGCTACCCTGATCCAGATCTGCAAAGCAGCCACCTGGTCTAGTTTTCAGACTTTCAGAGGACTCTACTGTCTGGACCTTCTGTCATCAATTGATCAGGATTTTGGGACAAAAGTGCTTCAGGCAGTAGTCCCTCTCTAACAGGTATTATTTCTATAATGTCGCTCTTATAAGGCCGTCCTGGAAGATGACTTGGCAAAACTGTTATTACCTGTTAACTTGATTTTCAGGTAACTTCCAGGACGGAACTTTTCCCACCCTATGATTTTCTAATGGTTCTTATTAGGGAGGTACATGTTAGGTATTCGGTTGTTTGTCATTACTGAGGGACCATGCATAGTGCCTGTCTTTTTATACTAATGTGGATTTGTTTCCTGTGCTAGGTGACAGGAGCCACTCTCTCATAAGGCCTGCCTGGTAATCCAGTTAACAGGTAGTAACTCTTTTAGATTGTAAGCTCTAACGAGCAGGGCCCTCTGATTCCTTTTGTTCCAAATTGTATTGTAACTGTAATGTCTGCCTTCATTTTGTTGAGCGCTGCGCAAACTGTTGGCGCTATATAAATCCTGTATAATAATAATAATAACTTAGTTTTCATTATTATGTAGCTGATGCACTTGCAGTGTTCTAATGAGGAACGTTGCTGGGTCTGCATCCCTTAAGAAAAGATTAACACTTTGGGAGTATCTCACCAAAAATTAAATTACCAGATAGATTGTATAGCAATTGTAAATGCTATTATTATTTTTTATTTGCTATTTCTATTTCCCACAAACCAGGAATTACCCTTTAAAGGAAACCTGTAATAAAAATTCTGATTGCTGTATCCTGTATATCTCATAGAATGCATTAAAGTACAATGAGCAATACAAGTAAATACAAGTTAATGTCTTTGAAGCAAGTTTTGTTATTATTAAATCCCCCAAGAAATGCATAATTGAATGAGCTTATAGGGAAGGCTAAAATCTTTATATGCTTATCTTATTTTCTGTGCACAGGCTGTGCAGAGACACAAACTGACAAAGCGATGGCTGACCAGAATCATTGATGACAAAGTGAGTATTTTATTTGTTTTATTACAGGCATACTTATTATAAATTATATTGCTTGTTGCAGTTATTTATATAGCGCCAATAATTTATGCATCGCTTTACCTGCTGTACATTCACATTAGTCCCTGTCCTCAAGAGACTTAGAGTCTAGGAGTGTTCTTGAGCAGGCTTTTCTGCTGCTACAGTGGAAGTAGAGGAGGTTAGTTGTGCTGTGCTGTCAGTGGGGGGGTCTGGGTTACAAGACTGAATGCACAGACTAACAAATCCTTTTGATAGGTTAAACAGCTCACATATACATATCTCAACTGTATATTAAAAGAGAGACGTATGAAAATAGCAAGAAAATAGATTATACTCAGGTGGATGCAGAACCGATTCCAACCGTAGCTGTCCCCTGCCAGCTCTACACTGAGAACTGAGCTGTCAAACACCGTTGATCGCGCAGATCTCCTCTGCCTACTGGAGCTCTGGGCTGTGGAAGGGCAAGAGTGGCTGGTTCAGGCTCTCAGTGGCGTTCTGAGAGGCTGAGCCAGCTGCCAGTCCAGGCATCTGCGTTGATCCCAACTGTAAAGTCAGGATCTTTCCGGAGCCTGGACTGACTGAGTGACGTCAGCCGACAGCAGGCTTTAGCCCCCTGTCAGCTGAAAATGGGTCTCAGGAGTGCAGAATGAACTGCACTCCTGTGATCATAGAAGTATAGCCAAAATAACTTTGGCCATTCTTCTCCTTTTTTAAAAGAGTTCTGCCTTTCTAACATATATTTTTTTTTTTTTTCATGTTGCAACCATACAGTATGGACAGTGTAACACGAGACATGGTGCCCATTCCGCGCGCCGCTGGAGGTGCGATCCCGCTCGTTCACGGACTCCCCCCCCCCCGCGCGTGTGAGCGACGTACCCGATCGTCCGGTACAGCGGGAGGAAGGCAGGCGGCTAATGTAAACAGTTACACACACACACACACACAGCCACATCCAATAACAGTAAGAAGCACGCCCCTAGGGACACACTTAACCCCTCCTTCTCAAAGTTAACCCCTTCCCTGCCAGTGTCATTTTTACAGTAACAGTGCATATGTATAGAACTGATTACTGTAGTAATGTCACTGGTACCCCCAAAAGTGTCAAAAATGTCAGTCAAGGGTCCGATCTGTCCGCCACAATGTCGCAGTCCTGCAAATAAAATCGCAGGATCACCACCATTACTCGTTAAAAAAAAAAAAAAAAAAACACAAAAATGACAAAAATCTTTCCCTTAGTTAGTAAACGCAATAACTTTTGCGCAAACCAATCAAAATACGCTTTTTGCGATTTTTTTTTTTTCCAAACATGTAGCAGAAAACAAATTGGCCTAAAATGTTAAAAAATTTTTGATTTTTCACATTTTTTTAGGGGGGGGGGGGGGAATTTCATATAAAAAAAAATGGGAAAAATATTGTTATTTTTGCAAAATTGTCGTTCTTTTATAGCGCATGATCAAAAAATCGCACAGGTGATCAAATACCACCAAAAGAAAGCTCTATTTGTGGGAAAAAAGGACGCCAATTTCATTTGGGTACATCTTCGCACGACCGCGCAATTGTCCGATAAAGTCACGCAGTGCCTAATCGCAAAATACCCCCTGGTCAGGAAGGGGGTAAAATCTTCCGGGGATTAAGTGTTTTTTTTTTTTTTTTTTTACAGCTTAGAGAGGGACAGGTTAAACATCACAAGTTCTGTGCGGTTTAACCTGCTATAGAGGGAAAAACCATTTAAACTACATAATCTCCATCCCGCATTATAAAGGACCTGTACATTTACCCTGATGATTACCCTCGTGAAAGAAGTTTGTTTGAAATCTTTGCAAATTTAATAAAAATAAAAAACAAAAAAATCACATGTACATAAGTATTCACAGCCTTTGCCATGACAATCAAAATTGAGCTCAGATGCAGCCTCTTTCCACTGATCATCCTTGAGATAATTCTTCTACAAATTGATTTGGAGTCCACCTGTGGTAAATTCAGTTGATTGGACATGATTTGGAAAGGCACACACCTGTCTATATAAGGTACCACAGTTAACAGTGCATGTCAGAGAACAAACCAAGCCGTTAAGTCCAAGGAATTGTCTGTAGACCTCTGAGACAGGATTGTATCAAGGCACAGATCTGGGGAAGGGTACAGAAACATTTCTGCAGCATTAAATGTCCCAATGAGCACAGTGGCCTCCATCACCTGTAGATAGAAGAACTCTTTGGCCTGAATGGCAAGCGTCATGTCGGGAGAAAACCAGGCACCGCTCATCACCTGGCAAATACAATCCTTACAGTGAAGTATGGTGGTGGCGGCATCATGCTGTGGGGATGTTTTGTAGCAGCAGGAACTGGGAGATTAGTCAGGATGGAGGGAAAGAGGAATGCAGCAATGTACAGAGACATCCTTGATTAAAACCTGCTCCAGAGCGCTCTGGACCTCAAACTGGGGCGAAGGTTCATCTTCCTACAGGACAATGACCCTAAGCACACAGCCAAGCTAACAATGGAGTGGCTACAGAACAACTCTGTGAATGTCCTTGAGTGGCCCAGACTTGAACCCGATTGAACATCTCTGGAGAGATCTGAAAATGGCTGTGCACCGATGGAGCTTGAGAAGTCCTGCACAGAAGAATGGGAGAAACTGACTAAAAATAGGTGTGCCAAGCTTGTAGCGTCATACTCAAAAAGACTTGAGGCTGTAATTGGTGCCAAAGGTGCTTTAATAAGTATTGAGCAAAGGCTGTGAAAACTTCTCTACATGTGATTTTTTTTTTTTATTTTTAATAAATTTGCAAAGATTTCAAACAAACTTCTTTCACCTTGTCATGGGGTATTGTTTGTAGAATTATGAGGAAAATAATGAATTTAATCAATTTTAGAGAAAGGCTTTGACATAAAATGTAAAAAAAAAAAGTGATGTGAATACTTTCAGGATGCACTGTAAAGGCAAGACTTTTTTTTTCTGAATAGAGTAGAGAAGGATTAGAACTACTGTTATTATTGAAAGAAAGTAAAAGAAAATTCCACATTTTGGGTTGTCCCCAGAACAATAATAGAGGATAAATCTTCCAGTGGGACATTAATTCTGTTGACCTTGATGACAAGCAGGGATTCTCTCACTCTGAGGATCTTTCCTGTCACCTCCTGTTTTGGCTATAGGAAGTGAAGGTAAATCTTTCCAATGGAACATGGATGGCAAAAATCGAATGCACCATTACCGAGCACCACATTTTGACCCCCCTCAATATTTTAAATATATAGAGTAGAGTAAGCACACCACATCTATTTTGCAACGAACAATAAATTATCTTTAGGGTGCTTAAACTAGAGATGCATCAAAATTTTGGCGGCTGAAAAACATATTGGCTGACAATGGTGTTGTCAGCATTTTGCCGAGAAGAGAAAAAGGTGTCGATAAAGGCGCCTAAAACGCACATGATTTTGCTGCCCTTTTACTTCGATTTTACTATGCCTATGGTTTGCTTTTCAACTCAAAAACCGCATAAAAAATTTAACTTGGGTGCGTTTATTGATGTGTTCTTGCTGCTATTTTTATGCATTTCAACGGGGAGGTGCATTTTTGGTGCCGTTTTTTTTTAACTGACCAAAAATGCAGCAAGCAGGATTTTTAACACCACTACGTAAGCACAACAGACCAGTGTGAAGACACATAGAATTTAAAGGGATGTATTTTTCTTGAGCTTTTCTTGCACTAAATTTGCCAATAATGGCCGAAAAACTCATATTCATTTAAATTCATGATATTAACCACTTAAGGACCAAGCCTATTTCTGACACATGTTGTTCAGATTAGTATTTTTTGCTAGAAAATTACTTGGAACCCGCAAACTATATATATATATATATATATATATATATATATATATATATATATATATATATATATATATATATATATATATATATAATCTATCACAGTGGGTACGAAAAGTATTCAGACCCCCTTAAATGTTTCACTCTTTGTTATACTGCAGCCATTTGCTAAAATCATTTAAGTTCATTCTTCTTCCTCATGAATGTACACATAGCACCCCATACTGACAGAAAAACACAGAATTGTTGACATTGTTGCAGATTTATTAAAAAAAGAAAAACTGAAATATCACATGGTCCTAAGTATTCAGACCCTTTGCTGTGACACTCATATATTTAACTCAGGTGCTTTCCATTTCTTCTGATCATCCTTGAGATGGTTCTACACCTTCATTTGAGTACAGCTGTGTTTGATTATACTGATTGGACTTGATTAGGAAAGCCACACACCTGTCTATATAAGACCTTCCAGATCACAATGCATGTCAGAGCAAATGAGAATCATGAGGTCAAAGGAACTGCCTGAAGAGCTCAGAGACAGAATTGTGGCAAGGCACAGATCTGGCCAAGGTTACAAAAAGATTTCTGCTGCACTTAAGGTTCCTAAGAGCACAGTGGCCTCCATAATCCTCAAATGGATGACGTTTGAGACGACCAGAACCCTTCCTAGAGCTGGCCTTCCGGCCAAACTGAGGTATCGGGGAGAAGAGCCTTGGTGAGAGAGGTAAAGAAGAACCCAAAGATCACTGTGGCTGAGCTCCAGAGACGCAGTCAGGAGATGGGAGAAAGTTGTAGAAAGTCAACCATCACTGCAGCCCTCCACCAGTCGGGGCTTTATGGCAGAGTGGCCCGACGGAAGCCTCTCCTCAGTGTAAGACACATGAAAGCCCGCATGGAGTTTGCTAAAAAACACCTGAAGGACTCCCAAGATGGTGAGAAATAAGATTCTCTGGTCTGATGAGACCAAAATAGAACTTTTTGGCTTTAATTCTAAGTGGTATGTGTGGAGAAAACCAGGCACTGCTCATCACCTGTCCAATACAGTCCCAACAGTGAAGCATGGTGGTGGCAGCATCATGCTGTGGGGGTGTTTTTTCAGCTGCAGGGACAGGACGACTGGTTGCAATCGAGGGAAAGATGAATGCGGCCAAGTACAGGGATATCCTGGACAAAAACCTTCTCCAGAGTGCTCTGGACCTCAGACTGGGCCGAAGGTTTACCTTCCAACAAGACAATGACCCTAAGCACACAGCTAAAATAATGGAGTGGCTTCACAACAACTCCGTGACTGTTCTTGAATGGCCCAGCCAGAGCCCTGACTTAAACCCAATTGAGCATCTCTGGAGAGACCTAAAAATGGCTGTCCACCAACGTTTACCATCCAACCTGACAGAACTGGAGAGGATCTGCAAGGATGAATGGCAGAGGATCCCCAAACTCAGGTGTAAAAGACTTGTTGCATCTTTCCCAAAAAGACTCCTGGCTGTATTAGATCAAAAGGGGGCTTCTACTAAATGCTGAGCAAAGGGTCTGAATACTCAGGACCATGTGATATTTCAGTTTTTCTTTTTTAATAAATCTGCAACAATGTCAACAATTCTGTGTTTTTCTGTCAGTATGGGGTGCTATGTGTACATTCATGAGGAAGAAGAATGAACTTAAATGATTTTAGCAAATAGCTGCAATATAACAAAGAGTGAAAAATTTAAGGGGGTCTGAATACTTTTCGTACCCACTGTATGTGTATGTGTATGTATGTATGTATATGTGTGTGTGTATATATATATATATATATAGATATATATATAATATATTTGTTTTAGCAAAGACTGGAAAATAAGATGGCGGTCGTTGCAATATTTTTCGTCATGCTGTATTTGCAAAGCAGTCTTTGAAATGCAATTTTTTGTGAAAAATTCCATTTCACTGCATTTAAAAAAACTAAACAGTAAAGTTAGCCCACTTTTTTGTATATTGTCAAAGATGTCACGCCGAGTAAAGAGATACCTAATATGTTACGGTTTAAAATTGCGCAAACTCGTAAAATGACGACAAACTACGGTACTTAAAAAATCTCCATAGACGATGTTTAAGATTTAACGGTTACCTGTTTAGAGTTACAGAGGAAACGCATAACAAAAAGAAGGAAATTCCCCTGGGGGTGGGACTTTTTAGGCACCAAGATATTAAAAACAACCAATTGTATAAAAAAAAAAAAGGCAATACTTTATTTAATCATACAGAAAAAATAGTAAAAACATAAGGCAAGCTATAAAATACTTTACAACTAACAGTCGAACTAGAGACCACACGACCCATGGGTTAGAACCCGACGCGTTTCGGAGTCTCTTGGAACTCCTTCCTCAGGGGTACCCTGGGAGGGTGGTATAGTCCACTGTGGTGATAAGTATGCGTAGCCTGCCTAGGCAATTTAAAAACAGATGGTCAGCATGTCAATGTTGTCCATAAGGGGTGCCGTTTTCAGAGATGTATGTACATCTCTATATCCCTCTAAAGTAAGGGAAATCCCTGGTTGTCAGCAAGAACTGGTGACATTGGTAGTTTTTTCTCTCATTCTTGGTCTAGTGATAACTCATAATTTTGGGATTTTGGTTCGGTTTCAAGTCACCTGGATAAATAGAGGGAGAAGCTTACCAACCGAAATTGAATAAATAGAAAAAATAAATAGAGAGGGTGAAGCTAACGCAATAAAAATCTAGTTGTATCCAAAAAAAAAGGTTTTGGCTGCTGTTGCACTTTTAGAATAACTGTGAAAAATAGATCAATGCTGCCACCTAGTGGTCTAACCTAAAGAAAACAGAGGGCACATTTATACAAAACATTGAGATTCACTTTTGTCCAGCCATCTTACGAAGCTGTAACTAGCTATTAAGGCCAGCCATACATGGGTCGAATTTGCAAAATATTAACTAAGAATTTTTCTTTTGAATTTTGCTCCTTTTAGTGGGCTGCAGCAGCAGCCGATTTTTTTATTGAATTTTGAGTATTCAGGCATGTTGGAAATTTTTTGAAAAACAAATACATTTTTAATCAATGATGGGAGAATCATGCGAGAAATATAATCGAAAAGAGATGCGCATGAGTGCCAGAAAAGAAAATTCCTGGTAAGAAAAGAAGATTCCCAGCCATTACATTTTTTTTTCTTTTTAATATTGCGACCCATGTGACCAAATATCTATAATATGTGCACTAGAATATTTTTAGTTCTTCTAATCTTCAGAGTGTTTAAAAAAATAAAATTAAAACATTGCTGTTTCAAGATCCTTAAAGTGGACCTGTGCTAAATTGTTACCTTAAAGCAGGGGTGTCCAAACTTTTTTCATAGAGGGCCAGATTTGATGAAGTGAAAATGCGTGAGGGCCGACCATTTTGCCTGACATTCTTTGGACTAATAAAATGAAATACAAATTAAATATTTTATGCAAAGTTTATTGCAAACGGCATGATTTTCATTTCGTCACATGGATGACAAATCGAAACAGGTGTTAAATCACTCTGCCTTTCATATCTGAAGGCCAGATGAAAAAAAAAAATCCAGGAAGCTGAAATATATGTCAGGAACATTGTAAAGTACATTACATATTATTGGTAACAAAGGTTATCTGTCAACTTTTAAGTTAAAAAAATTTTAACAGGAACATCACACCAAGTATACATGTTGTGTCCAAACATATTTAGAACTGATTTAGACCAACTGACATTAACTGAGATTTTACAATCTATTCATCTCAATTCAGAGCACGCATGCTCCCTAGTCAGTCACACAAGGGTTAACCAAATATAATCGCTATGAACCCACCTATGATGATTAATGATGGCAGCAATATTAGTCATGAATGATGCCAATGTAGTAAATGGAACATTGAAAAGTGTTATTCAGAATCAGTTCCATGTATGTATAAAACAGCAGTACACCTTGTACAATGACCTCTGCTGGATCTGCAATGGTGAAGCCAAAATAAGGGGTTAAAAATTCACAGCTTGGGGAACATCCAGTGTGTGTGAAGGCATAAAGCCAGGCAGGTACAATGCAGCAGTGTTGTGCCTTGCTCGGGCTGTGAGGAGATAACTGGAGGCCTCAATCCTGGACAGGGAAGGGTGGAAAAGGGGTCACACGGTGCCCGGTATAGGAGGCACGGAGGATTGCGGTCTGTGGCCGCTCTGATAACCCACGATGAGTGCCGACTGGAAAGGGGACCCGGATGTGAGGTCATACTCTGAGGGAAGGAGGACCAAAAGGAGGCTTGAACGGCTATAGAGCGGCTGCTGGTGAGCAGCATGTGCAATGACCCAATGCAGGGGAGCCAAGGGAGCGTGAGGAGTGCCTGCTTCTCGTACGGTTGTCCTGACAACTTTTCTATGTTCTATTTACAACATTGGCATCATTCATGACTATTATTGCTGCCATCATTAATCGTCATCAGTGGGTTCATATAGCGCTTATGTGGTTAACCCTTGTGTGACTGATACTTTTGAACATCCCTCCTGGTGTGTTTTGATCCCACACAGCTTCTACTTGACCCCCAGGTGTTATGCCGTATACTGGCGCCTGATTTGTTTGAGTTTTTTAGTGCTTCCTAATCAACCTAAGTCCAAGGCCATATTGAGCAAGGGATATAAAGCTGGCGGGGCGGGCGGAGGGTGTTATTGTGAGTGTATTCACAAGTAACAGGAAAAATTGGAATTGGATGCAGCGGGCTGGGATGGACCATCATTTTGCGTACAAGTCATTCAAAACAGTAGCATATTTAAGAGGATGTATAAAATGAATGGTAAAAGAACTAATATGGCATACATGCAGTCCCGTGGCGTTAAAAGATCCAGAGATCCCAGGGGTCCTGAGCAGCGCTCAGGGATTCACAGGTGCCACAACAATAGATTTTTCCAAATTACCTGTGGGGCCATATTAAAGCACCCTGCGGGCCAGACTTTGGACATGCCTGCCTTAAAGTATACCAAAGGACAAAACCTTTTTTTATTTACAGTGCCTTGCGAAAGTATTCGGCCCCCTTGAACTTTGCAACCTTTTGCCACATTTCAGGCTTCAACCATAAAGATATAAAACTGTAATTTTTTGTGAAGAATCAACAAGTGGGACACAATCATGAAGTGGAACGAAATTTATTGGATATTTCAAACTTTGTTAACAAATAAACTGAAAAATTTAGATTTAATTTGAGAAGTTTAAAGCCGGATTTGGATACAAAAAGATTTTCCAAGCTTTAAACATCCCAAGGAGCACTGTGCAAGCGATAATATTGAAGTGGAAGGAGTATCAGACCACTGCAAGTCTACGAAGACCTGGCCGTCCCTCTAAACTTTCAGCTCATACAAGGAGAAGACTGATCAGAGATGCAGCCAAGAGGCCCATGATCACTCTGGATGAACTGCAGAGATCTACGGCTGAGGTGGGAGACTCTGTCCATAGGACAACAATCAGTCATATACTGCACAAATCTGGCCTTTATGGAAGAGTGGCAAGAAGAAAGACATTTCTTAAAGATATCCATAAAAAGTGTCGTTTAAAGTTTGCCACAAGCCACCTGGGAGACACACCAAACATGTGGAAGAAGGTGCTCTGGTCAGATAAAACCAAAATCGAACTTTTTGGCAACGATGCAAAATGATATGTTTGGCGTAAAAGCAACACAGCTCATCACCCTTAACACACCATCCCCACTGTCAAACATGGTGGTGGCAGCATCATGGTTTGGGCCTGCTTTTCTTCAGCATGGACAGGGAAGATGGTTAAAATTGATGGGGAGATGGATGGAGCCAAATACAGGACCATTCTGGAAGAAAACCTGATGGAGTCTGCAAAAGACCTGAGACTGGGACGGAGATTTGTCTTCCAACAGGACAATGATCCAAAACATAAAGCAAAATCTACAATGGAATGGTTCACAAATAAACATATTCAGGTGTTGGAATGGCCAAGTCAGAGTCCAGACCTGAATCCAATCGAGAATCTGTGGAAAGAACTGAAAACTGCTGTTCACAAACGCTCTCCATCCAACCTCACTGAGCTTGAGCTGTTTTGCAAGGAGGAATGGGCAAAAATTTCAGTCTCTCGATGTGCAAAACTGATAGAGACATACCCCAAGCGACTTACAGCTGTAATCGCAGCAAAAGGTGGCGCTACAAAGTATTAACTTTAGGGGGCTGAATAATTTTGCACGCCCAATTTTTCAGTTTTTTATTTGTTAAAGTTTGAAATATCCAATAAATTTCGTTCCACTTCATGATTGTGTCCCACTTGTTGATTCTTCACAAAAAAATGACAGTTTTATATCTTTATGTTTGAAGCCTGAAATGTGGCAAAAGGTCAAAGTTCAAGGGGGCCGAATACTTTCGCAAGGCACTGTATTTTATTTTTTATTTTGGGTGGAGAGTGATTAGAACAAGTATTTGACATTCATTGCTGTCTGTGCCACTATTTGGGAGATTCACCCTCACTATTTGCCCTGTTTACTGGTCATTGAAAGTGAAATTAAATGCAAATCTAAATTTTTGTCCCCAGAAAAGTGATAGAGGGGAAATCTTCCAATGGAGACGCTAGTTCTGCAGATTTGGGGTCCCCAAAGGATTCCCTTAATTTGCAGGGATTTTCTCACTTCCGGTTTTGGCTATGGGACAGGAAGTAAAGGTAAATATCCCCAATGGGACAAAGAATACAAAAATACATAAAAGAAAATCTTAGATGGGTAATATAACCCTCCCTTACTCTATCCAAAATGGAAAAAAAAAAAAGCCTATCGTTGCCTATAGTTCTGCTATAACCACTTTAAGACGGCAATACATATATACGTTGTGGTTTATCGGGGCCATGGCTTCAGCTGTCAGCCATAACCCCAGTATTGTTTTTTTCAGCAACCGATTCCCCATCTTAGCCTCTGGATCGCTTTTAGAAGCCGCAAGAGGGGGCATTCCGCCCCACCAACCTCACCACTCTATGGTGTGCTTTTTTTCTTTTCTGGGCTCTTCCTCCCCACGGAGATCCCGGTATCCGATCCAGCAGTTGCAGGCAATACAAATACAGGCGGTCAGGGACCATAATGTCCCATATCTCTATGTTCTAGGACAGAGGTCTCCTTTCTAAATAAGGGGCCAGTTCTTAGTCTTTTAGACTTTAGGGGGGCTGGACTGTGCCCAGCAGGAGTGGAAATTTTCCTGGCATCAGTGGGAGTAAACCTCACATTTTGTATTTAGGTGGAGGATTAGTTCCCCAATGTTGGTGTCAATGGGAGAAATGGTGCTCCTTTTGTTAGTTGGCAGAATGTAAAATCATATGTTGATTTCTGTATTCTATTTCAATTATTTTGAAAGGAAAGGCAATCATTTCAGCTCTTCTGTCACTTTTTTTGATACTTCCAACAAGACTGTTAACATAGTGTTACGGTAGCATTGCGCATAGAATTCAAAGCATTAATAAACCAAAAAGCAAACATTTTATTATATTGCAGCTTACCAATTCTTAGATGTGGTGGCTGCTTTGGTTTTCATTTTTGCTTTCTTTGTATTTTTATCTGGTGATTCAGCCAGCAAGTCTTTTTTTTTCACAGCACAGACTCTCCAGCAGAATGTATCAGTTTACGTGGATGGGACAAACACTTAACACTGTCAGGGGTGATTTAAAATGATCAGCTTTTATTTATTCATGCAAAACCTTTAGACCCCATTCACACTAGCGCGACTTGTCAGGCGACTTGGTCGCCTGACAAGTCGCGGTGGGTCGCCTGCCATTGATTAGCACAGGACCCGTTCTAATAGGAGCGACACAAGTCGCTCCGACTTAGAAAAAGGGTCCTGTACTACTTTGGGGCGACTTGAATTGACTTCAATGATATGAAGTCCGTGCAAGTCGCGCCGAGGTCGCCCCATCAAGTCGTGTCGCCCCTGTCTGAACGGGGTCTTATCCCAAAAGGGAAAAAAAACTTTGCTGTAACAGATTTTAAAGTGTTAGCTGAAGTTTGGCCTCAGTATGTTAGTGGTGCTAAATCTGCTAATATCTTTAATGCTCCACTCCCTCCCCCCACCCCCCCCCCTCCAACTAAAAATGGTGCGGTCTTCTGTGCCCCCTCTTCTCATTCCTTGCAGAGGAGTTTTTCACGAATACAGGAAGTGTGCTACTGCCCAGCCCACCAGGTGAAAACAGAGGGTAAAAAGCCTATATATTAGAAAAAAAAATGCAGCCATCTGATTGGTAAGCTGCAATGTAATACATTTTGGTTTTGAGTTTACCACCACTTTAAGGATGGCCTTTGCAAAAATAATCACAACCTGGACCTCACTTAAGTGTCAGATTGAAGAACATTCTGTGTTTTTCTAGTAGTTCACTTCTGCCTTAGTTCACACTATAATGCAGGGCAGGAGAGTTACGTTCCCTCACCGCATTTTGATCGCAATGCAGTACTGCACTGTCCAAAAGTATGATGCAATGTGGTTGCCGCAGGTTCAAAAAGTAGTGCAGCACATGTGCTGCGGCAGAATTTCAGCTCGTTAAAAAATAATGTAGCTGAAATCGCACTGCACAGAATTGCATGTGAAGTGTGCAGGAACCACACAGCCTTCCTGTGCCATTCACATGCAGTGCCCAGTGTGAATGGGCCCTTACCTCTTGTTGGAGCGGATTAGCTATTGTAGAAGAGACAATAAGTGGCTCTAAATTAACAGCCACTGGAAGTGGAAGATCAGATTTGGGTTGAGTTCGTCCTTTTCTGCAATGGTGCCAGTCTAATAATTTCTACCATCTTTGTATTCTCGTGTCCTTTGCACTGTACCCAGTGTTTTCAGCATATGTGCCCGTATTTGTTCTTGGTTACTTGTTTATTAGACTCTTAAGTGCTGACAAATTCCTAAGTGTTTCATACATTTCTTTTAACCATGATATCAGCTCCTGAAGGAGTTTTCAGTCTAATTCCCCTTCCTTGGTCATACACAAGTACATATGCCATTCTTTCCTCAGGCATGCCTGAAGTTCAGGTCTTTTTGCACTCAGACAGCTGGTGGGAAGTAAAATATTCATCTCTGCTGATATGAGATTTATTTTATCTCTTGGTGTTCAGTGAAAGACCTTTTTAGCTATGTGATCTTTTTTAAAGCAAGCCAAAATGTAAAAGCTCAATTTTTACATCTCGCTCTCCTCTGAGACTTCGGTTCATCCAGTCTAGTCTATAATGACTTCCCTGCAGTCTGGATTTCCTTGCAAGCACGACTTTTTGAAAAATGACTGAATTATGTTACAGGTTTAGTATTATGATCTGGATCTTGTGTCTTTTCCTGATCTCTAGCCGGTTGCCGACCGCCGCAAGTACATATACTGCGGCAGTCAGCCCCAGCCAGGCAAAGTGATGTACCGGTACGTCACTAGCCTGTCACTAGCTTGTGAGACAATAGCGGGCGAGCGCATTCCCTAACAAGTCAGTGCGTGTGACCGGCGGACCCGATGTCTGCCGGTCACTCGCGATCGTTCGCCGTGAAGGGAGAAAGGCAGGCGGCTAATGTAAACAAAGCCGCCTGTCATTCTCCCTGGTGTAAGAATGAAGATCACACGGTTCTACTATGTAGGACCGTTGATCTCTGTTCTTACACCAGTAGCCATGTCCAATCACAGTAAGAAGCACGCCCCTAGGGATATACTTAACCCCTCCTTCCCCAATAAAGTTAACCCCTTCCCTGCCAGTGTAATTTTTACAGTAACAGTGCATATGTATAGCACTGATTACTGCAGTAATGTCACTGGTAACCCCAAAAGTGTCAATGTCAGTCAAGGGTCCGATCTGTCCGCCACAATGTCGCAGTCCCGCAAAAAAAATCGCAGATCGCCGCCATTACTCGTTTAAAAAAAAAGCAACAAAAATGACAAAAATCTTTCCCTTAGTAAACGCAATAGCTTTTGCGCAAACCAATCAAAATACCCTTATTGTGATTTTTTTTTTTTTTTTTTTACCAAACACATGTAGCAGAAAACAAATTGGCCAAAAATGTAAAAAAATTTAGATTTTTACATTTGGGGGAAGGGGGGGTGGAGGGGGTTTTTCTTCTAAAAAAAAAAAATTGAAAAATATTGTTATTTTTGCAAAATTGTCACTCTTTTTTTGATTATAGCGCGTGATCAAATACCACCAAAAGAAAGCTCTTTTTGTGGGAAAAAAAGGACGTCCGCGCAATTGTCCGTTAAAGTCACGCAGTGCCGAATCGCGAAATACCCCCTGGTCAGGAAGGGGGTAAAATCTTCCGGGGCTTAAGTGGCTAGACTATATATGCACTGATATCCAATACCTGCATGTTTAAATTCATGGTCTTCTGCAAAAGGGCAAAGGTGAATCCTCCATTTTTGAAAACCCTTTTAGAACTGTTTCTAAGCCAAAGGACCTAGCGTCCTCCTTGTATATCCAATGTACTCCAGACTAAACATAGCAGTCACTTTACTGATAAAGAAGCCCTATTTTTCCCCTCAGGAGTAAAATAGAATGTGGGTGGAGGCAGCTAAATACTCCTCTGCTGTCACATCGGGAAAAAATGCTTACAAAAATGGTAGTTAAACTTCTCTTTGTTTGTTCCCTGTTGGTCTATTGAATATTGAGGTGAAAATGTTCTGTTATTCCTATGCAAAATATACCTGCTGATATCTGCCAGAAATATTGTGAGCTGATCACGTCATGTTCTCTCAGCTTGTGCTGCACTTTTATCAGTGAGCAGTATAAACTGCAACCCCTCCCCCATGTTATGGAGATGAACAAGAGGAGGTGTTCTGTAGTCCTGTTCAAGGGTGACAACACTGGGGTATAAAGATTTTTTTTTTTTTTTTTTGAATAGAGTATGGAAGCATTATAACTCCTATACATTCTTTTTTTTTAATCATCTGTGGAGGGGGAGGGGGGGGGGACATTAAAACCATGTGGTTGGGCCTCGGTTTTACTGAATTCCCAACACCCCCCCCCCCAAAAGCTCTCCTCCTTTGGCTGCAAAGGCAGTAGAGGGGTGTGTACATATGCCAATATGCCACAGCCGTGATGCTTTTCATTGCAGTGCAACAAAATGTATACCCACTGTTGCATTCAGCGGGCAATACAGCCCACTAAACATAATAGCAGGGATCATTTTTAAATAGGGGAGCCCCGCAAATGCATGCTGGTGCAGCGTTCAAGGGGTTAAAGCAGTCGGTGCTTACCATGTACCACTTTTTTTTTTTTTTCCCACCTGGTAATCCTGCCAGTAACATTTCCTGTCCTAGGGATACAGCACTCACTGTACTGTATCTATGGGGGGAACAGCATTGTCACCCTAATGCAGGTAGCGTGTTGGATCACTCTAGGATAAGAAATTCTAGAACTACAGAACACCACCGACTTTTCCTTTCTCCACATCAATGGGGGGGGGGGGGGGGTGTTCTGTTTATAGAGAACTGGGAACAATGCTAACTGATGAGTGCCTCAAAGGAAGAGTACAGGAGGTTATCTACAAGATTTCTGGCAGAATGAACTGGTATTCTTTTGCACTTGTTGAGCAGATCTAACCATATTCTTCCAATACTATATTTTATTAGACCAAAAAGGAAAAGCAAAATAAGTTCATTGTTGGGATTTACCTACATGTTATACTGTGTCCTCACACAGGTCAACTCCTGTCTCTAGAAAATGTTTTGTTGTAGTCCAGAATTTTTATCTTATTTGCTTAGTGTTATCATTTTCTACCACCTCAATTTCAATCTTTTTCCGGCCCTGTTTTCTGTTGGCTTGTGGCTGCAGTATACAGTTACTGTCACTTGGTGGCGCTGTCATTTCTCTGTTATAACATCTGCACAAGTATAAAGCTATTCAATCATTTATATGTTTTTATTGTGCTATTTTTTGCCATTAGCTAGAGGAAAATTGAGGCAATTTTTGTGTGCTTTTTAAATACAATACGCACATATTAAGCACATTTTTCCTTACGCAGAAAAGTCCATTTTTGAAAAATAAAGCACTTTTTTTTTTTTTTTTCTTAAAAGTAAAAGCAGCTTTCCTTTAGTCTTGATGGTAGCAGGGCTAGACCTTACTCTGGTGGTTGTTAATTGCCTTTCTATAGCTCAAGGCTGCTACTAGATTGGCTTCTTATCACGTGCTCTGCTTTAATGCATTTACTTGCTGATTCCGCGGTGGCTTGAGTAGTGCCCTGTCAGAAGTGGGCAAGATCAAATAAGGCTAAAAAAGTAGATAGAATGTGGCTGTGGTTTCTGAGGAAGATTTATTTGATCAACTGTTTTTTTAGATGCATCCATTTTAAGAAACATATTTTATGTTTTGTCTGTTTTTGTTTGTCAGGAAAAGAATCTAGATGATAGAGCATATCGAAACCTGAAAGAGCTGGAAACCTATGCAGAGAACACGCAGAGCTCCTTGCTGTATCTGACCTTGGAAACACTCGGTGGGTACTAAAAATGTACTTAAAACAACCTTCTTTTTTCCTTTGATTAAAGAATACCTGCATTGAGGGAAGGATGTAGCTTATGCTGTTCTTTCCTTTTTAAAACTCTAATTGCCTGGCTGTTAATCCAGTGGCTTCAGTACTTAAAGTTGCCTGAGCAAAAGTATGCAGAGAAGTTCTGACTTCTTGCTGTTTGCTTGTTCCATGTTTCCTTCACCCTGAGTGGAGTTTACCCAAATAAATACTGTATTTTCTGGCGTATTAGACTACTTTTGAACCTCAAAAAAATCCCCCAAAAATGGGGGGTCGTCTTATATGCCGAGTATAATATCTCCAAAGTAACCTAAGTATAAGTATTACCGGTAGATGAAAATTAGGGGGGGTCGTCTTATACGCCCAGTCGTCTTATACGCCGGAAAATACGGTACTTACCTTCCTCAGTGATCCTGAGAGTCCCTGCTTGACATCACACAGCCAATCCACAAAATTTACCCCACTATGTTCCCTTCTTACTGTGCGTGTGCCGTTTATTTTTATGGGAGAGCTGTACTTCACTGGACTGCTGGAGGGGAAATCATCCCAGTGGGAACACCACCTGCAAATAAAAACTTATCAGAGGTTCATTCTCTTTCCTCAGTATGTCCAAAACTACAAATAAAGTTTATTTTTCGGTCATTGACGGACACAGCTCCAGAATCTTCTTAACTATTGGGTTATGCTGCCCCCACCGGAGTAGACCACTAGGCAGGAAAAAGCTTTACCACGCCTATGGGTCAGTACCACTCTGCTATAGGCATTCAGTTAGTTTTTTTTCTGCCTCGTCAGGAGTAAGGACCTAGTTCCTTGCTGGGATCTCTGGTCCTAGCATTGTTTCCTTTTAAATTAAATTTTTTCCTCTTTTATTATTTTCTGTATTTTCCTGTGAGAACTACAATCAACTGCTGGACTGGGCAACGGACTGGATATTCTAGAGCCTTAAGGCCTCCCCAGTCCGGCCAGCGAGTTAACCGTGTCGTGAGGACGCATATGACCTGGTCGCGGCCTGAGTGTCAGCGTTTCTCCTGGCCGACAGCACCCCCATTCCAGTGGAGAGGTGTTCTGTCCAGAGCAGTGCCCACCTGGTTCCACGGTATGGTAAGTAATTGTCCCCCCCCCCCCCTCTCCCCCTTGGGGATTTTGAGGTGGATGTGGGCCCCTCCCTGGTGCGGTGGGACCCCCGGGTTCCCCCTCCTTCTCCCCAGCCACTCTAGGGTCGCCGTGGGTCTTCGTACCCCCTCCCCCTTCCTGGAGGTTGTGAGCTGGCTTTTGCCATGTGCTCAGAAAGGGGGCTTCCTTTGGGGTTGCTGCTGACTGGGCGCACACCGGGGGTTACAACAGGGTCCTTCGCCACCCTGGGGGTTAGTGACCTGGGCAGGGGGGTCCTAATGGCTCTTGGCAGTTGTCTTGGGTTTAGGGAGCGGATGGGTTCACATATGCGGGTCCGCCCTACACGTGGCCGGGCCCGGCCGAAAATTTTGGCTGTGGGTTTGTGGCCTACCGGTCGAATGCTGTGTGGGTGGCCCCAGTGAGGATTGCTGAAGCCACCACCCTCCGTTTGGGCATCCGTCCTCTCCCCTGTTGTCCCTGGGCGGTCGACTCCGGCGGGCCTCGTGCCCAGGCAGCGGGGGGGGGGGGGGGGGGGCTCCATGAGCGTCCTGTAGCCACTCGCCTTCCCTTGGATGGAATCTGTGCAGCTGGGCCTTCACCAAAATTTAGGCTGTGGTTTGCGGCCAGCTTGGTGCCTTCCTTGGGAGGGCGCTGTGGGGGTGATCACCTTTTTTTTATGACAGCATGCCACCATTATTGCGTAGGGCACTTGCCCTTTTAGCGCTGCGGACCATCTGGGTACCTTGCTTCCGCGTCATGGCGGGCGGGCCTATTTAAGAGGGCCATTTATTTCATACAGGCCTCTCGGAGGGCAACCCCCTTTTTGTTTTTTCGCAGGGTGAAATAGGGTATTCATGGGCCCTGGGTCGGCGTCCCCTTGGGGGATCGACCCTCGCCTGCCGGTTTTGTGTCTATGTATAAAAAAAAAAAAAAAAAAATTCCTGCGAATGGAGTTGCCGCTTCTGCTACATCAGAGGTGTCGGTCCTTTTTTAGTACCAAGGGCCCTTCCATGGCGGTAACGGTGTTCCCCTTCTTCCCGCTACTTGACAAGAATGACGCAAAAGAGTGGAGGGGGAGTAATTTAACTGCCTTTGCTGAGCTGGTTAACCGGCTGGTCCAGGGGGCTACAGTTTTTTTTTTTTTTTCCTGTGATCCCCTTTTTGCTGTGGCTCCCTTGGTCTTAGGCTGTACGTATCAGCAGCGGTCTTTCTGCGTGTTTTGGCTGAAATGCTGGTCTGCTGACCAGACTTCTTAGAAGGCCTTATCTGATATCCCTTTGTGAGGATCACCTGTTTGGAGCAGCCCTGAATAACATCATTAAGGATTTCTAAGGGGGGGTAGAATTCTTTTCTTCCACAAGCAACAAAGAAAAAGTGCCCCGTCAGACGTGGCCCATTCTTCTCGGCTCATAAGACATCTCTTTGTCATCTCTTAGGATCTCGAGAGAAACTGCCCTTCTGGGCCTCTACCGGAGGTTCCAAGAGGACCTTGTCTGGCTAGCCATGAGTGGGCTCTCCAGACTTTTTTGACAGGCTCCCTCAGCATGAAGGGGCGCCCTCACCCATATCTGCGGTGGAGGGGGAGGGATGTCGACCACTTTTCCCCAGATCTATGGACCTCCCTAGTATAGGAAAAGGGCTCGACAAAGTATTTTGTTACGGCTACAAGATCGAGTTTTGGTCTTGTCTTCCAGAAAGGTTGTTTCCCTCCGACCTGCTTTGTCCTCAGACCACTTACAGGGTCTCTTGGGGCAGTGCAAGACTTGTTACTGCAAGGGGTGATTATCCCGTTTCCGACTTTGTGACAATTTCAGGGGTTTTATTCAACCTGATTACAGTCCCCAGGGAGGAAGGCAAGGTACGTCCAATCCTGGACCTCGAAGCTTTAACTGATTTGTGCGGGTGTATGAGTTCCGAATTGAATCCATTCGTACGGTAGTGGCATCCCTATATCAGGGGGATCTTCTCGCTTCTATCTATATGAGGGATTCTGGTCATTAGCGTTTTCCTCTGTTTTGCCATTGGCAAGGAACATTATCAGTTTGCGGCGTTAGCCATTGGCCTCACTTCTGCTGTTCTTCACGATAGTGTTGGCCCAGGTGCGGGCCTTGTTGCGTCTGCAGGGGATCGCGGTACTGGGGTACCTGGAGGATCTTCAGTGAACGGTGTCCCCGACAGTTCCGATTGAAATATGGGGAAATTATTCTGAAGGAGTCCGGTGGAATTCTGATTTTCAGAAGTCTGTTCTGGTTCCATCCACCAAGCTGGACTGTCTGGGCCAGTCTCTGGTCTCGACCTCAGCTAGAGTGTCTTGCCTCTGGGTAAACTTCAGAAACTGCAGGATGCTGTTGTTAAACAGATGGTCGTCTTTCTGGACCTACTTGCGTGGGCCTGATGGTTTCTACCTTTTTGAGGTGGTCCTGTTGCACATTTTCATTCGAGATTTCTGCAAAGGGATTTCTGTCAAATGGAACAAGGTCCACAGTCTCTAGACAACCTGATCCTGTTGAGCTGGGGTACAAGAGGATCCCTGAATTGGTGGCTTCAGTCTCTGGCATGTCGACAGGGTTGTTCTTTCCTTCCTTTTTATACTGGACAGTGGTCATCTCAGATGCCAGCCTGTCCGGGTGGGGAGGCGTTCTCGGCACAGATTGAATTCAGGGGGTCTGGATTTCAGAGGAGTCCAGACTGCCTATCAATGTACTGGAACTTCGAATGTTCAGACCTTGTCTGGATCTTTGCACAATCGTCTTAGGCGAATCCAATCGGCCAATGCTTCGGCTGTGGCCTATGTCAATCACCAAAGGGGCATAATAAATGTCCTGGCTGCTCAGGGAAGTTTGGCAGATTGCCTAAGTCGACAGGTGTTGGACCAGGAGTAATGATCCTCTATTGAGTTGGGTTATTTTTCTTCTGACACTGCTTGCAACAAAACTGAATGCCTATAGCAGAGTGTGGGAGTATATCCCCTGGGAATACCCCATAGGCGTGTTAAAGCTTTTTCCTGCCTTGTGTTCTACTCCTGTAGGGGGCAGCATAACCCAATGGTTAAGAAGATTCTGGAGCTGTGTCCTTCAATAAACATCAGAGAAAAGGATTTTACGGTAAGAGAAAAATCGAATTTTTAGTTGGAGCTAGGATTTATACCCATCACACTGTAAGGTTAAAAACACAGGTGCGGAAGGAGGTGGGGCCAAGTACTGACTTCCTTAATGAAGTCAAGATTTGCATTATGCAGCACCCTGGATTTTCAGGGTTACTGAAGCTCTGTCTGCTTTATATAAAAATGCCAATACAGACTTGATTAAGTAGGTGTAAGAAAAAATAAATAACAATTATGCTATTTTATTAATTAACCATATACAGGGGTTGGACAAAAATGGAAAACACCAGGAAAGAAAACAAAATTGTTACCGAATATGGTGTTGGATCGCCTTTTGGCATCCAAGACAACCTGAATTCTCCAGGGAACTGACCGATCTTATTCCAGGTCACAATCCTGCACAATGTCCTTTTTGTCTCTTTCGGTCCGTTGACCATGTCGACCGCGTTTATGCTTATCAGGCGACGTTTTCCCGGAAACTCTATATGCGGCCATAACCTTTGATACTGTACCTCACGACACCACAAATAAATTTGCAACTTCAGTCACAGAGGCACCAGCTTATTGGGCGCCAAGAATTTGCCCTCTTTTAAACTCCGTAGCAGCACAGGCAGTGAATGACGAACTTGAGGCTTCCAACCTGTTCGGTAGATGTCTCATCACACAGAGGAAGCAAAAGAATGTGAGGAAAGGGTGGATAGCCTGTTTTAAGGCCCCCTGCTTTCCCTTATGAGATGTTGGCTGTAGGAATTTTTCATCCCCCTTTTGATGTGATAGGTCATAAAAGGTTGGCTAGTTGGAAATGTTCTGGGGGGTCTTCTAGGATAGGTCATTTGTCAACTTACTCCCCCAGAACATTCCAGAAATTTCCCGGAGCCATATTTAAGCAAAAGGCAGAGGGGGTTCTTTGCCAGTTGCTAGAGGGATACTTGAAGAGCGCCCCTCTGATTTTGGCTGATTTTGTTTACAGTTTTAAATATTTATGGATTAAGAGTCGATCCACAGTAGCGCGACTTGTCAGCCTGACAAGTCGCGCTCCCTCGCAGTCCATTGACTGCTACAGGACCCGTTCTAATAGGAGCGACACAAGTCGCTCCGACTTAGAAAAAGGGTCCTGTACTACTTCGGGGCGACTTCGGAGCAACTTGCATAGACTTCCATTATGTGAAGTCCGTGCAAGGCGCTCCGAAGTCGTGGTGCATGGCATCACTTTCACACCTGCAAATTATGTAAGGTTTCCATATTTTTGTCCAACCCCTGTATATCTCAGTAAGAGACTGTTTCATACCTGTAGATCTCAAACTGTGATTTTTTTTTGTTTGCTGTTTAAATGCCTAAGGCCCCTTTCACACACGCTGTCAGTTTGTCAGTTTTTCATCCATCCGTTGACGGATGAAAAACGGACATCAATGCATCTCTATGTAAAAACGGATGACAACGGATGAAAGACGGATAACAACTGACGAAAAACTGATAACAACTGACGAAAAATGGATGACAACTGACGTAGTGTGAAAGGGGCCTAAACGGGCCAAGGACCACTTGAATGAGTCACCTTGGAATCTCTTGCACAATAAAGACAAGACATTTGACCCTGAAATATGCGTTCATAACACCTATGTGGCTTTGAACGACGCTGCTATAAACAGTATATTTTACTGATGTTTAGTCTGGTGTGCACATCACAGCTGCCCAACACTACTGTGTAATATCAACTTTCTTTTTTTATTTGGTTTTCTGGAACGGCAAGCGCTACAGTGTTCCCAAAGTATATCTTATTTGCAAGTCTTCTCTTCTAGAAAACCGCTATAGCCAGCTTAAAGTGTCATATCTGAACAAAATAAAATAACTAACATATGCAGTACATCCTTGCAACACATGCACCTTTTAAAAATGCTGTAAGTACAGAAACTTTCTTGTGGATTCTGCCAGAAATTCACTTTTTTGTATGAGCCAACAGCACAGTCCACTTCTGCACTGAAATTCCAGCCTTGTCTAGTTTTATTCTATGTACTACATAACACCTCCCCTTCGTGTTATGGAGAGGATGAGATGTTCTGTAGTTCAGAAAAAAAGAACATTACAGGATTGTAATGTATAGCTGAGGCACTGCGCTTGTCAGTTCGAATAGGAAGTTACCCAAGGATAGTGTTTATGGGGGCCGTGTTTGCGCAGGCACGGCAGCCTATTTATTTTAATGGGTTTCTGTGTGTGCGTTTCCTGCTGCAAAAGGTGCATGCACCTTTTTTAAAATGCAGAAATCAAAATGACCATGCGATTTCCCTGCAGTTTCTGTACACACATTGCCATTTTACATGCGTGGGGGTGCAATTCAGAATGTTCACGCATTTTCGCACAGCAGCGTGTTTTTCACTGCGAATTCCCACAGACACGGGTATAAAGCAAGCGTTAGGAGCTGAGCGCATTTCTGATGGAATTGGCTGGTTTTTATTACCTGTTTATTAATGAACGTAAAATGTACGTAAATGAAGCTGAGAAGCGGGATTTCCCCTGCACCCTGCGAGACAGTGCTGGAGTTGGTGGGAGTAATCAAGCTGGGCTTTTACCTTATTTCCCTTAGCTCATGAAGATAGGGCACTGTGCTGTGGAGGTATAGCTTTTCACTGATAGGGCTGTAAATGATGCTAGCAGCAGCAAGGGGGACAACACTTCAGTGATTTCATTGCAGATGGAAGAGTGCTGTCACCCTATCAAAGTGGCTATCTGATGGTTTTACTGTCAGGATCAACAGCTATTTACAAATAGAGACATAAGCAAAGAAAGAAAATTAGGGTATTTATCACAAACTGTATGTGATTTTAGAGTTTGACCATAGTTTTAGTTTTATCGGACGAGCCTAAGATGTTGATTAACCAGAAATAGAAAACTGGCTTACACTGCCATTATCCCTTGCAGTGATGATAAGCATTCATTAAGCTATAAATGTGAAGAATTTGGTATGTGTCTGGACTGCAGGGATGTTTTCCCTTGCTGTGCTGCTTCTCTTTCTCACAGGTGGTAGGCACATGAATTGAAGGGCTCTTTTTTGCAGAAGTGATGTCAGTGGGAGACACAGGGTCGACCAGGTACCTGATTTTATGGTTGAGAACACTTTATTGTCACCATAATTAAGGACCCACAGCCGTCGAATGTTAATGTAGGCAGGTTCACACAATACATTTATTTCAGTAAATATGGTAGAGAGTGACTAGATGTACCATCACTATATCAGCCTTTACGTGGTGCTGTTGGGCAATTGGAGTCTGCGAATCCTTATTCCATTCACTTTTTGCACCTTTATCACCAAGAAGATTGAGTGGTCACTTATTTGTTTGGACTTGGCTTTATGCATATGTGATCCAATGCACAACATTTGTTGTTACACTGTTTACAATATTAATTTATATTCTTTGATGTATATTTTATATTTTAATTTTTTCCACCATATTACTGAGCGCACTTACCCAATTTTTTATTCACATACACTCCATCACGGTTGGAGTTTCAGTTGCTGCTATTGTAATATAATTTCGTTTTTGCGCACCTTTTATTTCATTTTTCAACATTCCTTAGTACTTGCTTTAGTGCATAGTATTGTGCACGTTGTTTCTCAAGTCTGGACTCTGTGGGACCTCAATTTAGTACTTTCTGCATATAGGGTCACGCAGCTTCAAAATCTGTTTCTATATAGATTTGTCAGCTTATTTTTCAAACCTACAGCTTTGAAGGAAGGGTCACACTATTTCCTGTAATGGCTCATTCTTCCAGGAGTGTTTAGTGCCTCCAGTGCTATTCAAAATCAATCTTCTGTAGCTTAAGTAGCGGGGCTGCGACTTGGTCTTTCGTTCAAAACTTTACTAGGTTTACCAGGTTAGGTATTTGGGCCTCTGTGGACGCTACCCTTGAGACAAGGGTCTTGCAGGCGGCTGTGTGAGATTCTAACCTAGTTTGGTTTTTGGGGCTTGTTGCCTTGTTGCTCTTCCCTCAAATTTAGTGCTTTAGGACTTCCCTAACATAATAGATATGAAGATGCCTTGTATCCAGTGATGTACGATGGAGAAAAAGGACTGGTTTACCTGTAAAGTCCTTTTCTTGGAGTACATCACAGGACACAGGGATCCCAACTTTCTTCCTCTACTGTTCATGACTTGTACAAAAACGGAGGCTGTGCCTGAATCGGAGGGGTTATGCCTTGGAGTGGATTATTGCTTTTTTGTTTGTCATCATCCAATCACCCGAAGGTGGCAGCATAACCCTACCATAATTAAAATGCTCTGTATCCTTTGATGCACTATAAGAAAAGGATTTTAGAAGTAAATCAAAAATTCTTTACTTAAAAAGCCTGAAATTATTAAGAAAATATATAGATCAATCAAGGTGAGCGTTTCATCCAAACTGCTAAGTTGCACTTAGAAAAGAGAATTAATTCCTGCTAGTGCAACGCAAAGTGCAGTAATAAATTTCCTTTTCTGACTTGAACTTAATTGTTTGGAGTGGTGTTCACATAATTTCGTTCATACGGTAGGGGTGATAGTTAGATGTCTACTAGCTTTTGGCCATCATGTATCTAGGTGTTTATTAAAACATAAACTACATTTAAACATCAATGCATCAAATAATGGATGTATATTTCCCCCCTCTACTGTAGATGTTAAAGATGTTCACGCGGACCATGCTGCCAGTCACATTGGCAAAGCACATGGCATCGTTACATGCTTGAGAGCCGTTCCTTTTCACAGCAGCCGGCGGCAGGTCTTCTTGCCTGTTGACATCTGCATTCTGGTGAGTATGTACATTCATTCAGTAAAGTTCTGTGTGTTCTCTGTAAAGGCTAAGTACATTGTCATAGACACCCGGTAAAATTCCAGTAAATTATCTTCAAGTGCTGGTAGTAATGGACTTATTTACCCACAATGCACATTTTCCGTTCAGTTCAGTACAAGCTGTCTCTATAGTAGAACCATGCATTAGGCGGCTTTCTCAATCATTTTGTCATTTTTCCAAGAGTGGTTGTCATGGGAACATCCTGGGATTTCATTAAAATGGGGGGAAAAAAAAGAAAAAGCTTACATGCCATAATAATTTGTGAATGTTTTTAAGAATGACAAGTTCTTCAATTTGTCACTTTCTGTCTGGACTTCATAATCCTCCACTAGGTCAGAAGGCGAGACTAATCTTTTAACTCTACTTTGGCCATGGCTGAGTAGGCCCATGTTACCTGCCCTGCTGTTGAAGCAACAGATTGGGTTTTTAATAAGTTGAGACTCGAGGGTTTACCGTTTTTAATTTGTGCTTCTAAGAGTTCTCATCTGCATTGATTTGCCCTCTCAGTTTTGAGTGTAGTGAGCTTGAAAAAAGTATGTTGCGTCCCCTTGGAATTACTTGGTTTTCTGCAGTAAATTGCCATATAATGTGATCTAATCCTTATCTACATTGCCTTGAAAAAGTATTCATACCCCTTGAAATTTTCCACATTTTGTTAGTACAACAAAAAACATAAATGTATTTTATCGGGATTTTATGTGACTAACACAAAGTGGCACATAATTGTGAAGTGGAATGAAAATGATAAATGGTTTTCAATATTTTTTTACAAATAAATATCTGAAAAGTGTGGCGTGCATTTGTATTCAGCCCCCTAATACTTTGTAGAACCACCTTTCGCTGCAGTTACAGCTGAAAGTCTTTTGGGTATATCTCTACCAGCTTTACACATCTTGAGTGAAATTTTTGCCCATTCTTCTTTGCAAAATAGCTCAAGCTCTCTCAGATTGGATTTAGAGTGTCCGTAAATAGCAATTTTCAAGCCTTGCCCACAAATTTTCAACTGGATTTAGGTCTGGACTTTGACTGGACCATTCTAACACATGAATCAGTGGCGGCCGGTGTATATGGGACGCATGGAGCTTAATGGGGATTTTTTTTTTAACATCACCTGATTAGAGCCAGAGGCTCTAATAGGGCGATGCAAAGGGTGGAGCCGGGGCGTAGAGCAGTGCGTCCCGACTCCACCCATTGTGTGACAATAGCGAATGAAAGTTCGCTATTGTCACACCGATCCTCCTCCTGGCCAATCAGGGAGCGCGTCCGATACGCGCTTCCTGATTTGCCGCAAGGCAAACCCCTTGCCATTGGCCGAGGAGGAGGCGGGACCAGAAGTACTCGTGGAGACGCGCCGGGGGACAGAGTGAGGAAAAGCTGCCGCCGGGACTGAAGAGGAAGCCACCGTCAGGTAAGTGCATTGGTCTGGGGGGGGGGGGGGAGGAAACACTGCATTGAGGGAGGCACGCTGTGGCGCTCTGCAATGATTGGGGACAATGCTGTGGCGCTCTGCAATGATTGGGGACAATGCTGTGGCGCTCTGCATTGATTGGGGACAATGCTGTGGCGCTCTGCATTGATTGGGGACAATGCTGTGGCGCTCTGCATTGATTGGGGACAATGCTGTGGCGCTCTGCATTGATTGGGGACAATGCTGTGGTGCTCTGCAATGATTGGGGACAATGCTGTGGCGCTCTGCAACGATTGGGGACAATGCTGTGGTGCTCTGCAACGATTGGGGACAATGCTGTGGTGCTCTGCAACAATTGGGGACAATGCTGTGGTGCTCTGCAATGATTGGGGACAATGCTGTGGCGCTCTGCAATGATTGGGGACAATGCTGTGGCGCTCTGCAATGATTGGGGACAATGCTGTGGCGCTCTGCAATGATTGGGAACAATGCTGTGGCGCTCTGCAATGATTGGGAACAATGCTGTGGCGCTCTGCAATGATTGGGGACAATGCTGTGGCACTCTGCATTGATTGGGGGGCACGCTGTGGCGCTCTGCATTGACCAGAAGTACTCGTGGAGACGCGCCGGGGGACAGAGTGAGGAAAAGCTGCCGCCGGGACTGAAGAGGAAGCCACCGTCAGGTAAGTGCATTGGTCTGGGGGGGGGGGGAGGAAACACTGCATTGAGGGAGGCACGCTGTGGCGCTCTGCAATGATTGGGGACAATGCTGTGGCGCTCTGCAATGATTGGGGACAATGCTGTGGCGCTCTGCAATGATTGGGGACAATGCTGTGGCGCTCTGCATTGATTGGGGACAATGCTGTGGCGCTCTGCATTGATTGGGGACAATGCTGTGGCGCTCTGCATTGATTGGGGACAATGCTGTGGCGCTCTGCATTGATTGGGGACAATGCTGTGGTGCTCTGCAATGATTGGGGACAATGCTGTGGCGCTCTGCATTGATTGGGGACAATGCTGTGGCGCTCTGCAACGATTGGGGACAATGCTGTGGTGCTCTGCAACGATTGGGGACAATGCTGTGGTGCTCTGCAATGATTGGGGACAATGCTGTGGCGCTCTGCAATGATTGGGGACAATGCTGTGGCGCTCTGCAATGATTGGGGACAATGCTGTGGCGCTCTGCAATGATTGGGAACAATGCTGTGGCGCTCTGCAATGATTGGGAACATTGCTGTGGCGCTCTGCAATGATTGGGAACAATGCTGTGGCGCTCTGCAATGATTGGGGACAATGCTGTGACACTCTGCATTGATTGGGGGGCACGCTGTGGCGCTCTGCATTGATTGGGGGGCACGCTGTGGCACTCTGCATTGATTGGGGGCACGCTGTGGCATTCTGCATTGATTGGGGGCACGCTGTTGGACTCTGCAATGATTGGGGGGCATACTGTGGCACTCTGCATTGATGGGGGCATGCTGTGGCATTCTGCATTGATGGGGGCATGCTGTGGCACTCTGCATTGATTGGGGGCACGCTGGTCACTAATTTTTCTGTTTGCCCCCCCCCCCCAAAAAAAAATTTGAGCACCAGCCGCCACTGACATGATTATGCTTCGATCTAAACCATTTTATTGTAGCTCTGGCTGTATATTTTAGGGTCATTGTCCTGCTGGAAGGTGAACTTCCACCACAGTCTCAAATCTTTTGCAAACTCTAACAGGTTTTCTTCTAAAAATGCCCTGCATTTGGCTCCATTCATATTCCCATCCACTCTGACCAGCTTCCCTGTCTGCTGAAGAAAAGCATCCCCACAATATGATGCTGCCACCACGATGTTTCACGGTGGAGATGTTGTGTTCAGGGTGATGTGCATTGTTAGTTTTCCTCCACCCATAGCGTTTTGCTTTTAGACCAAAAAGTTCCATTTTGGTCTCATCTGACTAGAGCACCTTCTTCCACATATTTGCTGTGTCCCCCACATGGATTCTTACAAACTGCAAACGGCACTTCTTATGGCTTTCTTTCAACAATGGCTTTATGCTTGCCATTCTTTCATAAATGCCAGATTTGTGGAGCGCACAACTCATAGTGGTCCTGTGGAAAGATTCTCCCATCTGAGCTGTGGATCTCTGCAGCTCCTCCAGAGTTACCATGGGCCTCTTGGCTGTGCCTCTTAATAATGCTCTCCTTGCCCAGCCTGTCAGTTTAGGTGGATGGCCATGTCTTGGTAGGTTTGCAGTGGTGCCATACTGTTTCCATTTTCGGATGATGGATTGAACAGTGTTCCATGAGATGTTCAAAGCTTGGGGTATTTTTTATGATCTAACCCTGCTTTCAACTTCTCCACAAATTTATCCCTGACCTGTCTTGTGTGTTCCTTGGCCTTCATTAAGCTGTTTGTTCACTAAGGTTCTCTAAAAAATCTCTGAGGGCTTCACAGAACAGCTCTATTTCTGTCGATTGAATTACACATAGGTACAATAGGTGGACTTTATTTACTAATTGGGTGACTTCTGAAGGCAGTTGGTTACACTAGATTTTAGTTAGGAGTATCAGAGTAAAGCTGAATACAAATGCACACCACACTTTTCAGATATTTATTTGTAAAAAAAATGTAAAAACCATTTATCATTTTCCTTCCACTTCACAATTATGTGCCACTTTTTGTTGGTCTATCACATAAAATCCCAATAAAATATATTTACGTTTTTGGTTGTAACATGACAAAATATGGAAAATTTCAAGGGTTATGAATACTTTTTCAAGGCACAGTAAGTCGCAACATTAGACAACACAATGTGCTTAAAATGTAAGTTCACCTTTAGACTGGGTTCATATTTATATAACATGTGAATGTGACTGGTTTTCAATGGAGCTGGTTCACACATGTCTGGGGCAGCCGCAGTGTGGTTTGAAAAGGGTCCTGTGCGTTTTGTGTCCTGTTCTGGTGCCAATTCGGGGAAAAATTTTGTCCCTGAATCGCACCAGAACCAGTGAACACAAAAGAATTGGATTCCAGACTACAACCAGCAGCTGGACATGTGTGAACCCAGCCTTACAGAAAATCTGTAAGGTAACTTTTAAACTGGATCCTCTCTCACCCAGTCCTGCTGTACCAGATTGCCATGATCCCCTTGTGTCAGACGCTGAAAAGCCAATTTACAGGTTCAGGGATTTGAAATCCCAGTGGCTTTCTCTCTTCTCCTCGCAGTGCTGACAGTACAGGCTGGGCGGCTTCTGATTGGTCAGCGCCCTCCATTTGATGGTGCTGACCAATTGGAATCCCTGTAAGCCGTAATGGCTTTGCAATAAGGACGCGTAATTAAGCGGCAGGCCGGTGAAGCAGCTTTTCGGTGTCTGGCAGCGGGGGATCATGCCAATCTAGTACAGTTTAACCCGGTGGGATGAAGAAGGGGGTCCAGCATACGGCCACCTTACAGACTTTAAGCTGATAATACACTCAGTGGCTACCTGCTAACAAGTGATTTCTGTACTGATTCTGCCTCCTGAAACTCCTCCTCTCAGTCCCTCTATAGTTCAGAAGGCAGGCTTTGTCATTTCTGTGACACAATAGTGCCTACAAACAGGGCATAGGGAATAGGTGTCACAAAATTCAAGGAATGAAGAGTTAAGGGTTCTTAACATAGTAAATTTACAAACTCCAAAACATCGTTGATTGAAATACAATGTGCAAATGAATATATGATTTTACACTTTGGCCATAAGTACGCTTTAACCATCCTCCATTGTTTTCTGAGGCTAAAAATGAAATAAAACAAATACCTTTACCCTGGTGAAAACTACATTGATGCTGCCTGGCAGCTCTTGGCTGCTGCAGTATTTACAAGTTCAAGTGACATTGCTGTTCCTAAATCATGCATTGGCGTTTAGCTAAAGATGCGGTATGTGTTAGACTGGACAATTATCTCTATAAGCAGATCCTGCAACCTCTTATGTGGACCATACACACTAAAATCAAATTTGTATAATTGTCTTTCAATCTACCAACAGCTCTGAAGCAGAAAAACCTGCCTGTTTGGCTACAAATTGCATGGATTTTTGCACAGTTTTTAAAGGAGATTGCACAATCAGATTGTCGCATGTATGGTAAATTGTAAGCTTGTTGTATACAACCATTTCTTTTCAGGGTATGAGGAGCTCTTTAGCTGCATCTCTGGATGTACAGTGCATCATCCATTTGTTTTGGTAACTTATTGTTTTATCAGTATGAATCACCTGAGTGGTTTGAACCTGAAATGGGAAATGAATCCCGTAAATGAGTACTTTTTATCCATTCAAGTTTATGTAAGGGATGGGATTATTCATCAACATGTACTGCCCTGTGGTTAAACTGTTGTATTGTGCAGTTATAAGAGATTGATAGCTTAATCAAACCACTGCAAATTTCTTGCATAGCAGCTCTTACTAAGAATATATCAAGAGAAACAAAAAGCATATGTGGCTTTAGTCCTGTGATTGGGAAACTAAAGCATATATGTCTATATAGCCCCCACCCAGTGGTGTATTTTAGTTTTGTGCTCCCCCAGGCATCTAAATTTGTCCCACCCCAGCCGCTGTACAATTGCGCATGCCGTGCAACGGCGACAAACTATGTCAATTTTACTATCCATAGGTGATGTTTTAAAAGCCTTTAGAGGCTTCCCGTTCAGAAGTAAAGAGGAGGACTAGTGCTAGCATTACTGCCAATGATCTGACGTTCATGGTGATACCTCACTCGTGTGGGATGATCGCTGTGTGTGGGACTGACACGCACGTTCGCCTTTGCATGCGATCACCGGAAAACGGGAGCACTTCATATTTTTTATTATGTTTTTTTTTTTTTTTTCTCACACTTTTGCTTTTTTTTTTTTTTTTGTAAACATCCTTTTGACAGGAATAGGCATGTGACAGGACCACCTTATGGAAAGATCTGGGGTCTAAAAGACCCCAAATCCCTCCTCTGCCCTTAAAAGCATTTAAAACAACATCAGTGTTTTTGAATGCTTTATACTTTTTAAAATGGCGCTGATGGTTTCGGAAGTAAACCAGAAGTGATGTTATGTCATTTTTTCCAGTTTACTGTTACGAACAGCCATTCCTGGCTTTGCTTGGCTATCTGGCCTGAGAGAGCCGCGGAACGCAGTGGGAGGAGGGGGGAGGGGACGTCCCCTCCCGCTGCTTGTAATAGCAATTGGGCGGTTAGGTAGCCGCTCCAATTGCTATTACAAGAGAGCCGCCTGCCAGCTCTAAAAAACAATACTGGAGTGATGCCTGCAGCTTCAGGCATCATTCCGGTACAGGGATCCATTGTTTGCCTCACTGTAGATAGGCCCCTGCCCCCACCTACTTTATATCTGTATATTATAAATCAAGCAAACTGCTGTAGTTTTTGTTTGCGGGCACTAGGCCTGTAGTCCCTGACCATGGTTGCCAACTGTTGTAAATTCATGGACATTTCGTAAAATCTGTGATGTTTACATCTGTCCGTAAATGTCTGTTATGGACTGAGGACTGCGAGAGAATGACGCCAGGTTCAATTCAGGTACTTGCGCTGCTTGTATTTTTACCAATAAACATTCATTTGTGTCTTTTTAGATTATGACTTTCACTACCTAGTCAGGGGTCTGCTATGTCCACTACAAGATGTTCCTCTCTCTATAACTTGGTAAGGGGTACATATAGAATTGCTGAAAGGTGTGATGGGAAGCAAATTTACGTATCCACCTTGGAGATGCAAGTTGCAATTTGTGCGTTATGGTCCTGGTGGCTACGGAGTGCTGAAAGACATTTAAGGGAACAAAAAAGAAGTACATGCTGGATATAGTTTGGGATACCAACTAGTTATGCTGTCGTTATGCTACCAGTCAAAAAGGAATACAAGTTTTCTATGCCCAATCCCTAAATAAATCGAGCTCCTGGAAAGTAGAAATTCTAGAGATGTATATCCCAGCTGAGCTCTGCATATAAAATCCTAGATCCTCTTGAAGCTACAAAGCTAAAACCACATGTCAGAAAGGAGCTAGGAGAAAGCCAAGTAGGCTTTAGGGCTGAAAGGTCAACAACATATCACATATTTCCTTTGATGAGAGTATTCAAGTGTGGCATAGAAATGTGTAATCTGTTGATTTTAAAGTGCCATGCTATTGTTACTCAAACACAGGTGTAAATAGTCATAAAAGAATTGGCTGTACCAGAAATGCTAATTCAGATGGTAAAGCAGAACTGTAGCATGGTCAACAGTTGTCAGATCTTGCCATAATGTACAAGTGTAAAAAGTATACATGCAAATTATGACACATACCTCTGGGTTTGCCCTTTTCTAGCAGTGACTGCTCTGTGATCCCCATTGCCATTCCATTTGCTTTTTCAGCCATTTTGTTCCCTCCTAGGCTGTTGAGCAGTCTCTGATGATATAACTCCTGGCCATTACAGGTAGTTATATATATATATATATATATATATATATATATATATATATAATATTGCATCTGGAAAGTATTCACAACGCTTCACTTTTTTCACATTTTGTTATGTTAAAAATTGATTAAATTCATTGTTTTAACCTAAATTCTACAAACAATACCCCATAATGACAACATGAAAGAAGTTGGTTTGAAATCTTTGCAAATTTAAAAAAAAAAAAACACATGAACATAAGTATTCACAGTCTTAATACTTTGTTGAAGCACCTTTGGCACCAATTACAGCCTCAAAATAGGGGAAGGTGCCTAACTTTATAAAAAAATAACTTTTATATTTACTCACAAATTACCTACACTTCTAGCTCTTACTTTGGCAGTCCTTTTAACTGATTGGGGAAGGGCCCAGTGGGCGGAGGTCACGGCAGCATCATGCAAAAATAGCTGGGAGATCACTGGAGCAGAGTAATGGCCGTGGAGACAGAGCAGTGTCCGCGGAGGCTGCGTATTATGGAATGGCACTGGCCGCAATATGCGTGTGGTAAGCTAATCTTTTCGGCACATATTTTTTCTATCGGCAAAATGACGGTAGTTTTATTTTTGGCAACCAATGTATCGGTGCATTCCTAGTTATCAGCAATGAGGCACATTGCTCATTTAAAAAAGTTATTATAATGAATGACAAGGTCATATTTAAATAAGCAAGACAAAATGGCAAAACCTCCATTTCCAAATTAGGGAGGATTATTTGGACAAATAAAGGTACATGTTATCCTTAATTAATAATTATTATTATACAGGAATTATATAACCGTACATCTGCACTATTTATATCTGTATGTATCTTTATCATTACTGTACATTTTGCCCAACATTTCACATTTATTTGTGTAATATATAGTGTATATATATTTTTGAATTATGCTAGATGGTTATCTGCACTGTAAATATGCTAGATATTTATCTGCACTTTTGCACGATTGCTACATTTTGCACTTCTGGTAGATGCCAAACTGCATCTCGTTGCTGTGTACCTGTAATATGCAATGACAAAGTTGTATCTATCTATCTATAACGCCAAAAGTTTGTGCAGCGCTTTACAAAATTATCTTCCTCCTCCAGTATACATGTTGAGCCCCAGTCTAGGCTTTCTATTTTTAATCTAGAAAAGGTTTGTTGTGGTGAAGCCTCCAACTGATAGAATCCCTAGGTCACTATATGTCTTCTACCTTTTAAACTATGTAGCCACTTATATGAATGGATTCTCCTCACTGCCCATTGTAGATTAGTTACCTGGCATTGCCTTCCTCTACTATGCCCCTCGATGACTGGAGCCTCAGAGCAGGATAATCTTCCAGATTGCTTACCAAAACAATAAAGACCAGATAAATTTAAAAAAAAGTAATGAAAAAATTCCATAGGTAGACATTATGGGGATATCCTCTGAAAATGCTAGTTGCCTGGCTTTCCTTAGCTTCAATACTTTCTGAATCAAAAACCTCAAACCTGCATGCTGCAACTGAAGTCGGAATTCATGACCTACATAGTAGTTCTCAGTCAGTAACTGTAAAGAACTGAAGCCAGTGGAAGAGAATGGCAGCCAACTAATGTCTTCAGAAGGAAAGGGAGCCCTAGTATTTCAATAATATAAAAAGTAAAACTAAAGGCCAGTCTGGAACAATTCCAGGAGCCAGGTAAAAATGATGCTTACAGCTGGTGCCTAACTGAAGTTTTCTATAGCTGTCAATGGAGCTGGCTGATGGAAAAATATAAAACATCAGATAATGATCAATCCAGTTTCACAGATCCTCATTCTTGGGAAAGCTAGTGATTTTGCCTTGTTGGATAGTGTGCCAACAACAGTTGTTTTCTTTATATTATGATGCCCTGCACTCTCCCAATCTACAGCCTGGTTTTATTTGTGCGATTGAATGATTACTAATGGACGAAAGCAAGGTAAATGAATGATGTGGTCTGAATATATTTTTGATTAGAAAGAGAATTGTATGCTTTGCTTGTCCCTGTCTGAGAGCTTTGCATTGCTGAATATAATTTCATCAGTACCCAGATGTCAGTAATAACATGCTAAATCTGGGGATTAATTTCTGCTGCTCTGTTTGTATGGAACATTTAGTTCTTCTGTTATGTTTTATTTATAGTTATAGTAGGCTATATTTCTTTAAAGAGACCCTGTCGCCAACTTGAAAAATTGCAGGAAAAGGCACAGAAGGTTTCACCCAGTCTTGCAGCCAGAAGTGGCGGAACTCCATTCTGCCACCTCCAGCTCTCACGCTCTGCTCCCGATTCCCTCAGCTCTAGTGTAAATGCGCTAACATTGGTCTGAACCGCGGTGGCAGCTCATTGGTGGAGTGTACAGTGGAGCTGTAATGTTGGGCGGAGATCAGTGTTCATTGGTGGATGGCTGAAGTCTGAGTGCAGCTTCGCTACATTTAGTGCGTATTCAGAGAATGGGCAGATCCCATTGCAGGATACTTTAGGTGGTAATTGCTTCAGCCGGAGCATATCTGCTGTGTGATTGGTAAGCCTCAGCTTGTTATCAGCCGCCGATTGTTGGAGAGTTCTCCCTCATCTCCCATTGGCCTGGGTGCCAAATAAAGTCTGAGAGACCTGACCAGTCCTGGATGAGGGATAGTAGAGAGGACATTCCTCAATGTGGCCCCTGAAAGGAAACACCACAGGGACCCCATTAGGGAAGAGAGGGGAGGCTGGGGTTGCACTTTGTGCATAGCGCACCCCTAAACCGTGCATTCTGTAAACAGCACACTCCTAAATCCTGCACTCTGTACATAGTTCACTCCTGAACTCTTAACTCTGTACGCAACACACCCCAGATATAACCAGCCCTCTGAGGGTAACCATACTGCTGATGTGGCCTGCAGTGAAATTGAGTTCGACACCTCTGCTTTAGTGTGTTATTTGAGTGACAGCTCTGGATCTGTGATGTCACCCAGCCAGGGCTTTTGGATGTATACACAAGGGAGGATTTTTGAGGTAAATTACAATCATAAAGTATGTTATATGCACAAATAACCTTTGGGAAGATTGTTGTTAAAATTGAATGGTCTAGCAATGGGATCTCTAAATTTTCTAACCACTCTTTGGCCACATGGCCACATAAATATAATCTGTACACTTTCCTTTACTTTTAACAGCATCTACAGTATGTGGTGCAAAGACCAAATTAATTGGATAGAAATGTAAATGGATGGTTTAGGCCCAGGAACTACCGTGTTTCTCCGAAAATAAGACCTACCCAGAAAAATCAGACCACCTGTGATTTTCGGGGAGGGCTGCAATATAACCCTACCCCGAAAATAAGCCCTAGTTTTAAAGTGTTTGTAAAATCCTACAATTCACTCTATTACTGTTTTATATAATGTCCAGTGTGTGTGTGCTTCTCTATTATAATTGTGTCAAATACCTTCGGTACAGCTCCCCACGGCGCTCAGCTGATCTCCCGCTACTCTCCTCCTTTTCCAGCTGTCAGCGGGGGATCTCAGCCCCTCCCGTCTGCAGTGCTCAGAGCGTAGAAGAGAGCTCCAGGGGGTCACGGAAGCCAGAGCGGCGCTGTAACAAAGGTATTTGGCACAAATATAATACAGGAACACACACATTGTACATGATATACTAATAATCAAATGGATTTTAGGATTTTACAAACACTTTTACTCAGTTCACATAGGGGATTCCTGACAGGCAGGGAGGGAGAGGGGGAGAGAAGACTGCACATTATATGTTAAGACCTACCCCAAAATAAGCCCTACTGTGTCTTTTGGTGCCAAAATTAATGTAAGAAAAATGGTATATAGTTGTTGGTCAGACTAATCTAGATTGTATAGAGTGTGAATATGCTTTAGTGAATGCCTTTAAAGCAAGGTAACCATATCAGGATTGTTCTTTCTATTGCTTTTATTGGGGAGGGAGGATCCGCTTATAATTTCATTAAGGTTTGTAAATGTTTAGAAACGAATGTCTGTAAGATGGCCATATACACTAGTATCTAACTGTATAATCTCCTTATGATCTCCTAAAGATGTTTTACAGTCAGATTGACCGGTGGAGAAATAAGACGTAGAGGAGTCTAGAGCAGCAGAGGAGAGCTAAGAAGGGGAGGTTTGGGGATGCTCTGTGCATATCATTGCACAGAGCAGGTACAGTGGATATAAAAAGTCCCTGTTAAATTGTCAGGTTTCTGTGATGTAAAAAAAATGAGACAAAGAAGTATTTTCAGAACTTTTTCTATCTTTTAATGTAACCTATAAACTTTACAACTCAAATGAGAAACAAACAGAAATCTTTTAGGAGGGGGAAGTAAAAATAAAATGTAAAATAACGTGGTTGCATAAGTGTGTACACCCTCCTATAACTGGGGAAGTAGCTGTGTTCAGAATTAAGCAATCACATTCAAAAGCATGGTAAATAGGAGCCAGTACACACTTGCCATCATTTAAAGTGCTTCTGATTAACCCCAAATAAAGTTCAGCTGTACTAGTAGGTCTTTTCTGACCTATTTTTAGTCATATCCTAAAGTAAAAGCCATGGTCCACAGAGAGCTTCCAAAGCATCAGAGGGATCTCATTGTTAAAAGGTATCAGTCAGGAGAAGGATACAAAAGAATTTCAAAGGCATTAGATATACCGTGGAACACAGTGAAGACAGTCATAATCAAGTGCAAAAAATATGGCACAACAGTGACATTACCAAGAACTTGACCTCCCTCCAAAATTGATGGAAAGACTAGAAGAAAACGGGTCAAGAGGCTGCCAAGAGGCCTATAGCAACATTAAAGGACTGCAGTAATATCTGGCAAGTACTGGCTGTGTGGTGCATGCAACAACAATCGAACAATCTCCCGTATTCTTCAAATGTCTGGGCTATGGGGTAGAGTGGCAAGATGGAAGCCTTTTCTTGTGAAGAAAAACATCCAAGCCTCGCTAAATTTTGCAAAAACACCTCTGAAGTCTCCTAAAAGCATGTTGGAAAATGTGTTCTGGTCTGATGATACCAAGGTTATACTTTTTGGCCATAATGCTAAAAGATAGGTTTGGTGCAAAAATAACACTGAACATCCCCTAAAGAACACCAAACCCACAGTGAAGCATGGTGGTGGCAGGCTCTTGCTTTGGGGCTGTTTTTCTTCAGCTGGAACAGGTGCCTTTCCTAGTTGTCATGATGATGCTTTGCATTCCAACTGTCTGAGCTGCTGAGCTGGAACAAGTATAGAGATAGGGAATTCTGACACTACTTCACAGCATGCTTGTTTAGGTCTGTGAGTAAAAAAAAAAAAGTAATGAAGTCCGAAACAGCCAGGCATTTAGCATTTACAGAAGGCCTACAATGGTAGCTCCCATAGCTCCAATGACCGATTCACAATAAAGCAGTACTAAATGTGGTTCCATGTGGCTGCCCTGCAGAGCATTTTAAACAAAGGGTTGGGGACTTTTTCGCAGTATTTCCTGCAGGTTACAGCAGCCTATTCAAATGAATAAGTTGCTGTGTCCGTGCAAATGCACACACACATAGACACAAATATGTGAACCTAACCTGATAATAGGTTTTTTCGTTCCCTCAGGGTCCACTTACAAGGATTCAAAACCTTTCAAGTCCTCCTCAGGAGGTTCCAAGCGGCCCTGTTCTGGCAAGCAAAGGGCAGGATTCTTTAGACCCGTGGACAAGGCTCCTTCAGCATGAAGGTGCGCCCTCATCTGTGCACGTTCCTTTTCAGTAGCTTGGATTTTGACCTTCCTTCAATGAGGTGTCGAGCAGAAAGGGCCAGGTGTCGGCCTTGGCGGTCTTTTTTTCAGCGACCCCCCCCCCCCCCCCCCCGGCCACGTTCTCCCCAGTGCATATTTTTATTCAAGGGGTTTGACATCTGACTCCAGTAGTGCGGTCTCCTCTACCGTCGTGGGATCAGAACTTGGTGCTTTCAGTTCTTCAGAAGCCTCCCTTTGAAAATATTCGGGAGATTCCCCAGCTTACATTGTCCCTGAAGGTGGCCTTTTTGGTGGTCATTACCTCTGCTCGCAGGGTGTCTGAGCTGGCGGCATCATCTTGTCGTACCCCCTGTTTGGTGGTCCACAAAGATAAGGTGGTTCTTTGTCCATGTCCGTCGTTCCTTCCTAAGGTAGTCTCTGATTTCCATTTGAATGAAGACTTTGTGTTGCCTTACCTGTGTCACAGGCCCAAACATCCTAAGGAATTTGCTTTAAATGCCCTGGATGTGGTTTGTTAGCGTGCCCTGTGGACCGGAGTTGAGAAACACTGCTATACACTATGCTATACACTTTATACTATACACCGGGGATCTTCAAACTACTGCCCTCCAGCCGTTGCAGAACTACAAGTCCAATGAGGCATTGTAAAACTCTGACATTCATAGACATGGCTAGGCATGATGGGAAGTGTAGTTCCTGAACAACTGGAGGGCCATAGTTTGAAGACCCCTGTTATACACTATATACTATACTATACACTGTGACTATACTATACTCTATGGGTGGAAGCAAGTGGAATACAGTGGACAGAGTAGGTGGAGTCTTTAAGGGGTGGGGCTTATGAAAAGTGGGAGGGGTCAAAATGAAGGGCAGGGTCTGGTGCCCCACTATCTTAAAACTTCACCAGCCACCACTGGTACAGGATTGAAGATGGATTTGGGTTTAAGATGTGTATGTTGAATGGGTGGACAGTGTTGGATGAGCCAATCAATGCCTGCAAAATGGCCATTAGCATAAAGTTCTTCTAAATCTTTTAGGGCAGGAAGATCAATATTCTCCAAAGGAAGGATGTCTAAGGCTCCGTTCACATACTGGTGTCTCAGGGGTGTACTCACTTTTGTTGCCAGTGATTTAGACCTTAATGGCTGTGTTTTGAGTTATTTTGAGGGGACAGCAAATGTACACTGTTATACAAGCTGTACACTCACTACTTTACATTGTAGCAAAGTGCCATTTCTTTAGTGTTGTCACATGAAAAGATATAATAACATTTTTACAAAAATGAGAGGGGTGTACTCACTTTTGTGAGATATTGTATATACAGACGGACACACTCCACCACTGCTTGCCTGCACAGTTCTTCTCATGGATCTCCTGTTATCTCTGCCCTCATCCAGCCCCCATCCAGCTTTGCAGCTATCATTGGCTCTCCTATGACTCACCCCTCTTCCCTTGCTGGCAAGCTCTCATATGAGTGAGAGAGAGCAGTGCGTGATGTCATTATTGAAGGAGAGAGAGGCGCCTCTAAGTGCAGGTATCCAATTTAATGAAATAAAACAATAGGAACTTACATCAAGGTAAGGGTGGACAAGCACATCTAAGGCGGTGTTGAGGAGTCTCGCCACCGCCTTAGATGTGCTTGTCCACCCTTACCTTCATGGAAGTTCCTATTGTCGTTTTATTTCATTAAATTGGATACCTGCACTTAGAGGTGCCTCTCTCTCCTTCAATTTTTACTACAGCTCTGGATACCTTGTTTCAGTTTTTTTCCCTGGATGGCAGCCCTAAGCACATGGACCTCGTAGCCAATACCCAGCATATTGGATTTTAAAGAACCCCCTCCCCTATTCCTAGGTACCCCTTTTGCCCCCATTCTTTGCCCTTTATACTGTCGGCTTCAGCGCCTATGTCCTTGTTATATAATGATGTCAGTAGCCTAAGCTTTTTATCAGACAAAGAGGAAGTGGGCTTTTTAAGGTATTTACTGGCAGAAAAAAAAATGTTTTGCTACCCAAAGTTAAACCAAGGGCAGAGGATTTAATAGATGGGAAAAAATGACTAAGGCCCCTTTCACACATGCTGTCCGTTTGTCCGTTTTTTCATCCATCCGTTGACGGATAAAAAACGGACATCAATGTATCTCTATGTTAAAACGGATGACAACGGATGATCATTAGTTAACATCCGTTTTCATCCGCTTCCGTCAATGTCCGTTTTTTTTGAACGGATGAATGCCCTATTTTTCATCCGTCAAAAAAACGGATCGGACGGAAAACGGATGAAAAACGGATGACAACGGATGAAAAACGGATGACAACGGATGAAAAACGGATAACAACTGACGAAAAACGGATGAAGAACGGATAACAACTGACGAAAAACGGATGGAAAACTGATACATTTTGACGTGACTGAACTGAAGAACTGAACAGACCTTGTGTGAAAGGGGCCTAAGGGCTCTTTCACACGGGCGATCCGATCAGATCCGCCTGTCAGTTTTTAGGAGGATCTGATCGGATCCTCCATGCAGCTCTATGGGGCAGCGGATGTCAGCGGACACACCTCCGCTCACACCCGCTGCCATCCGTATCCGATCCTGTCCGTGAATTCTGGACGGATGGAAACCCTATTTCTCTGTCGCTCATTGACAGACGCAGTCCTCTTTGATTAATATCAGAAGGGTTATACTGCCCCCTACAGGAGTAGGACACTAGGCAGGAAAAACGTTCTGGCCACACCTTAGGGGCAGTCCCAGAGGGTATATCCTTTCTCTCCCTGCTACAGGATGTCAGTTTTTTTCTGCCTAGTCAGGAGTAAGGACCTAAGTTCCTTGCTGGGATCTCTGGTCCTGGCAAGCTTTTTTAGATAAATCTTTTTTTAGTTAGCTTTTTTTTCTCCAGTTGTTCCCGTGAGATCTTCAAGCAATTATGCTGGAGCTGGGCGACGGGCTGGATGTTGAGATCCAGTGGTCACCCCAGCCGGCCTACGAGCGCGTGCAGGCCCTAGCTCCGCGCTGGGTCGGCCGCGGCATAGTCCCACTGGACGGGGACTGGTTCCGCGAGTTAAACGTCTCGCCAGGTCGCCTACGACCAGTCGGAATCTGAGTCGCGGCGTCCGTATTGGTCGACAGCCCCCACCTCGGTGGAGAGGGGTTCTGTCAGGAGTGGGTGCCCGCCTGTTCCAGTATGGTGAGTAGAATGTTCCCCCTCTCCCCCTGTCGGGTTTTGGGAGTAGACGCGGGCCCCTCCGTGGGATGGTCGGACCCTCATGATCCCGGGTTCCCCTCTATCCTGTGACACACTCCACATATCTCCCCCTCGCTAGATGAGTTGGTGAGTAAGGTATACCACTCCAGGAGGCTTGGTTTGGGAGCTGACAATCTGTAGGAGTCTGTCGCTGCAAGGAAAGCCTGCATTGTAAAAGGACTGAGTGACTGATGTCGGTCAAGGATGGAGACAGGGCGCCGCGGCGTTACTGTTAAAACAGTCGTGCAGAGGGGTGATACTATCAGGCACCTACCTATCGCACGGGAGTCCTCTATTAGCGATGTAGCCGCCCAGAGCCGCCATCCTTCCGCGGGCGCGCGGAGCCGCCATTTTGGTGTAGCCTAATGTCTCCTGTATGGCGGCGGCCATCTTGGATACACCCAGCCTGCCTCAGAGCAGCGGTTGGAGTTCCCCGAAGACGTGTAAAGGGGCGGAGCCGCCTCCTTTACCCGGGTAAATCGATCCATAAGACTTCCTGTTCTGTAAGGACAGCGCTGAGAGCAGTTCGGTAGAAGCTTCTGTGCATCAGGTGGTGAGCCCTTGGGGTCTCTCTCTCTTTCTCTGTGGGGGTTCCGAAGCAGGTGGCCCTGAGGGGCGCTGTTGCGCTGGGGGATTACATGCAAAAAAAAAAAAAGTTTTTTCTTTTGCAATCCTTGTTTGCTGACAGGTGTTCCTGGATTTGTCATGGACCCTGCCACACATGTATCCCCACCTGATCCCCTCGAGGTGGCCGCAGGACCCTCCAGTTCTCCACTTACTATTGATGCATTGTCAGCGGTTTTGAAGTCTTTTGTATCCCAGGGGGAGGTGGCCTGTCGGGGACGGGGGGGCGAAAAAGCGACCCCCGCCTACCCCTATTTCGTCTGACGCTTCAGATACAGATTCTGAGCCTGTCGCGGCGGCTGCAGGTCCCTCTTCTGGGGCTAGTGTCTCGTATCCCATCTACTAGGATAGCAAGGAAGACATTTCTGCCTCCGCTATAGCGCAAGATGAAGCGCTGGTAGATGCACTGATTGTGTCTGTGCGGGAAACTTTAAGACTTGAGGTTATACCTACGGAGGCAGTTGATACTGAAATTGTTTTTGTACTCGCAAGCCTACCAAGATGGCAAAGGTGTTTCCTTTGCCCAAATGTTTTCAAGATATAATTAAGGAAGAATGGGTCCGTCCAAAACGAGCCCCTGGTATTTCCAAACGGATTGCTAGACGCTATCCGTTTGAAGAATCCCTCCTTAATAAATGGACGGTACCACCGTCGGTGGATTCACCGATTTCCAGACTAAATAAAGCTACTGTTATCCCGGTGGATCCGGGGGACCGTAAAGCCGAATCTATATCCCGCTCTATATTTTCCCTGATAGGGTCAGCCTTTAGGCCAGTGTTCACCATTGCTCTGGTTGCACAAACATTGACAGAGTGGACCAAGTTGTTATGCCGAGATCTGGAAGGGAGAAGTCTCCCCCCGGCAGTATCGGACTTGCTGGAGCAGATGGTACAAGCGCTACAGTTTGTCTGTGACACCGCCCTGGACGCCGCTCCATTAATGGGGCGCGTATCGATCTCGGCGGTGGTCCTTCGGCGTATGCTGTGGTTAAAATGCTGGTCGGCGGATCAAGCTTCCAAAAAAGCTTTGGCTAATCCTCCCCTTTCAAGGGGATCGCCTGTTTGGTGCCACCTTGGATGAGATCATCAAGCCCCGTTCCTTGGACAGAACGTTTTCAGGGGTTCTATTCGAACCTATTCACAATACCCAGAAAAGAGGGCAAGGTGCGTCCAATTCTGTACTTGAGAGCACTCAATCATTTTGTCCGGGTGCAAAAATTCAAGATGGAGTCCATTCGCACAGTAGTGGCCTCCCTGCATCAGGGGGATTTTCTGGCGTCCATAGACATCAAGGATGCCTATCTTCACATTCCCATTTACGCAGGACATCAGCGTTTTCTTCGCTTTTCCGTTGGAGAGAACCATTATCAGTTTGCGGCGTGACCCTTTGGTCTCGCCTCTGCTCCCCGGGTCTTCACAAAGGTTTTGGCGCTGTTGCGACAGCGGGGCATTTCGGTTCTAGGCTACCTAGACAACCTTCTTCTTCATGCGGAGTCTCCGCAGGCTCTGTTGCTAAACTTGGAGGTCACTATGATCTCTTTTGAAGAGTTTGTGTGGCTAGTGAACCGGCAGAAATCATCCCTGGTCCCCACCAGGAGACTGAACTATCTGGGCCTAACTTTGGATACATCCTTGGCAAAAGTGTTTCTCCCGGCGGAGAAACTCCGGAAGATTCAGTTGACGACTCGGTTATTATTGACCGTCAACTGGCCTTCCCTGCGGACTTGCATGAGGGTTCTGGGACTGATGGTGGCCTCCTTCGAGGCAGTACCGTTTGCCCAGTCTCATACCCGGATTCTTCAAAAGGAGATTCTTCTCAAATGGAACCGGAATCCCGATTCCCTGGACAATCGGATCCGGCTGAGCGAACGGACCAGGGAATCTCTGGTTTGGTGGCTTCGGTCACCAATGCTCAGTCAGGGGAAGTCATTTCTTCCAATCTATTGGACGATTGTCACCACGGATGCCAATCTATCCGGGTGGGGTGGGGTTCTCGGCAGACGATCTGCTCAGGGGCTCTGGTCCCTGGAAGAATCCAGGTTACCGATAAATTAATTGGAACTGAGAGCGATCAGACTTTGTCTGATTCACTGGACCGAGCAGCTCCGGGGCAGCCCGGTGCGGATCCAGTCGGCCAATGCCACAGCAGTGTAATGTTCCGGTACCTTTGGTACCCTAAATTACTCTTTTCACAAGTGTATGCGCCCCACCATTCTCTTTTGGAAAGGTGCGCATACACCTTTAAGACTGAAGCTGTCATCACTCAGCGCCGGACTAGATGGCTATTTAAATCGCCGGTTCTCACTCACATGTGTTCGTTCAAACACCCTTACCTGGATGCTAACTTGGCTTGAAGCTTTCGTGCTTGCAAGCATACCTCGCTGACGGAACCTCGCTGCGCTGATCCCTGCATCCTGCTTCCGGATCATCCGCTCCTCCTGAACCAACCTTCGGCTGTATTGCTATTAGTGCTAAGTACCCCGCAGGGGAACCCTCTCTAAACTTATACTAAGCTTACACTATCTAGCTCTGCATAGTAAAGACTATTTATCACATCTGCATATCTAGATTGCTAGCTCTTAAGACTACTGCTACTTATTCCTGCACTGGGTTGATCACTCTTGTATGTCCACCTGCTACTCTGTCATCTGCTACCATACATGATTGCTAAACCTACCTGCAGCCATCTGCTACTGTCTTACCTTCAAGTGTCTGTCACCTACCACCTCCACTCAACCTGTCTCTTAAATCTTCATCACTGTGTTACTACATACATAAAGTCACTCTAGGAACCAGCTTGTTGAGTGTGTGTATTTACTAGCTGAATTAAGACCTTCCACACATGATGAGTCATTGAGGTTGGGAATGGTATCTCAGCATCTCTCTTACATGACTACTGAAGTGGAATATTTCTGCAGCTGAAAATCCACACCATACATGAAACGCAGGAGCGTTACAAGCAGTGGCTTACGTCAATCACCAGGGGGGCACCAAGAGTGTCCTGGCGGCCGTAGAAGTGGCCGCATCCTTCGTTGGGCGGAACGATTTGTTCCAGCTCTCTCCGCGGTATTCATTCCGGGGATGGAAAATTGATTTTCTCAGCCGTCAGATTCTGGATCAAGGGGAATGGTCTCTTCATCCAGAGGTATTTCACCAATTGTGCCTTCGTTGGGGCACCCCGGATGTGGATCTGTTGGCATCTCGGCTCAACAGGAAGGTGCAGAGGTTTGTAGCCCGCTCCCGCGATCCTCTAGCGGACGCCGCAGACGCGCTGGTCGCCCCCTGGGGGCAGTATCAGCTACTGTATGCCTTCCCTCCTCTCAAGTCGCCGCCAAAACTTCTTCGCAGGATAGAGGTGGAGGGAATTCCAGTTATCCTGGTAGCTCCGGACTGGCCTCGTCGGGCCTGGTACGCCGACCTGGTCAGGCTGGTCACGGACGCTCCTTGGCGACTTCCTCTCAGGGAGGATCTGCTGGCTCAGGGACCGATCTTCCATCCTGCTTTACGATCGCTGGCTTTAACGGCCTGGCTGTTGAGACCCAGGTGCTGAAGGACAAGGGTTTGTCAGCTTCAGTTATTCCTACTCTGATTAAAGCGAGGAAAGCGACTTCCAGAAAAGTCTATCATCGCACATGGAAGTCTTATATCGCGTGGTGTGAATCACTTGGGTTTCCTCCACGTTCTTACTCGGTGGCCCGAATATTGGCTTTTCTGCAACAGGGGGTTGAGCAGAAACTGGCCTTGAGCACTATCAAGGGTCAGGTTTCAGCGTTAGCAATCTTCTTTCAGAAACCTCTGGCTACTCAGTCCTTGGTGTGGAATTTCATCCAGGGGGTGCGGCACCTGGCTCCGCCGCGCGCGCCCTTGCTGCCCTGGGATCTTAATTTGGTGTTGTCGGTTCTTCAGAAACCTCCCTTTGAAAATATTAGGGAGATTCCCTTGCTTACCTTATCCCAGAAGGTGGCCTTTTTGGTGGCTATCACCTCTGCACGCAGGGTGTCGAACTGGCCGCATTGTCCTGTCGTTCCCCATATCTGGTGGTTCATAGGGATAAGGTGGTTCTTCGTCCGAATCCATCCTTCCTTCCTAAGGTGGTTTCAGAGTTTCATTTAAATAAAGATATTGTGCTACTTTCCCTGTGTCCTAAGCCCAGTCATCCTCGGGAGTTTGCGTTACACTCCTTGGTTGTGGTTCGGGCGATCAGGGTGTACTTGACTACTACGGACTCGTTTCGTAAGACTGATTCACTTTTTGTGATCACGGATGGCCCTAGAAAGGGGTTGCCTGCGTCTGCCGCGACTATCTCCAGATGGATCAGACAGACGGTGGTACAGGCTTATTCTATTAAGGGTCGGGTTCCTCCGTTCCCTGTTAAGGCGCACTCCACTCGGGCGCTTAGTGCTTCCTGGGCCACATCAGGCGTCAGTGGTTCAGGTTTGCAAGGCGGCTACCTGGTCGTCGGTTCATACCTTTTACAAAATTTTATAAAGTTGATGTGCTGGCATCGGCGGATGCCTCTTTTGGCCGCAAGGTTCTGCAGGCCGCGGTTTGAGGAGACCGGTGGTCTACCTCGAGGGTTTTCTGTTGGGTTTTCAGTTGAGTCTCATCCTTTTGTCCGATGAGCCTTTAAGACTTCTGGTTGGCACCGGTTGGGCCTTCTGGATTGGATTTTGATTTCCGTTATCCCACCCCTCATTTGTGGCACTGCTTTGGGACGTCCCTACTGATATTAATCAAAGAGGACTGCGTCTGTCAATGAGCGGCAGAAAAAATTGGATTTTTGACTTACCGTAAAATCCTTTTCTCTTAAGTTCATTGACAGACGCAGGACCCGCCCCTCTATTTTTGAGTTGGGTTGGGTTAAATTCTCTGACACTGCTTTGTTACATAACTGACATCCTGTAGCAGGGAGAGAGAGGATATACCCTCTGGGACTGCCCCTAAGGTGTGGCCAGAACGTTTTTCCTGCCTAGTGTTCTACTCTTGTAGGGGGCAGTATAACCCTACTGATATTAATCAAAGAGGACTGCATCTGTCAATGAGCTTAAGAGAAAAGGATTTTACGGTAAGTCAAAATCCAATTTTTTACATCCGTTCAGGGATCGGATGAGAGCGGACAGGCGGTCCGCTCTCATCCGATCCCCCATAGAGAGCAGCGGGAGCTGTGACACCTCCCTCTCCACACTGCAAGCGGAGACGGAGCTGTCATCCACCGGCTCAGCGGGGATCGGCGGTTCGATCCCCGCTGAGCAGCACAGATCCGCCTACGGAGGTGGACCGTGTGAAAGAGCCCTAAAGGTCGGCTTTAAGGAGAGAAACCAACATAAGTCGGGTTTTCTGCATTGATTCACAAGCTTTGTACTGATCATTGATACAGATTCCTGTAGAATGTCTCGTACTGGAAAATGTTTGCCAACTGTTAAAAAAAGATGCAGATGAGAATATGAAACCGTGATAGCAGTCTGTCAGCTGAATTTGAGACAGCAGGGTCTTTCATGACCCGCCTGACTTTTGGAAGACACCACTTAATCCTTTAGAACGGATGACTTTTTGGTATCAGCACTGTAACTTACTGTACAGTATGTGAAGACTTCAGCGACTTCATAACAATAAAGAAATCTTAAGCCAATAAACAAATCTGGAGTGCTAATACTATCTATCAGTTATCTTTAGCGCTCTTACTTTAGTCAAGTTTTGTGACAGAATTTCCATACGATAGTTTGTGTCACCACCACCTTCTGAAGGTGTACATCTATTATCCTGCTTTATAGATGTTCTACTGAGCAAATTAGACACTTCCACCAGGATTTGCAATACTTTTTGTGGCGGTTCAAAAGAAGTGTGGCAGTTCAAAAGAAGTGCTTATTCTGGTAGTGAAATACTACAGTATATTGCCAAAAGTTTGTGGCCTCCTGACTATCATGCCTTTTTGAGCTTCTTGGTCATCCTATTCTCAAACTAAATGCATTACTATAGGGAAAACCCCAGTATTAGTTCTTCTGCACCAATCTCAGTGAAGCTGACTTTTTTTTTTTGCTTCAACTCAATCATTTGAATGATTGTCCATTTGCTCCTCCGTTTAGATGAGGAAACTGCCTTCGATAGGCTTGGCTGGCCCTTTATGTTTGTCACCCTTCGTCAGGCGGGCATTTGGGGCCCTTTTCTGCAAGCTATTTACCATTTGTACTCCTCCCCCTCTGCTTTAATCAGAACTCCTTTCCCATCACCAACGGGACGCGACAGGGGTGCCCCTTGTTACCCCTTCTCTTTGCCTTTTGTATAGAACGCTTAGTGGCCCATATCAGACAAACCCTAAGATACATGGTATACCGTTGTGTGATAGAGAATTTAAAACGTCCCTTTATGCTGATGATGTACTGCTTACTCCTTATGCAACTACATATCTCCCTCCCTAATTTGCATAGGGAGCTGGACCTTTACAGCTCTCTGTCAGGTTATAAAGTTAATAAATCTAAAACCGAGGCTCTCCCCTTTAACATTCCCTGCCAGAGGTGGTCTCTCCTCTCCCAATCCTTTAATTATTCCTGGAGGACTTCTACCCTCAAGTATCTTGAAGTAAATCTCACACCTTCTTATGATACCCTTTACAAGGCTAACTTTCTTCCACTATATTCCTCAATTAAAGCCTCCTTTGCCAGGTGGAAATCCCAAAGGTTGTCTCTGTTTGGCCGCATGGCGACCGTAAAGATGACAATCTTGCCCAAATTTCTTTATCTGTTCGAGACACTACCCATTCCCATCCCAGTTTTGCATCTCAAGACTCTCCAGGGAGATCTCCTAAACTTCTTCTGGAATTACAAAAAACATTGAGTTGCTAGGTCTGTTTTGTTTGCTCCCCGGAGCCAAGGCAGCCTCGCATTTCCGAATGTGGCTAAATATTATTTGGCAACCCAATTGCATCCTATTGCTTCTTGGTATACACTCCAGGCCTACAACAGCTGGCCGCAGATTGAGAAGTTGTGGATGGCTCCAGTCCACCTGAATTCCATGCTCTGGAGCGTTGAGGGCCTTATTTCATTTTGGACAGTTGGTGATTTCAGAACTAGAATATTACGATCCTTTCAGGACTTGTAGGAGGCCAATGAGCTACCTAAACAGGCCTTTTTTAGCTACTTACAAATACGACATTTCTCACAATCTATTGCAATGAACCTTCAATTTTCCCCCTTTAACTGAGTTTGAAAAAATTTGCCTGGAGGGCCCAGCCACCAAGGGTATGATCTCTCGTATTTACCAGCTCTTGATTACAGATATGTCACCGACTGGGAGATCCCTTTGAGGACATGGCCACTTATTTGGTCACAGGCATCTAAGAGCTCGATCTGCACCTTGTATAAGGAGAATCAATATAAGATCCTCTTTCATTGGTACCATACCCTGAACGTGCTCCATTCCATATATCACTCTGCAAATCGCCGCTGCTATCGCTGTAGTAGAGATGTAGGTACATTGCATCACATCTATTGGTCTTGCCCAATGATCATCCCTTTCTGGCGAATGGTTCATCTCCCTCCTCCACTCCATCTTCGGGTCCGAAAACCTTCCTCCTAGGTCTCTCGCCCGCCTCCTTTTCTAAATTGGCTAAAAATCTCCTTGCACATTTACTGACTGCCGCACGATGCTTAGTGGCCCTTAAATGGAAAAGGCGGGACACTCTCTCGCTGCTTGAGTTGCACTCCAGGATCCGGGATGTACGGAGGATTGAATACCTGACCGCTTCATTAAATAACACTCTGGAAGCACGTGAATTATGGGACATACTGGAGACACCCCTAACCTCTGTTCCCTCGACTTAATATCGCTGTGACTAGATGGTTGTCGTGCACTTCGGTGGGCTTTTATTTTTGACACAGGTCGCTATTTGCTACTGCCCTTTTTCCCTCATCCCATTTTTCTCTTCTTGTGCCTCATATGGGTTTAATTTTGAATGGGTTACGCAAGGCAGCGTAGCCGGTACCTGCTTGACATACAGTGGTCTGGAATATTTCATATTGAGTTTGATGATGTCGCAGACTCGCATGATATGAGTTTTATCCTCTGCTTGTATTCTCTTCACTTGTACCTCACTGTAGTCTGTTGTATAAGTTGATAACATTCATGTCTGGCTTTTTTTTGGTCATTCTATTTATATTTCCTTTTTTTTTTTTTTCTCTGTTCTCCCCTTCCTTTTTATGTCGGATTGTACTTACTTTTGAAAATCAATAAAAATTTTCAGTTTTGAAGAATGATTATTCACATACCCTTGGCCATAAAATTGTATCCTGTTTGGGGTCTTCAAAAGTCACTCCATGTGTCATCCACCCAACAGAACTTGTGTTGAATTGGTCTTTAAAAAAAACTGTATGCATCAGTTGCTAGTTATTTCAAAGGGGGGTTTAAAGAGTGACTCCATTTTTGTTGAGAACCAAAATAATCCCCTCTGGGTGACCAATGTACATTAAGGGCATTTTACCAAACTTGCACATATGTGAAACCAGAGCGCTAAAAACCTCCAACACAGGGGATGGGTATGATGAGTCAATTAAAAAAGCAAGGAGAAGGGGGAGGGGGGGGGGAGGGGGAGGGAAAGGGACAAAAGCAAAACACTAAATAAAGCTGATGGAATAAATTTACTGTATTGTATGGGATCGACGTGTAGTCAGAAAGGAGTAGTCCATAAACACTGAGCCGCTCTTCCACAGACCAAGAGGAGATTCTGTTAGAGCATTTGTCTAACTTTGAATATTATCACTGATTATCTCCTATCATCCATTTTTGGTATATATCTGATTCTTATGAGAAATTATTGTTTCAGCCCCATACATGTGAATTTGTGGCCAGCCAATCGAGTACAATCCACCTTTAACATATGCTTTTAATTGTTTATGTTTTTAATGCTGTACATTCAAGTATAATTGATTTTAAAGTTGTTGTCCTTCCATGAACTGGTTGCTTTCAGCTCTGGTTCCAAATCCTTTTTATCCCGAGGCATTCCCCTTTTGTTCCAGCTGCGGTGAATCACTAATTAACTGAGCTAGATATAAACCTTGTAGAGTCCACGGCTCTCCAGCACCTGAGGAAAGAGCGCGCCGGGTACATCGACCCCGCGCATGCTCAGAAACGCGTCGTGCCTGCCGTTCCTTTGCTGTTTGAACTCACCACCCCTGGTGACGGGAGAGCGTCCATCCATCCACGGAACCTTACAGCCGTCGGTCACTTCCATCTGACCGCTCATCGTACACTGAGGCGGGAGGCTGCCGGCTTTATTTCCTCCCATTAAACATCTACTCAGCCACGGACGGCGCTTTGGATTGGACATCACCACCTCCCTCCCCCCAGAGGATGCTTTAAAGATCTGATGATGTTACACAGCTTGACTTTCACTTATGTCTTGTGAGTTACTACACACATTGCTTCTTATGTATTATTAAACTGTCTACACTTAGAGCGCTTCTCCTTTTTGTTTTTTTTTTTTTACCAAACTTGCACAGTCCTACCTGTTTCTACACGGAAGAACAAGCTGTTGTCTACTCAGTGAATCTGAATGGAAGTGACTTTTATTATTATTATTATTATTATTATTATTAGGCCCCTTTCATATGTTCGGACCGTTTGTTTCATCGGTTGTCACATTTATCCAAAAGAAAAAAGGATGAAGTTTTCATCTGTTGTTTACATCCGCCAGCTAGAGTCTTTAGCTACTTAAGCCCCGGAAGATTTTACCCCCTTCCTGACCAGGCCCTATTTTGCGATTCGGCACTGCTTGACTTTAACAGACAATTGCACGGTCGTGCGAAGCTGTACCTAAACTAATTTGACGTCCTTTTTTTCCCACAAACAGAGCTTTCTTTTGGTGGTATTTGATCACCTGTGCAATTTTTTTGATCATGCGCTATAAACAAAAAAGCGCGACAATTTTGCAAAAATAACAATATTTTTCACATTTTTTTTTAATATGAAATTCCCAAAAAAAAATGTAAAAATCAAAATTTTTTTACATTTTAGGCCAATTTTTCTGCTACATATGTTTGGTAAAAAAAAATCACAATAAGCGTATTTTGATTGGTTTGCGCAAAAGTTATTGCGTTTACTAACTAAGGGAAAGATTTTTGTCATTTTTATTGTTGTTTTTTTTTTTAACGAGTAATGGCGACGATCTGCGATTTTTTTTTTTTTTTTTGCGTGACTGCGACATTGCGGCGGACAGATCGGACCCTTGACTGACATTTTTGACACTTTTGTGGGTACCAGTGACATTACTACAGTAATCAGTGCTATACATATGCACTGTTACTGTAAAAATGACACTGGCAGGGAAGGGGTTAACTATTGGAGAAGGAGGGGTTAAATGTGTCCCTAGGGGCCTGCTTCTAACTGTTATGGGATGTGGCTGTTTGTGTAACTACAGAGATATAGGATCCTACATAGCCGCACCGTATGATCTCTGTACTTACACAAGGGAGAATGACAGGCGGCTTTGTTTACATTAGCCGCTTGCCTTTCTCCCTCTGTACCTATCGCAAGTGACCGGCGGACATCGAGTCCGCCGGTCACACGCGCGGGGATCACAGTGAACGAGCGGGGGCGGGAGCGCGCCTCCGGCGGCGCGCGCTCGCCCCCTATTGGCTCGCAGGCGAGTGACGTACCCATACTTTGCCTGCACGGGGCTGACCGCCACAGTATATGTACTTGTGGCGGTCGGCAAGTGGTTAACCACTTGAGTCCCGGAGCTATTTTTTCATGCAAAAACGGACCATTTTTTCATTTACATCCAGTTTTTGTCCGATACTTTTTTTTTTTTAAGGGTAGAAAAATAGGGCTTTGATTTGTTCCAAAAAACGGATGTTGACTGATGCGGATTTAAATGGATGATTATCCGCTTACATCAATTTTTCCATAGAGATGCATTGAGGTTCGCTTTGAGGTTCGCTTTTCATCAGTCAATGGATGGATGAAAAACAGACAAACAAGCCGCATATGTGAAATTGGCCTTATTCAGCTGAAGCTCTTACAGTGTTCTTATGAGGAACATGCAGGGTCTGCATTCCTTTTAGAAGTGATTAGCCCTTTCGGAGCATCTCCACAAAAAAAATCAAATTTTTGTTGCAGAGGGTGCCAATAGTATGACTTGAATCTTAGTGCAGACTTCTGGAAAAATCAGTGAACCAATCAAACAAGCGAGATTTACATTTCTGGGGATGTTCTGGATATAAGTGGTGTATGTAACGCCACCAGGTTGCCCTAAAGCATTGAATGGTACAGAAAATTACAGAGCTGCAGATTGAAAAGGAGAGCTAATTTTTAATAACATTCAGTTACAATATGGCTTGTGTAGTTATTGTTTATGCTATATTATATTTTTTTTTTATTTGTCATTTTTTGCCCCCACAAAAGTAGAGTTAACCCTTCAATGCTTTATTTGGGTGAGGCAAACTACCATTATGTGGCGGTTTTGTACTGGGAAGGGAGCTGGGCCAAGTCATTACCATTTGATCACATTTCTCAGTACATCCATGTGTTCTGTGTTTGCAGAAAATTACCTGGCCAATGTGTTTTCTGATATAGTAATTGGTGGTGCAGTTGTTTACGCATGAACTGTGTGAACTCGCCTGTGGCTGCTGTGCGTGCAGGCGTGGAATTGGGCAGAAACTTTTTTTCATCTTCTCTATTTCAGACCAATATGAGACATCTTGACTGTGCTGTGTATTCTCTAATCCCTGCTGGATCGACATGGTTATTTTTATTTATATGTCTCTTTTTTTTTTTTTTTTCCCCTTCCTGCAGCACGGGGCTTCACAGGAGGATTTCATTAGAGGGAGCCAAGAGAGAAATGTCAAAGATGTTATATTTGATATTGCCAGTCAGGCTTATGTACACCTGGAGCATGTAAGTATGTAGTTATTTCATGATAAAAGGATGATATGCTAGCAGGGCACAGTACTGTTCATTTTTATGCTACGTTTGTAGATCAACCCCTGGTCTGGTCACATATAGAAAGGTTATGTGTGGATCCAACAGAAATTCTTCTGTTTCTGGGCATGGAAATGTGTATCTTTTTGATGAAGGCTAGTTTGTTGAATTTTCCAATGATTCCTTATATTAAAGTCTCCTTGCTGGAATTCTTGGTCCTACTGCTATTTGCTTTGTAGTCTCATAAGTTTCTATGCTGCCTTTGTATGATCAGTATTGTAGAATGAGTGGCCCAACAGAGTCCATGACTGTTATAAAATGTATCCGAGTAACTGCAAATGGAGACAGCTCAATCAGCTGGCTATCAGGACTAACTGACTTGAAATGCTGTTTATTATTACTACTACAAAGCAGATTGCGCCATTTATATACTGTAAGTATCCCTTCCTCCCATTATTTATATACACCAGTCGGCCATACCATTATGACCACTGACAGGTAAAGTGAACGACTTTTGATTTTATTATTACAGTGGCAGCTGAAAGTGGACAGACATATGAGGCAGCAAGTGAACATGTTGTCTCTGAAATTGATGTGTTAAAAGCATAGAAAATGGGCAAGCGTAAGGATTTCAGTGACACTGACTAAGGCCTCATTGTAATGGCTGACCCAGACGACTGGGTCAGAGCAACTCCAAAACTGCGGCTCTTGTAGGATATTTCTGGTCTGCAGTAGTCGGCATCTACTAAACCGCTCCAAGGAAGGAAAGTCAGCAAACAGACAACAGGATTATGGGTGGCTAAGCCTCATTGATGCATGTGGGGAACAAAGGCTGGCCCATGTATTCTGATCCAATAGAAGAGCTACTTTGGCTCAAATTGCTGAAAATGTTAATGCTCGTTCAGATAGAAAGGTGTCCGAATACACAGTGCATCACAGTTTATTGCATATCTGCAGATTGGTCAGGGTGCCCAAGCTTAACCCTTCTCCACAGTCAAAAGCACCTACAATAGCCATGTGAGCATCAGAACTGAACCATGGAGCAATGTAAGAAGGTGCCCTTGTCTGATGAATTTAACTACTTCCATACTGTCTATTCTGGCACTCCTCTCCTACATGTAAAAATAATCTTTTTTTTTTTTTTTTGCTAGAAAATTACTCAAAATCCCCAAACATTTCTCTATGTTTTTTTTTTTTTTTTTAGCAGAGAGGCCCTATGGAATACAATGGCGGTCATTGCATCTTTTTATGTCACACAGTATTTGCACAGCAATTTTTCATGAATAAAAAAAAAACACTTAAATTAGCCCAATTGTTTTCTATTAAGTGAAAGATGATGATACGCTGAGTAAATAGATACCTCACATGTCATGCTTTAAAATTGCGCACACCTGTGGAATGGCGCTAAATTTCGGTATTTAAAAATCTCCATAGGTGACGCTTTAAAATGTTTTACTGGTTACCAGTTTAGAGTTACAGAGGAGGTCCTGGGCTAGAACTGTTGCTCTCACTCTAATGTTCGCAGCAATACCTCATGTGTGATTTGAACGCCGTTTACATATATGGACGCGACGTATGTATGCGTTCACTTCTGCAAGCAAACACACGGGGACTGTGGCGCTTTTTTATTTTTTTTTTTTATTTTTTTTATTTTTACACTTTCCCTTTTTTTATTTTTTTTCCACTTTTATTCTTTTTTCAAGGAATGTACACATCCCTTGTAATAGGAATAGGGCATGACAGATCCTCTTTATGGATAGATGTGGGGTCTAGAAGAACCCACATCTCTCCTCTAGGCAGGAAAGACTGAGATCGAAAAAAAAAAACACATATCTCAACCTTTCTAAACCAAGTACACGGCAGTACTTACAACTGCCAGTGTGGACGTGACGTCATAACGTCATGCCTGGGCCTCCGAGAGTCATGGAGACTGTCGGGAACCATGTGGTCCTCTGTATTCTCTATGGGGAACTTTCCCTGCTGACGGATTCCTTCCCCTGGATCGCCAATCACACGGGCAAGCTGGTAGAAGCACCGAAGGGCAGCGGGGGGGGGAGGCCTCCCCTCCCGCCGCCTGTAAAAACGATTAAGCGGCTGAACTGCTTTTACAATCCAAAAACCATACTTATGACAGAATTATATTATGGATGGATCCTAACTTCATTCCAAAAAGAAACATTCTGTTTCACATAGAATAGGAAATAGTCTTACCCTACTACACTAAACTGGCAGCTTACAAAGAAAAGCAACTTTATGTGCTTGATGTAATGAGATGTGTTCTTCTCTACCTTAACTGCACCAAATCATGTGGCATATTTACAACAATTTACTGTTTTTTAAATTGGGGCAAGATTAAGGGCAGGAAAGCCACCAGGTCAGTAATAGCAAGATAGTCAAAAACTATTTCTATACAGTAGCTTACGCTTTGCAACGTAAACCTGTTCCACCTAATCTTTCCGCCCACTCAACCAGGGCCATGTCACTTTCTTGGCAGAGGTAGTGCCACTGGATCTAATATGCCAGCTCTATAGACTGGACCAGAAGACACAGATCAGGGGTTTGGTCATGTAGTGTTGTCAATAGCTTCCTACCCTTAGGGTAATATCTGTTTAGCTCTATTGCTTTGTGCATTCATGGAGCAAAGGAGGAAAACTGGAGCTGCAATCATTGGTAATGCTGTTTCTATGAATCTACGGCACAACTCACAGCTTACCTCTCATGTCTCTGCCTTACCTTCCTGTATTCTGTTATATATTTATGTGCTGATGCTCATGGGGAGGAGTCTAAAATGTATAACCTCTCTGTTGCTTTTAGTTGTACGGATCCTTCCATTCTTCTTTCTCGCGCGCTCTCTCGCTTTCTCTCTCATGTTGTGCTCCCCTGGATCCAAGAAGTCTATTGCATGCAAAGTCTCAGTTACAGGTGCTATGGTGAACCACTGTGATGCCATCAAATACAGCAAAATGCCACAAACCACTATTTTAAAGACACAAGAGCAATATTTATTTATCATGGACAGACAAAGTGCCAAGTTTCTGGGCCACTATTGCCTCAGGAAAGGGGTCCTTAAAGTGGTATTAAAGGTTCAGCTTTTTACTACTTCAATACGGTCCACTTTTACCCCCTGCCCAGGCCGATTTTCAGCTTTCAGTGCTGTCACATTTTGAATGACAATTGCGCGGTCATACAACACTGTACCCATCAGAAATTTTTTTTTTTTCACGGAAATAGAGCCCTGTTTTGGTGGTACTTAACCACCTCCCACCCGGCCATAGTATATATACGGCCGGGCGGGAGTCTCGTCCTTCTGAATGGATGTTCCGGAACGTCCTTCAGAAGGAGAGAGATCGCGCCGCCGCGGGCACGCCCAGCGGCGCGATCTCGATGTGCCTGTGTCCCTCGGACACAGAGCGACATCATTCGGCAGGAGGGCCCTGTGATTGGCCCTCCTGATCACATGACGGCTGTGTCCAATCACAGCCGTCATGTAATGTAAATAGAGCCGTTGTAACGGCTTCGATCTCTTCTCCTCACTGACAGATCCTGTCAGTGAGGAGAAGATCAGAGGATCGGTGCTGCTGCGGGGGTGATCAGTGAGTATTTCTAATTACTCACTGATCACAGGGGGGGTCTGTGCTGGTAATCAGAACATTGATTACCAGTGCAGCCCTGGGGGGGAGGGGTGCCACTAAGCCACCAGGGATGACCACCCATGACCACCAGGGATGCCCACTATGGCCACCAGGGATGGCAAGCAGGGCTCAGAGAGCCCCCCAGTGCCCTCCCTATCAGTGTTGCCCACCAATGGCATCTATCAGTGCTGCCCACCAGTGCCATTATTGCCATCTATCAGTGCCGCCTACAAGTGCCCATTATTGCCCACCAGTGCTGCCTATCAGTGCCCATCAGTGCCCCCCATCAGTGCCGATCAGTGCCACCCATCAGTGCCGATCATTGCTGCCCAACAGTGCCACCCATCAGTGCCCATCAGTGCCCATCAGTGCTGCCTATCGGTGCCCATCAGCGCTGCCTATCAGTGCCCACCAATGCTGCATATCAGTGCTATCAGTGCCACATATCAGTGCCCATCAGTGCTGCATATCAGTGCTACCTATCAGTGCCCATCAGTGCTGCATATCAGTGCCACCCCATCAGTGCCACCCCATCAGTGTCTCCTCATCAGTGCCTGTCAGTGCGGCATCATCAGTGCTCATCAGTGCAGGAAAAAACATTTCTCTATCGCTCATTGACAGACGTAGTCTTCTTGATTCTCAAGAGCTGGGTTATGTTGTCTCCGCAGGAGTAGGACTAGGCAGAAAGACAAAACGTTCTGGCTCCACCTTAGGGGCAGTCCCTGAGGGTATATCCTCCCTCTCTCTGCTACAGGGAATCAGTTTTTTTCTGTCTAGTCAGGAGTAAGGACCTAAGTTCCTTGCTGGGATCTTTTGGGTCCTGGCAAGATTTTTTCTTTAAAAAAAAAAAAGATTTTTTTTTTAGGCAGTTTTTCTCCAGTGTTTTTTTCCTGTGAGATCTTCAAGCAAATACGCCGGACTGGGCGACACTTGTGGTCACCCCAGCCAGCCTACGAGCGCACGCAGACCATTGCATTGCACTTGGTCGGCCGCGACACATTCAAGTAAGTATGCGGGGCCGGGCGACGGGCTGGGTGTTGAGATCCAGTGGTCACCCCGGTTTCTGCCTACGAGCGCGTGCAGACCAGAGCTCCGCGCTGGGTCGGCCGCGACGGAGTCCCAGTGGAGGGACTGACCTTGCGAGTTAAAAGTCTCGCTTGGACGCCAGGAACCAGAGAGTCGAGGCGTCCGGAGTGGTCCACAACCCCCCACCCCGGTGGAGAGGGTATTGTGAAGAGAGGGTGCCTGTCGGTTCGGTATGGTGAGTAAACGTTCCCTTTTTTCCTCGTTATGAGGCAGTATGAATTATGGGCCCCTCCATACATGGTCAGTATATATCTGACACTAAAAGTCCCCCTTGTAAATACAGTATGTGTTTGGTGGGAAGTGGACTTGGTTTGAGAGCTAACACTCTACCCAGCAGACTGTAGCATTACAACAGACATTGGAGGTATAATCCTACCTTAATTGTAGTGTATCTCCTGCAGATCAATAAATCGCCACTTAGCAGAGATGCAGGTGGATGTGCTGGGAAAAACGATTTTGGCGGTCCGCCGCCATTTTGCCGTAGACCAGGTGCATGTATGTCCTCAGGTCACGCCGGCCGCCATGTTTTCGGAGTCTATTGTCTCTTGTATGGAGGCGGCCATGTTTCATGAGCCCAGCTACCTCGTGGAGAGCTGGGAACGCCGGAAGGCGTACACAGGGGGCGGAGCCACGTCCTTCTACCCGGGAAAAAGCAACAGCTCCTTCCAGTCTGTAAAAGACAGATGCTGACTGCAGTTGGTTGGAAACTTCACTGCATCGGTTGGTGAGCCTTGGGGGTCCCTCTCTCTCTCTGTGGGGATCGAGAAGCAGGTACTCTGAGGGGCGCTATTGCGCTAGGGGGAGACACATAAAAAAAAAAAAAAAAAGAGAGGTATTTTTTGTTTTTTGATTTAAAAAAAAAAAAGAAAAAATTTTTTTTGTTTTTTCTGGCAAAGGTGTCCTGAATTAACATGGACCCTGCCACTCATGTATCTCCTCCGGATCCCCTCGAGGGGTCTGCAGGATCCTCCAGCACCCCACTGACGATTGAATCATTGTCAGCTATTATGGAAACTTTTGTGTCCCGGGTGGAAGTGGCTTGTCAGGGACAGGGCGCAAGAAAGCGACCCCCGCTTATTATCTGAAACCTCGGATTCAGGCTCTGAGCCTATTTCTGCAGTTGCAGGTACTTCATCTGGGATTGGTGTCTCGTGTACTGTCTCTTCAGACAGTGAGGAGGATGTTTCGGCATCAGCCATAGCCAGAGAGGAAGCGTTGGTAAACGCACTCATTGTATCTGTTCAAGAAACCTTAAGATTACAGGGTATTCCGTCGGAAATAGCTGAAACTGAAATCCCTTTTGGGACTAAAAAAACGCATCAAAGTGGCGAAGGTTTTTCCATTGCCCAAATGTTTTGGCAATCCAATCGAAGAAGAATGGCGTCTGCCAAAACGCACTTCTGCTATTTCTAAATGCATTAACAGGCGTTATCCGTTTGAGGAAACCCTCCTTAAGAAATGGACAGAACCACCTGTGGTGGATTCACCAATTGCTAGATTGAATAAAGCCACGGTTATTCCTCTAGAAGACGCTCCGTCTTTTAAAGATCCAGTGGATCGCAAGATAGAAGCTATGTCTCGCACCATGTTTACCTTGATTGGATCAGCTTTCAGACCAATAATTGCTATTGGTCTGGTTTCGCAGACTCTAACTGAATGGACCAAGTGGTTACGCCGGGACTTAGAAGAGGTCCCTCAGGCGGTATCAGATTTGTTGGAACAAATGATACAGGGGTTACAGTTTGTGTGTGATGCGGCGTTAGACGCCACTCCATTATTGGTGCGAGCATCAGTCTCAGCAGTGGTTCTCAGGCGTACACTGTGGCTAAAAGGTTGGTTAGCCGACCAAGGTTCCAAAAAAGCATTAGCTAATATCCCCTTTTTAGGAGAGCGTCTATTTGGAGCCAACTTAGATGAGATCATTAAGGATCTCACGGGTGGAAAGAGCACCTTTTTACCGCAAAATGTTAAGGGTAAAGGAACTCGTCAAAGACGAGGGCCTTCTTTTTCTGCTCACAAAAAGTTTTTTCGTCCCGCGGGTGAAAAAATTAAGTCCTCCAAAGCTCCTTCAGGAGGCTTCAGGGGACGTTGGTCGGGCAAGCAAAAGCCCGCCCCCTCCAGACCTGAAGATAAATCGTCCAAAGCCTGAAGGTGCGCCCCCACCCATAACTGGGGTGGGGGGACGTCTTTGCCGGTTCCCGGATCCATGGCTTTCCAGAATCCCGGACAAGTGGGTTTGCGAAGTCATAAGGTCAGGGTACAAGATCGAGTTTCGATCTCTCCCACCGGCGCGATTCTTCCCTTCCAATATTCGACTATCCCCGGATCGTTTAGAAGATCTGCGGAGAGCAGTCACGGATTTACTACAACAAGGAGTGGTAGTCCACGTTCCTTGGACAGAACGTTTTCAGGGGTTTTATTCAAACCTATTTACAATACCCAGGAAAGAGGGCAAAGTGCGTCCAATTCTGGACTTAAGGGCACTCAATTCTTTTGTCAACATAAGAAAATTCAGAATGGAGTCCATTCGCACAGTAGCGGCCTCCCTGCATCCAGGGGATGTCCTAGCGTCCATAGACATCAGGGACGCATATCTTCACATTCCCATTTTCGCAGGACATCAGCGGTTTCTATGCTTTTCCGTAGAAGAGAACCACTATCAGTTTGTGGCGTTACCTTTCGGTCTCGCCACGGCTCCTCGGGTCTTCACGAAGGTGTTGGCCCCAATGTTGGCACTACTGCGCCAAAGAGGCATATCGATTCTAGGTTACCTAGACGATCTTCTGCTTCATGCAGAGTCTCCTCAGACCCTGCTACAAAACATAGAAATTACTATAATTTCTTTACAAGAATTCGGGTGGCTGGTGAACCAGCAAAAGTCATTTCTGGTTCCCACCCAGAGGCTCGAATATCTGGGTCTAATTCTAGACACACTCAGGACAAGAGTTTTTCTTCCGGTAGGGAAACTCCGGAAGATTCAATCAGCAGTCCAGTTGTTACTATCCAACAGCTGGTCTTCTCTTCGAACTTGCATGAGGGTTCTGGGGTTGATGGTGGCTTCCTTCGAAGCAGTCCCATTTGCCCAGTCCCATACCCGAATTCTTCAGCAAGAGATTCTTCTCAGATGGAATCGGAATCCGGAATCCCTGGACAATCAGATCCGATTGAGCAAACAGACCAGAGAGTCTCTGGTCTGGTGGCTTCGGTCTCCGATGCTCAGCCAGGGAAAGTCATTTCTGCCAATATATTGGACGATAGTGACCACGGATGCCAGTCTATCCGGATGGGGAGGAATTCTCGGTCAGTTATCTGTCCAGGGACTTTGGTCCCTGGAAGAATCCAAGTTGCCGATAAATGTATTGGAACTGAGAGCGATCAGACTTTGTCTGATTCACTGGACCGAGCAGCTCCAGGGCAGCCCGGTTCGGATCCAGTCGGACAATGCCACGGCCGTGGCTTATGTCAATCACCAGGGGGGCACCAAGAGTGTCCGAGCGGCCAAAGAAGTGGCTTGCATTCTTCGCTGGGCGGAACGATTTGTTCCAGCTATCTCTGCGGTGTTCATTCCGGGGGTGGAGAATTGGCAGGCAGATTATCTCAGCCGTCAGACTCTGGATCAGGGGGAATGGTCCCTCCATCCAGAAGTTTTCCACCAGTTGTGCCTACGGTGGCTATCAAGGGTCAGGTCTCAGCATTAGCTATCTTCTTTCAGAAGCCTTTGGCTACTCATTCCTTGGTGCGGAATTTCCTCCAGGGGGTGCGACATCTGGCTCCGCCAGTGCGCGCGCCGTTACCACCCTGGGATCTTAATTTAGTATTGTCGGTTCTTCAGAAACCTCCCTTTGAAGATATTAGGGAGATTCCTCTACCTACGTTGTCCCAGAAGGTGGCTTTCTTGGTGGCTATCACTTCTGCACGCAGGGTGTCAGAACTGGCCGCATTATCTTGTCATTCCCCATATCTGGTGGTTCATAGAGATAAGGTGGTTCTTCGTCCGAATCCATCCTTCCTACCAAAAGTGGTTTCAGAATTTCATCTGAATGAAGAAATTGTATTACCTTCCCTGTGTCCTAAGCCCAGTCATCCTCGGGAGTTTGCTTTTCACTCCTTGGATGTGGTCCGGGCGATCAGGGTATACTTGAAAACGACAGACTCGTTTCGCAAGACGGATTCACTTTTTGTGATCCCGGATGGACCCAAAAAGGGGTTGCCTGCATCTGCCGCGACTATTTCCAAATGGATCAGACAGACGGTGGTACAGGCTTATTCTATTAAGGGTCGGGAGCCCCCGTTCCCTGTTAAGGCGCACTCCACTCGGGCGCTTAGTGCGTCATGGGCCTTTCGCCATCAGGCGTCAGTGGTCCAGGTGTGCAAGGCGGCTACCTGGTCATCGGTGCATACCTTTACAAAACATTATAAAGTTGATGTAATGGCATCATCTGATGCCGCGTTTGGCCGCAAGGTTTTGCAGGCTGCCATTTGAGGAGACCAGTGGTCTGCCTCGAGGGTTTTTTTCCGTTGGAAATTTTTCATTTAAGTCTCATTCTTTGTTTATAATGAGCCTTTTAAACTTCTAGTTTGGCACCGGTTGGGCCTTCTAGATTGGATTTTGATTTTTGTCAATCCCACTCCTCATTTGTGGCACTGCTTCTGGATGTCCCAGCTCTTGAGAATCAAGAAGACTACGTCTGTCAATGAGTGATAGAGAAAATCGGATTTTTGTAAGATCTTACCGTAAAATCCTTTTCTCTTAAGCTCATTGACAGACGTGGTACCCGCCCCTCTATCATTGAGTTGGGTTGGGTTAAATTCTCTGTTACTGCTTTAGAACAGAACTGATTCCCTGTAGCAGAGAGAGGGAGGATATACCCTCAGGGACTGCCCCTAAGGTGGAGCCAGAACGTTTTGTCTTTCTGCCTAGTCCTACTCCTGCGGAGACAACATAACCCAGCTCTTGAGAATCAAGAAGACTACGTCTGTCAATGAGCTTAAGAGAAAAGGATTTTACTGTAAGATCTTACAAAAATCCGATTATCTATTTACAAAATTTTATAACCTAAACAAAAAAACTTTTTTTTTTTTTTCAAACTTTTCAGTATTTTTTTATTTGTGCACCAAAAAAGAAAAAACCTGACGGTGATCAAATACCACCAAAAGAAAGCTCTATTTGTGGGGAAAAAATGACACAAATTTGGTTTAGGTACAGCGTTGCATGACCGCGCAATTGTCATTCAAATTGCAACAGCGCTAAAAGCTGAAAATTGGTCTGGGAAGGAAGGGGGTTTAAGTGCCCTGTATTGAGGTGGTTAATCACCACTGGCTTTTTTTTTTTTTTTTGCTAAATAAAGAAAGAAGACGGAAAATTTTGAAAACAAAATGTGTTTTTGTTCGTTTCTGTTATAAAATTTTGCAAATAAATAATCTTTCTTCATAAATTTAGGCCAAAATGTATTCTGCTACATTTATTTGGTGAAAATAACCCAAATCAGCGTTTTATTTAGCCTGTAGAAAAGTTAGTCCACAAACCATGGTATATGCTGTGTATCTAAAAATTGATTAATCCTGAGGTACTGACACCCTAGCTCATTTCATGAGGGCCCAAAACCCTAGGACAGTACAAATACCCCCAAATTACCCCTTTTTGGAAATTGACAGTCCGAGATATTTAGTAAGAGGCATGGCGAGTTTTTTGACACAGTATGTAAAAAAATATATATATTTTCCAAATAATTGTCACCAGTGCAGTACAGTGTTATCATATAACTCATGTGGCGATGATCAGGGACACTGGTGACCGTATGGAAAAGCACACACAAAAAAATGTACGTGGTGCAGATGGGCTGTAATTGGCCCTGTTTGTACCATGTGATAACTGTGACCAATCACAGCTAGCAACACAATTGTATACAATGGATGGCATGAAAGAGAGCCATCCATTGTTTACAATTGTCATGTGATCTGCTGTGATTGGTCACAGCGATCACATGACGCTGGCAGCGGGTCGGTACAGTCATCAGTCATCGTCTGTGTCCGGTGGACAAGAGGGGTGACAGCTCACGCCGCAGCTTGGCCTTTTGGGAGGATGTCATATGACGCCCTTCCAGAACTATAATGCTCCCACCCAGCCTATAGTAGAATAACAGCCGGGTGGTAGTACCATTGTTCTTGGAGGACATCATAGGATGCCCTCCCAAAACGTGGGGCCATGCAGCAACATGATCCGTCACCAGCCGTGTCCACCAAACACAGCAGATGACTGATCCCTCTACCGAGAAGATTTAAAAAAAAAAAACAAACCAGACTAATTATGTAACCTGCTCTTTGCAGTGGCTTTGCACAAAGCAGCCCTGATCCAGCGCTCCGGGCTCCTCCCACTGGACCAGTGCCCCCAATAGCAAGCTGCTTCCTATGGGGGTACAAGTGCATGCTTGCTCCCGAACCCTGCTCTATATGTCCATAAGACACATAGAGCCGCAGCTCTGTTCCACCCCCCACTCTTTCCTTATTGGCTCACTGTTTGTGGTTGACAGCAGTGGGAGCCAATGAGGAGATGGAGTCCCAGGACGGCCGACGCTGGATCAAGAGGGAGCTCAGGTAAGTATTTGGAGGGGAGGGGGCTGTGGGGGGAGCAGCATACAAAAGGGTTTTTACCATCATGCATGGAATGCATGAAGGTAAAAAACCTGCAGCTTTTACAACCACTTAAATGGCCCCAAAATGCTGTGCTTTGTCTGACAAAAGTCCCTTTTTTATATTTGAAATGCTGTGTATGTGAGATTTTGCTGTCATGGAGAAAGCACCACTAATGAATGAAACTTGGAAACACATTTCACATGTATCTTCTTGACTTTCATGATATACATACGTTCAGCCTAATAAACACATCGCAGTATGTTGGCCAGAGTATGTTCTTATCAAAGTAGCTGTAAAGGACAGCTGTCTGCTTGCCAAGTTTATCTCTTATCTCCTTAGCTTGCTGTCTGTGTTATGATAATTCTTGCCTTATATCACCTAGAAGGGGTGTATTTACCTTGCACGGCCACCTTATATAACTGATAATGGCTTTGGCCTTCTCTAAAGTGCTCACAGTCATGTTTTACTATCTATTAACATTTACACATCTTCCATTCAGACCATTAGAAATAATTCAGCTACTTACTGAGATAGAACAAGAACCGCTTACATTCTCTAATGGAAATCTGTAAATCCCTATTTGATGTAGTATTACTTGCCTCAAATAGCCCCCTTAGCAGATAGTAGCAGTGCACACTGCCTGCTAATGATTGAAGTTCTCAATAGACTGAAATCTGGTTTCAAAAATATAATTGCTCTCTTAGGGCTGCAGTGCGAGATTTAAAGCGTAACTCCACTTTTGTTGAGGAAAAAAAAAAAAAACATTCCCCTCTGGGTGATCTCTGTACATTACAAGGATTTTAACCACTTCCCCACTGCTCACTGTGCTGCTACTGCGGCACAGTGGCTCGTTATCGTCTGGCGACGTAGGTCTACATCACCAGACATTCCCCCTCTCTCGGCGGCGCGCTCCCGCTGTTTTCAGTCACAGCGGGAGTCGGGCCAGGGGAGGAGCGGCGGCGATCGCCGCTGCTCTTCCCCGATCGCCGGAGAATCTAGTTTGGATCTCCTAAGTGACAAGGAGTGACAGTTTGCAGTGTTCAGCATAGCTGAACATGCGATCTGTCCTTGTGTCACTACACCAGGCATACATTAACCCCTCCCTCTCCAATAAAATCAACCCCTTCCCTGCCAGTGTCATTTTTACAGTAACAATGTATATATATAGCACTGATTACTGCAGTAATGTCACTGGTACCCCCAAAAGTGTCAAAAATGTCAGTCAAGGGTCCGATCTGTCCGCCGCAATGTCGCAGTCCCACAAAAAAAAACCCAGATCGACGCCATTACGCGTTAAAAAAAACAAAAACCCCAAAAATGACAGAAATCTTTCCCTTTGTTAGTAAACGCAATAACTTTTGCGCAAACCAATCAAAATACGCTTATTGTGATTTTTTTTTACCAAACATAGGTAGCAGAAAACAAATTGGCCAAAAATTTTAAAAAAATTTGATTTTTAAATTTTTTTGGGGGGAACTTCATATAAAAAAATGTTAAAAATATTGTTATTTTTCAAAATAAACGCTATTTTTTTGTTTATAGCGCAAAAAGTAAAAATCGCACAGGTGATCAAATACCACCAAAAGAAAGCTCTGTTTGTGGGAAAAAAAGGACGTAAATTTTGTTTGGGTACGGCGTCGCACGACCGCGCAGTTGTCAGTTAAATTCGCACAGCGCCGAATCGCAAAAAGTGGCCCAGACGTAGGACAGCAAAATCCTCCGGTGGTTAACAAACTTTGTTGCCATTCCTACCTTTTGTTACTCTGAAGAAATCACTGTTTGTTCCTCTGTTCTGAGAGGTTCTAATGGGAGTGGTTACATAATTATCTTTCAGCTGTGGCAGCTGCAGGGCTCTAATGAGGAAATCTGCTGGGTCTGCATCCCCTTAAACGTGTTCCTATTGGGGGTATCTCAACAAAAATTACATTTTTGTTGCAGGGGATGTCAGAAATCTGACTTGTATCTTAGGCAGACTTCTGGGAAAATTGGTGAGCCAATCACATAAGCAGGAAATTATGTTTCTGGGGTGTGGTCAGTATACATTCTGTGTACAGAACAGCTCCAGGTAGCCATATTGCATTGCAATTTCAGAAAATTACAACAGCTGCAGATTGAAAAGGAAAGGTTATTTTTAATAACATTCAATTACAATATGATTTGTGTCGCAATTGTATACGCCATATTGTTTTTTTCTTTATTTGCTGATTTTTTTTTTGTTTCCCTACGAAAGTGGAGTTACCCTTTAAATCTGAACTTCAAGCAAACAGCTAAACACACACATAAAAGACATATAGAAGAGTGATTGTACCTGCCAAAGGGTTAATTTTTCTGTCGGTCTGGGCCTGAGTTGAATACACATTCCTGTCTGGCATGGCAACAAATATGATTATTTTCTCAGCTGCAGTTAAGTAACACAGGTCTAGGCCCTCCCCCAGTTGAAAACATGAACAATTAAAAGTGAAGCAGTAGGCTGATGAGCTCATTCTCCTTTCTGCTCTCTCCTCCTATCGGCATGTTCGTAGTTGGTACATGATCACTGAAACGCAACTCAGTGGCTCCTTGTGCTGCTTCTCCCTCTCCCAGTCTGAGCTCTCCTGTGCCAGGGGCAGCAAGAGGCTCAAAACCAGTCACATTTAGGAACTTGCAGTGCTTCAAAAAATACATGTGTGTTGTGGTTTTTTTTTTTTTTTTATACCTGCCTGAAAAGCTGTTTCCTCTCTTCCTGTTAGAACTCGCTTCAAGTAACAGAGCTTTTAAAGACACCGCCATTTGCTTTCCTTGCCCAAATTTATTAAAGCATTTGCCTTACAGGGGTTTTCAGCAATTTTCTCTTTAGCAAAGAAATATGCATTCAGCCTCCTGGCTTGCACATACAGCACTGCAGTTTTGGCCCTCCACTTTAGGCCCTTGTCTGTCCCCTACAGACCGCTTTCTCACCAACTGCGGCCGTATATCTGGCAGCCCCTTTCTGCTCTGGTTCCTACCTCTCTCCTAGCCCTCCTGGACAAAGACCTTGTATCTGCCGGGCGGAGCCCAGAACCCTTGTCGGGTCATTCCTAAAAGCCCAGCACACATCTGTCCAATTAGTGTGCTGGTAGTTCTGAAAACCAGGACCCAGGACAAGAGATTTCATCCCACCCAGATTACTACGAAGTCTCCAAGTCAAAAAAAATGATTTTACTAAACAAGGAGGAAACTGAAAAGCTAATGCGATGCATACTAGCACATTATGCAAATTGTCCTACAGGTTTTTTTTTTCACAGGAGATACAACTGCTTTAACTTTAATTTCAGGTTTACTAGCTGTTGTGTGAGATGGCTTTACACTATTCCAATCCATAACATTGGTGAAAATTTACATCCCAGTGTGTCCATATTGTCTGTCTTCTAAAGATACAGATTAAAGCTAACTTTACACTAGTTGAATTTCAGTCGAAATGTTTAGTTTTTAGAACATTCATTCGACTTTCTAATCCTATCTTTCTCTATCGCTCATTGACAGACGTAGTCTTCTTGATTCTCAAGAGCTGGGTTATGTTGTCTCCGCAGGAGTAGGACTAGGCAGAAAGACAAAACGTTCTGGCTCCACCTTAGGGGCAGTCCCTGAGGGTATATCCTCCCTCTCTCTGCTACAGGGAATCAGTTTTTTTCTGTCTAGTCAGGAGTAAGGACCTAAGTTCCTTGCTGGGATCTTTTGGTCCTGGCAAGACTTTTTTCTTTAGAAAAAGAAATTTTTTAGGTAGTTTTTCTCCAGTGTTTTTCCTGTGAGATCTTCAAGCAAAAACGCCGGACTGGGCGACACTTGTGGTCACCCCAGCCGGCCTACGAGCGCGTGCAGACCATTGCATTGCGCTTGGTCGGCCGCGACACATTCAAGTAAGTATGCGGGGCCGGGCGACGGGCTGGATGTTGAGATCCAGTGGTCACCCCGGTTTCTGCCTACGAGCGCGTGCAGACCAGAGCTCCGCGCTGGGTCGGCCGCGACGGAGTCCCAATGGAGGGACTGACCTTGCGAGTTAAAAGTCTCGCTTGGACGCCAGGAACCAGAGAGTCGAGGCGTCCGGAGTGGTCCACAACCCCCCACCCCGGTGGAGAGGGTATTGTGAAGAGAGGGTGCCTGTCGGTTTGGTATGGTGAGTAAACGTTCCCTTTTTTCTTTCCTCGTTATGAGGCAGTATGAATTATGGGCCCCTCCATACATGGTCAGTATATATCTGATACTAAAAAGTCCCCCTTGTAAATACAGTATGTGTTTGTGGGAAGTGGACTTGGTTTGAGAGCTAACACTCTACCCAGCAGACTGTAACATTACAGCAGACATAGGAGGTATAATCCTACCTTATTTGTAGTGTATCTCCTGTAGATCCATATATCGCCACTTAGCAGAGATGCAGGTGGATGTGCTGGGAAAACGATTTCGGCGGTCCGCCGCCATTTTGCCGTAGACCAGTGCATGTATGTCCTCAGGTCACGCCGGCCGCCATGTTTTTGGAGTCTTATGTCTCTTCTATGGGGGCGGCCATGTTTCATGAGGCCAGCTACCTCGTGGAGAGCTGGGAACGCCGGAAGGCGTACACAGGGGGCGGAGCCACGTCCTTCTACCTGGGAAAAAGCAACAGCTCCTTCCAGTCTGTAAAAGACAGACGCTGACTGCAGTTGGTTGGAAACTTCACTGCATCGGTTGGTGAGCCTTGGGGGTCCCTCTCTCTCTCTGTGGGGATCGAGAAGCAGGTACTCTGAGGGGCGCTATTGCGCTAGGGGGAGACACACAAAAAAAAAAAAAAAAAAAAAAAGTTTTTTTGTTTTTGCTGGCAAAAGTGTCCTGAATTAACATGGACCCTGCCACTCATGTATCTCCTCCGGATCCCCTCGAGGGGTCTGCAGGATCCTCCAGCACCCCACTGACGATTGAATCATTGTCAGCTATTATGGAAACTTTTGTGTCCCGGGTGGAAGTGGCTTGTCAGGGACAGGGCTCAAGAAAGCGACCCCCGCCTAACCCTTTATTATCTGAAACTTCGGATTCAGACTCTGAGCCTATTTCTGCAGTTGCAGGTACTTCATCTGGGATTGGTGTCTCGGGTACTGTCTCTTCAGACAGCGAGGAGGATGTTTCGGCATCAGCCATAGCCAGAGAGGAAGCGTTAGTAAACGCACTCATTGTATCTGTTCAAGAGACCTTAAGGTTACAGGGTATTCCATCGGAAATAGCTGAAACTGAAATCCCTTTTGGGACTAAAAAACGCATCAAAGTGGCGAAGGTTTTTCCATTGCCCAAATGTTTTGGCAATCCAATCGAAGAAGAATGGCGTCTGCCAAAACGCACTTTTACTATTTCTAAACGCATTAACAGGCGTTATCCGTTTGAGGAAACCCTCATTAAGAAATGGACAGAACCACCTGTGGTGTATTCACCAATTGCTAGATTGAATAAAGCCACGGTTATTCCTCTAGAAGACGCTCCGTCTTTTAAAGATCCAGTGGATCGCAAGATAGAAGCTATGTCTCGCACCATGTTTTCCTTGATTGGATCAGCTTTCAGACCTATAATAGCTATTGGTCTGGTTTCGCAGGCTGTAACTGAATGGACCAAGTGGTTACGCCGGGACTTAGAAGAGGTCCCTCAGGCGGTATCAGATTTGTTGGAACAAATGATACAGGGGTTACAGTTTGTGTGTGATGCGGCGTTAGACGCCACTCCATTATTGGCGCGAGCATCAGTCTCAGCAGTGGTTCTCAGGCGTACACTGTGGCTAAAAGGTTGGTTAGCCGACCAAGGTTCCAAAAAAGCATTGGCTAATATCCCCTTTTTAGAAGAGCGTCTATTTGGAGCCAACTTAGATGAGATCATTAAGGATCTCACGGGTGGAAAGAGCACCTTTTTACCGCAAAATTTTAAAGGTAAAGGAACTCGTCAAAGACGAGGGCCTTCTTTTTCTGCTCACAAGAGGTTTTTTCGTCCCGCGGGTGAAAAAATTAAGTCCTCCAAAGCTCCTTCAGGAGGCGTCAGGGGTCGTTGGTCGGGCAAGCAAAAGCCCGCCCCCTCCAGACCTGAAGATAAACCGTCCAAAGCCTGAAGGTGCGCCCCCACCCATAACTGGGGTGGGGGGACGTCTTCGACGGTTCCCGGATCCATGGCTTTCCAGAATCCCGGACAAGTGGGTTTGCAATGTCATAAGGTCAGGGTACAAGATCGAGTTTCGATCTCTCCCACCGGCGCGATTCTTCCCTTCCAATACTCGACTATCCCCGGATCGTTTAGAAGATCTGCGGAGAGCAGTCACAGATTTACTACAACAAGGAGTGGTAGTCCACGTTCCTTGGACAGAACGGTTTCAAGGGTTTTATTCAAACCTATTTACAATACCCAGGAAAGAGTGCAAAGTGCGTCCAATTCTGGACTTAAGGGCACTCAATTCTTTTGTCAACATAAGAAGATTCAGAATGGAGTCCATTCGCACAGTAGCAGCCTTCCTGCATCCAGGGGATGTCCTAGCGTCCATAGACATCAAGGACGCATATCTTCACATTCCCATTTTCGCAGGACATCAGCGGTTTCTACGCTTTTCCGTAGAAGAGAACCACTATCAGTTTGTGGCGTTACCTTTCGGTCTCGCCACGGCTCCGCGGGTCTTCACGAAGGTGTTGGCCCCAATGTTGGCACTTCTGCGCCAAAGAGGCATATCGATTCTTGGTTACCTAGACGATCTTCTGCTTCATGCAGAGTCTCCTCAGACCTTGCTACAAAACATAGAAATTACTATGATTTCTTTACAGGAATTCGGGTGGCTGGTGAACCAGCAAAAGTCATTTCTGGTTCCCACCCAGAGGCTCGAATATCTGGGTCTAATTCTAGACACAGTCAGGACAAGAGTTTTCCTTCCGGTAGGGAAACTCCGAAAGATTCAATCAGCAGTCCAGTTGTTACTGTCCAACAGCTGGTCTTCCCTTCGGACTTGAGGGTTCTGGGGTTGATGGTGGCTTCCTTCGAAGCAGTCCCATTTGCCCAGTCCCATACCCGAATTCTTCAGCAAGAGATTCTTCTCAGATGGAATCGGAATCCGGAATCCCTGGACAATCAGATCCGATTGAGCAAACAGACCAGAGAGTCTCTGGTCTGGAGGCTTCGGTCTCCGATGCTCAGCCAGGGAAAGTCATTTCTGCCAATATATTGGACGATAGTGACCACGGATGCCAGTCTATCCGGATGGGGAGGAATTCTCGGTCAGTTATCTGTCCAGGGACTTTGGTCCCCGGAAGAATCCAGGTTGCCGATAAATGTATTGGAACTGAGAGCGATCAGACTTTGTCTGATTCACTGGACCGAGCAGCTCCAGGGCAGCCCGGTTCGGATCCAGTCGGACAATGCCACGGCCGTGGCTTATGTCAATCACCAGGGGGGCACCAAGAGTGCCCGAGCGGCCAAAGAAGTGGCTTGCATTCTTCGCTGGGCGGAACGATTTGTTCCAGCGATCTCTGCGGTGTTCATTCCGGGGGTGGAAAATTGGCAGGCAGATTATCTCAACCGTCAGACTCTGGATCAGGGGGAATGGTCTCTCCATCCAGACGTTTTCCACTAGTTGTGCCTACGGTGGGGCACCCCGGATGTGGATCTGTTGGCATCACGATTCAACAGGAAAGTTCAGAGATTCGTGGCTCGCTCCCGCGATCCTCTAGCAGAGACCGCAGACGCACTGATCGCCCCGTGGGGGCAATACCAGCTAATGTATGCCTTCCCTCCTCTCGCGTTACTGCCAAGACTTCTTCGTAGGATAGAGGAGGAAGGAATTCCAGTAATTCTGGTAGCTCCGGACTGGCCTCGTCGAGCTTGGTACGCCGACGTGGTCAGACTGGTGGCGGACGTCCCGTGGAGATTTCCTCTCAGGGAGGACCTACTGTCTCAGGGACCGATCTTCCATCCTGCTTTACGATCGCTGGCTTTAACGGCCTGGCTATTGAGACCCAGGTGCTGAAGGACAAAGGTTTGTCAGCTTCAGTTATTCCTACTCTAGTTGAAGCAAGGAAAGCGACTTCCAGAAAGATTTATCATCGTACATGGAAGTCCTACATTGCATGGTGTGAACCTCTGGGGTTCTGTCCACGGTCTTATTCGATTAGTCGAATATTAGCTTTTCTGCAACAAGGGGTTGAGCAGAAACTGGCCTTGAGTACTATCAAGGGTCAGGTCTCAGCATTAGCTATCTTTTTTCAGAAGCCTTTGGCTACTCATTCCTTGGTGCGGAATTTCATCCAGGGGGTGCGACATCTGGCTCCGCCAGTGCGTGCGCCGTTACCACCCTGGGATCTTAATTTAGTGTTGTCGGTTCTTCAGAAACCTCCCTTTGAAGATATTAGGGAGATTCCTCTACCTACGTTGTCCCAGAAGGTGGCCTTCTTGGTGGCTATTACTTCTGCACGCAGGGTGTCAGAACTGGCCGCATTATCTTGTCGTTCACCATATCTGGTGGTTCATAGAGATAAGGTGGTTCTTCGTCCGAATCCATCCTTCCTACCAAAAGTGGTTTCAGAATTTCATCTGAATGAAGAAATTGTGTTACCTTCCCTGTGTCCTAAGCCCAGTCATCCTCGGGAGTTTGCTTTACACTCCTTGGATGTGGTCCGGGCGATCAGGGTATATTTGAAAACGACAGACTCGTTTCGCAAGACGGATTCACTTTTTGTGATCCCGGATGGACCCAAAAAGGGGTTGCCTGCATCTGCCGCGACCATTTCCAGATGGATCAGACAGACGGTAGTACAGGCTTATTCTATTAAGGGTCGGGAGCCCCCGTTCCCTGTTAAGGCGCACTCCACTCGGGCGCTTAGTGCGTCATGGGCCTTTCGCCATCAGGCGTCAGTGGTCCAGGTGTGCAAGGCGGCTACCTGGTCGTCGGTGCATACCTTTACAAAACATTATAAAGTTGATGTAATGGCATCATCTGATGCCGTGTTTGGCCGCAAGGTTTTGCAGGCCGCCATTTGAGGAGACCAGTGGTCTGCCTCGAGGGTTTTTTTCCGTTGGAAATTTTTCTTTTGAGTCTCATTCTTTGTTTATAATGAGCCTTTAAAACTTCTAGTTTGGCACCGGTTGGGCCTTCTAGATTGGATTTGATTTTTGTCAATCCCACCCCTCATTTGTGGCACTGCTTCTGGATGTCCCAGCTCTTGAGAATCAAGAAGACTACGTCTGTCAATGAGCGATAGAGAAAAATGGATTTTTGTAAGATCTTACCGTAAAATCCTTTTCTCTTAAGCTCATTGACAGACGTAGTACACGCCCCTCTATCATTGAGTTGGGTTGGGTTAAATTCTCTGTTACTGCTTTAGAACAGAACTGATTCCCTGTAGCAGAGAGAGGGAGGATATACCCTCAGGGACTGCCCCTAAGGTGGAGCCAGAACGTTTTGTCTTTCTGCCTAGTCCTACTCCTGCGGAGACAACATAACCCAGCTCTTGAGAATCAAGAAGACTACGTCTGTCAATGAGCTTAAGAGAAAAGGATTTTACGGTAAGATCTTACAAAAATCCATTTTTCTATATTAAAGACCAGTCATGGCTGATCTCTCTCTCTCTCCCCTTGTGCATGGGGACTAGTCTTGTATCTGCCCCCCTGTAAAATTCAACTGTGGTCTCTCCCACATCTCTGCTCAGGCTATGTAGAGCTCAGTGATGATGTCACTTCTTCTTTTACAAGGTAAATCGATCAAAATAAATGATGGGAGAAAAAAGTCCCGTTAGGGAACCTCCTAAATTTTTAGACACAGTGCCTGGTACCACATCCTTTAAAATTGTATTAAAAAAGGCCCAAACTAGAAAATGGAGGACTTTAAAGGTACCACATATGTATAAAAAAATCAATATTTTATTTTACAAATGTTAAACATATGACACATAAAAAGACACAGTGTTGCATGTCAACATTATAAGTACATGAATTTGTATTGTATATAATCATTCATCATCACCGCCCCATTGGGCAATTGATTGCTTGCTGTAACTTCACCACGTTTCACGGGTTGTTGCCTGCTTCATCAGGAAGGTATCTACAGTCAAGCTCTCTAAAGATATAATGATTATCATTATAGAGCTTGACTGCAGATACCTTCCTAAAGAAACGTCATGGACCCGTGAAACGTGGTGAAGTTATAGCAAGCAATCCATTGCCCAATGGGGCGGTGATGATGAATGATTTTATACAATACAAATTCATGTACTTTGACATGCAACACTATGTCTTTTTATGTGTCATATACTCAGATGTATAGTAACTAAGTAGAACTACTTCACTACTGTACTTAAGTTCCGAAAGGCGGTATCTGTACTTTCCTGGAGTATAATTTTTTTCTCCTACTTCCACTTTTACTTCACTACATTTTTTCGATGATTTCAATACTTCTACTCCGATATTTTTTTTTCTGTGCTGCATAGTTACTCGTTACAATTATAAAAATTACCACTGCCAGAACAGTAGATGGCAGGTTTCATGAAGCTCAAAAGAAAATGTGTATAATGTCATGTGTACTTTTGACTTCTTTTGTCTTTCTTTAATAACTTTAACTTTAATAAACTTTTGACTTCTTTCTTTAATAACTACATAACACAGTACTTGTACTTTCAGTACTTGAGTAGCAAATTTTTTTTAAAAACTACTGGTACTTTTACTTTCAGTACTTGAGTAGCAAAATTTAAAAAAAAACTACGTGCAATACTTAAGTACAAAAACTTTTTGATTGAGCACTTCCACTTCTACTCAAGTCACTTTTTGATCAAGCACTTGTACTTTTACTCAAGTATGGGCTTCGAGTACTTTATACAACTCTGCATATACTGTATGTTTTTTAACATTTGTAAAATAGAATCTTGTTTTTTTTTTGTTTTTTTTATACACGCGTGGTATATTTAAAGTCCTCCATTTTGTGGTTAGTGTCTTTTTAAATGCTCTTTTACAAGGTGATCACTGGGTTTGCAAGGCATTTGGTGCACACAAAGGACATTTATATACTTTCTGCCTATTGAGGAATATATTTAAATGAAAGATTTTGTGTCCAAAGTTCAGCTTTAAATTTGGATTTTTATGTGGGATGACAGAATCACTTGAATGATCAACATAAGTTGTAACAGAGATAGCGATTTATATTGTATTTTTTTGGAAATTTAGTAAAAACACAGTTAAACTAAAATCAGCAGTTAAATTCTTTTGGTTGCAAATTTAGAAGTCAAAGTATGAACTGCTGGAAATGAATGATTATCATTAGAAAAAACATATCAATAATAAAACCAGGCTAGCAGTCTGAGATTCCAAGAGTTTGACAAAAACTGTAAACAACGATATTCATTACGTTTTAGAAAATGTGTCTGCTCTGTTGTCAGGAACAGCAGGCTGCGTAAAAGTTATCCGAGCTTGTCTGGCATTTCTTTATAGATGAAGACTTGCTGAAATAGAAAAGATAACACATTTTTACTGTGATGCTGTCATGATCGGTCCTTGTTCTTTTGAACTCAATTGTACAAATCGTTTCTTGACAAATTTTCCTTTAAATTTGGAATAAACCCTTACATAAGCCCACTGAAGTGACCAGCCTCAGATGATACTCAGTGACGAATTACATTCTCCTACACAAGCTGTTCCTAATTATCTGCAGCCTTCTCTCCTCCACAGCTTTCTAAAGTAGATGGTATTTCTTAGCAAGGAGGTGAGGGGCAGGGATATGATGTCTCAAACTGCACAGCACAGAGCAGAGAGCCAAGTGTAATCTGAGACCTGAGTGGAGGGAAAGGACCAGGCCCCCTCTACACAGCCTTACTGGGAAACATTTTATAGGGAAGAGTGCTCCGGGGTACTGTAAGGAAGGGGCAGTTCTAAAAGTCAATGGGGTAGAAAGACACTTTGAATAGTGTCTGTATCCAATATATACTCATATATATATATATATATATTGGCTCAGCGGCTGCAGCTCTGAATGAGCTTAAAGAGACTCTGTGGACGATGGGAGGAAAGAGAGAGCAGCACCATTCTAAGCGTAGCAATAAACATCGACTTATTGCTACGCTTAGAATGGCGCTGCTCTCTCTCTCCTCCTTGCTAGGAAACATACATATCTGAGGCTGTCAGTCACTTACTGCATCTTGGGTGTGGGGTGTCTTCCCAGGATTGCCTATTGTGACTCATGCAGGGAGCAGCCAGGAACCACACTAAATGCTAAGGAGTGGGGCAAGAAGGGACAGCGGAAGATGTCAAGTGTCTTGGGCAGTGGCGGAACTACCAGGCCCTGGCTTTCCACCACTGTTGGAGGGGCCCTAAAAGGCAAGACGGGAGCCCCTCAGAGTGCTGCCTGCATGATGATCCTTAACCCCGGGCAGGAAGTGACTCTCTGCACTGAGCTGGTGGGCAGGCGTTTATTTCCCTGGGTCGGTATTAAGCAGGGAGCGGAGGAGAGCTAAACCTGAGCCAGAGCTCGGCACTGGAGGGCGGAACCTTTACTGGGGCAGAAGCGATGAGGCACCATAATGGTCTGAGGTGGTTGATGATGAAGGATGCGCGGAGCTCTCTGACTGCTGCTTTTCCCTCCACCAGGAGCCACCGCGTTTAACAGGGGTTCGGGATCACCAGGTGTGCCATGAGGAATTGGGGTCCCTGGGTGTGCCATGGGGCCATGGGGAATTGGGGTCCCCAGGTGTGACACGGAGGAACATCAGGGTCCCCAGGTGTGACACGGAGGAACATCAGGGTCCCCAGGTGTGACACGGAGGAACATCAGGGTCCCCAAATGTGACATGGAAAAACATCAGGATCTGACATAGAGGTACATCGTGGTCAGTGGGTATGACAGCATGACATGGAGTAATATTGGAGTCCCAGGGTGTGACATGGAAAAACATTAAAGTCCCTGGGTGTGACATGGAGGGACATTAGGGTCCCGGGTGTGAAATGGAGGAATATGGGGGTCACTGGGTATGACCGCATAACATGGAGGAACCATCAGATCAGGGTCACATAGAGGAGTTTTTAACCCCTTCCCTTTTTTTTGGGGGGGGGGGCGCAAGTAGCTGGTCTTGCCTAGAGCATAAAATAGTCTAGCACCGGCCCTGTATGTGGCATGTGTATGTGTACGGAAATATACTCACAATTTACATTATAATTTACATTATATGGCCTCATGCATCTATGTGCATGGGGCCTTAAAGTTGAGCTTGGCTCTACCACCTGAGCCAGTAGAGGATTTTGGGAACCAGAAGAGGATGGGCGAAGGTCAGATTTTCATATTAATAACCTATCCCCATGTCTTTAGATCTACTGATCATTTTAACATGCATAAAATGTAATGCCTATTTATGTATTTGTAAATAGCTCAGGTTATTACAGAATCGCATTAAAGTGTATGGCTGAGCAAAAAGAAAAAAAAATAATAATTGCATCTCTGCAATGCGTGTACATTCCTTCCGGACTCTTTAAGTAGAGAAGAATACCTGGTGATCCTACTTGGCTTTTGAAGACTAGTCTGAAGAGCATTAGATTCAGTTGTCATTTACAAAGCAGTGAACCAGATTTAAGCAGCTTTCTTGACTCCCTTAAAGTGTATGCATGGGCAAAAAGTAAAAAACATGCCGTACATCTGCTTAATACATGCACGTTTCTCTGTTTTATTCCATTATAACCACTGAAAGTATATAAAAATACCTGGTGAGCCTCAGTGAGCTTCTAATCCTGTACTGAGCTGACAATACCATGCCTGTGCTGCACTGAAAGCCGAAGCAGTGTTATCAGTCTTGCTAGTTCTGCCCTTCTGAACTGCACAACACCTTCCCCATTTCATGGGGTTCAGGAGGGGTGGTAGTTCTGTAGTACACTAGAGAAGGACTGCGCAGGGCTGACAACACTGTTTTGGAATTAAAGTGATTGTAAAGTCTTGTATTTTTTTTTGAAAATAACAAAACATGTTATACTTACCTCCTCTGTGCAGTTGGTTTTGCACAAGGCAGCCCGGGATCCTCCTCTTCTCGGGTCCCTCTTCGCTGCTTCTGGCCCCTCCCTCTTGTCGAGTGCTCCCACAGCAAGCAGCTTGCTATGTGGGAACCCGAGCTGAGCCGAGCCGAGCCACAGCACTGTGTATACATTTACATATGGAGTTGCTGTTCTGCCCCGCCCTCGCTCTTTCCTGATTGGCTAACTGACTTTAAAAGCAGCCAGAGCCATTGGAGTCGCTGCTGTGTCTCAGCCAATCAGGAGGGAGAGTCCTGGACGGCCGAGGGACTTGTGGACATCACTGGATAGAGATGGGGCTCAGGCAAGTTTTAGGGGGTGCAGGGGCGGCTGCTACACACAGAAGGCTTTTTATCATAATACATAGAATAAAAACCGCCTTTTCAACTCCTTTAAGTGCAGCAGACGCTCTGTGTTGTCAGCTTAAATAAGAAGTTGGAAGCACACTGGATCAAAAAGCTATTTTTCTGTACTTGCAGTGAATGTAATAAGAGAAAACAGAGAAAATAGGCATGTATTGCAGAGATGTACTGCATATCATTTTTTATTTTGCCCAGATGTAAAAAAAACTGCTTGAGGCTGGGTTCAAACTGATGTGAGTTGGGTGTGGGTTTCTCCGCATCCAATTCGCATGACAGGAGAGTGTGACCGGCTCTCAATGGACCTGGTTCACTCACCTTCTTGTCGGCCACAGTCCGGTTTGCAGAAGTGTCCTGTGCGTTTTTGGCTCAGTTTAAGGTCCGAATTCAGGCAAAAATTCAGTCCTGATTTGCACCTGAAACAGAGAACAAGGACGCACAGGACCCCCTGCTATAAGCCGCTCCGCAGCTTGTGTGAACCCAGCCTAAAGCTTGTTCAGGTCCTGTTCACATGTGGGCGATACGCCACGATTCTGCCCCGATTCCAAATCAAGGCAAGATGCGCTTTTGGCAGCAAAATCCACGAGGATAAAACGCCAATGCAAAATTGCTCTTGGCTCAGGGCCAAAATTTTGATCCATAAACATCTTTGGAGTGACAGTCGCACATAGGGCAGCCCATTCA